>NW_017732173.1:514128-536167 GCF_001890085.2 Hipposideros armiger | reverse complement strand
GGTTTTTCTGCAATCCTCTGGGGCGGCTCCTACCCCTTGTCACCACAGCAGGCCCCTCCTTTCTTTCCTTTGCCCCTTTTCAAATCAGTGTTCCCTACTAACCCTGCTGCTCCCCTGTTTTCTGCTGCTGCCGTGAAGAGCTCAGGTTGAGCTGTTGTTCAGCATCCTAGCTGTAGAGGGCAGTGTCACTGGCCCTCATATGTGGGATCTGAACCGGGGCCCTCTGGCGTCCCAAGCCAGTTCTTAACCATCGCGCCACTAGGCCGGCCCTCAAAGCACATTTCTAATCATGACACTTGCCTAATCTTAAGCCTTCTATGACTCTCTGGTCTATAAAAGAATGGATGTACTACTTAAACACACAACAGTTCCATTTTAGGGTTTTCCATGTATCTTTCTGTTATTGATTTCTAGTGTAATTCCATTGTGGTCTGAGAGCAGACATTGTATGATTTCTGTTCTGTCAAATTTATTAAGCTGTGTTTTATGGTCCAGAATGTGGTCTGTCTTGTGAATATTTCACATGAGCTTGAGAAGAAAGTGTGTTCTGCTGTTGTTTGATGACATAGTGTATAGGTGTCAGTTATAGCCATTTGATTAATGATATTGTTGAGTTCAACCATGTCTTAACTGATTTACTGCCTGCAAGATCTGTCCAGTTCTGATAGTGGGGTGTTGAAGTTGCCAGCCATAACAGTGGATTCTTTTCTTTTTCTTTGCAATTTTATTAGTTTTTTTCCTTACATAGTTTGATGCTCTTTTGTTAGGCGCATACATGTGAAGGACTGTTATGTGTTCTTGGAGAATTGAACCCTTTTATTTTTTTTATGCCCTTTTTCTTTTAATTTGTGCATTTAGAGTATTGATATTTAAAGTGATTGTAGATATAGTTGAATTATTATCTATTATATTTGTTACTGTTTCTATGTGTCACCCTTGTTCTTTGTTCCAGTTTTTGTCTTCCACTCTTTCTGCCTATCATTGTTTCACCTGAGCATTTTATATTATTCCATTTTCTCTTCTTTCTTAGCATAGTGGTTATATTTCTTCTTCTTATACTTTTATAGTGGTTGCCCTAGAATTTGCAGTATACATTTCAGCTAATCCAAATCCACTTTCAAATAACACTACCACTTCACAGACAGTGTGAGTAACTTATAATAACAAAATAATCCTAATTTCTCCCTCTCATCTCATTTCTCTCATTCATTTGATTTATATGTAAGCATACATAATATATACATATGCGTGTATATGTACACTCACATAAGCATTCATAGTTGAATACATAGTTGTTATTATTTTGATCAAACTGTTATCTGTTACATCAATTAAGAATACGAAAAATAAAAGTTTTTATTTTATTTTATCTTCAATTACATATTCCTTCTTATGCTCTTCCATTATGTAGATCCAAGTTCTGACCTATATTATTTGTCTTTTCTCTAAGAACTTTTTTCTTTTTTCTTTTTTTAAATTTTATTGGGGAATTTGGGGAGGGAACAGCGTTGGGGAATCAGGGAAGGGGAACGGACAAGTTGCTGTCCTTTTGTTCTTCAGTCTAGTTGTGGAGGACGTCGCTTCACTGGCCCATGTTGGTATTATCATTGCGCTCTTCCCTGCTGAGGTAGATCGGTCACCAGCCATCGGACAGCTGCTCATGGCGGCTCATAGCAGCTCATGCCGGCTGCCGGCTGCTCTCACCGGTTGCCAGCCACTCACAGTAGCTCATGGAAGCCCACTGCAGCAGGGGCTGCCGCCTGCACCATCACCAGCGACTCCCAGCAGCCCAGCTCCAGGTCAAGCTGTTGTTCACCATCTTAGCTGTAGAGGGCGCAGCGTCACTGGCTTATGTGAGATCCGAATCAGGGGCCCTGCTGCTCAGAGTTCGCGCTCCCAAGCCAACTCTTAACCAACGAGCTACTTGGCCAGCCCTCTAAAAAACTTTTAAATCATTTCTCATAAATCGGTCTACTGGCAACAAATCTCATTTTTTTTGTTTGTTTGTCTGAGAATATCTTTATTTCTCTTTCACTTTTGAAGGATAATTTTGCAGGGTGCAGAATTCTAGGTTGGTGGAGGTTTTTTTTCCTCTCAACACTTTCAGTATTTCACTCCACTTCTTGCTTGTATGGTTTCTGATAAAAAAGTAATTCTTATCTTTTTTTTCTGTATAGGTAAGGGTGTTTTTTTCCTCTTTAAGGACTTTATCTTTGTGTTTTTTGTAGTTTGAAAATAATATGCCTAGGTATAGTTCTTTTTGCAAATATTCTGCTTGTTTTTTTCTGAACTTCCTAGGCCTGTGATTTGGTGTCTCACATTAATTTAGGAAATTTCTCAGTCAGTATTTTTTTGGATATTTGTTTCTGATTTTTTCTCTTTTTCTCCTTCTGATATTCCCATTATGTGTATTTATACCTTTTATAGTTGTCCCACAGCCCTTGGATTGGATTTCCTGTTCTTTTTAAATTTTTTTAAATTTTATTCTTTCTGTCTTGGTTCTCTTTGCTTTTGTTTTTGAGGACCCTATCAATATATCGTTTAGCTCTGAGATTCTTTCCTCAGCCATGTTAGTCTTCTAATAAGCCCATCAAAGGTATTTCTCATCTCTCTGCTGACATTGCCCATCTGTTCTTACATGCTCTTACTATATCCATTAGAGCCCTTAGCATATTAATCATATATATTTTTTAATTCCTGAACTCATAATTCTAACATATCTGCCTTGTCTGGTTCTGTGCTCACTCTGTCTCTTCAGATTGTGCTTTTTGCCTTTTGGTATGTCTTGTAATTTTTTCTTGATAGCGAGACATAATGTAGTGGGTAAAAGGAACTGCTGTAAATAGGCTTTTATTAATGCGGTGATCAAATGAAGGGGAAGGGGAAGTGTTCTTTAGTCCTATGATTAGGTCCCAGTCTTTTTGTAAGCCTATGCTTCTGGACTGTGACCTTCACAAGTGTTTCTCAGTTTCCACAACATCTCCCCCACTCCCCATCTTACATGGGACAGAATGGCTAGAGGAGGCTGGGGTTGGGTATTCCTCCTTCCCCAGGTCAGTTAGGCTCTGATAATACCCCAGCAGGTGAGGCTCTGGTTAACTAGTTTTCCCTGAGGGCAGCAGACCTCGTTAGGAAAAACAGAGTGCTACATTCAGAATTGCTCCTTTTCCCCTCCCCCTGCTAAAAGCTGAGGGGATTTTTCTCTGATATTTACTGTGGGAAGCTGGTTGAGCTCCTGGAACTAAGTCTCCCGATATTGTGAGGCCCCTGTATGACTGGGTCCACCTGGAGTTTTTAACTCATCAATATGGCACAGACACTGAGCTTCCAGTAGTTCATCAGTGACTTTTCAGGTTTTCCTGCCCAGGCACTGGCTCCTGCACGTGAGCCTCTCTGGTAAGTCGTAACTCCCTATATTTCCGTCTGCCTTTCTAGTTTTGGGGATAGCAGTTTGCCCTGTGTCCTCTCCATTCCATGGGTCCTGGAAGAGTTATGATTTTGGAATCTGCTCAGCTTTTTACTTGTTAAGATGGAATAGCAATGTCAGAACCCCTTATATGCAGGGCCCGAAACCTGAAGTCCCTCCACAGTTCCCGTTTAGACCAGTGCTGTGGCATTATTCCTTGAACAGCTTCTGTGCTTTCCCTTTCCCATGCTTTGCATTGTTGGCCTCTCCTCTTGGGAATGCTACTAACCCTGCTGCTCCCTGGTGGATTCCTGACAATTCAGCCTTCGAAGCCTGAGTTCATCACCACCCTGTTCAAGAGGCATTTTCCAGTCTTGATAGTTGGAAATAACTTGTGCCTCTTCTGTCTATGTTCTAGTAGAATTTTCTTAATAACCTTTTATGCTATTATTTAATTTTGTTTGATCTTATGTTTATTGAGACCTGCCAAGGTATTCAATCTGCCAGTATATTCAGTACATTTATATTACTCTCCTCTGGGTGCCAGGCGCTGGAGATACCAAGATAAATATGGAATGGACCCTTAAGAAGCTCAAAGTCTAATAGAGAAAGCAGCGCCCAAAAAGTTACAGTGCAAAATAGCTGGTGCTATAATAGAAACAGCATGTATAAGAGCTCAGGTGTTAGCCCAGGTCTCATCTCTCAGACCGGATGGTAATCCCCTGGAGGGCATGGGCCTAGTCTTGTTTTTGTCTCACTGTAGAGTCAAGTTGATGTTTGATAAATGATCATTGATTGAGAAACTTATCAGTTATGATCAGTTGTTTGGTTTTAGTAATAACAGTCTAACATTTTCAATCTTCAGACATATACCCCCACTTTAAAAAAAATAAATACTATTATCAACCTTCTAGCCTGAGCTTAAACAAGATGATTCCATCTCATGAGCTGTGTGGTCGCCATCATTATTAAATTTATTTGATCTGAATGTCACTGTATTAAATATTATCTCCTCTTTCAACTAATTTTAATATTCATTTATTCTACTAACCCTTTTTGTCCTGAAAGGGTCTTGTATTCAATTCAGTTAATTGTTCTTTATCTCAACCTAATGAGGTTGTTACTGTTCTCATTTTTATTACTGAAAAAACTGATAATCAAAGGTAAATCAAGGGGTTTCCAATTTACAGCATTTCTAATTCAGAACTTGAATGGTCCATTCTAGTCTGTTATTTGGTTTATCAAGGTCTATTCTAAAAGTATATTTATAGTGTCTATAATAATTTGCAAATTAACATTTATAAACTATTGCCAAATAGTATCATGTTTCCTTCAAATGTATTCTTCTTTGTGTAATTCAATGATTAAAATTCTTTAACTTTTATAATTGTAACTTTGACTATTTTTAAAAGTTTATCTGATCACCTTTAGGATATGCTAGTCCTCATCTTCAACTTTTGGTCTAATTCTGGTTATTGTAAGTTTACTGCTGTTAGCACTTCAGGCAGCTCATTCATCAGTGAATTACATTCTTTCCTCCCTGAATCTCCATGATCTGTCTAGATCTGTAAAGATCCAACTTTCTCATTTTAATGCTTCCTTTTGTTTATAGTTTACATATGGGCCAAGCTTTAGACATAATCTATTTAAGCAAACTTTGTCTCCTCAGTTATTTTTAGCTCGTCATTTGATATTTTGTGTATTCATTAATAATTGCTAAAATTCTCTTTTTAAAACTGGTTGCTCTATTTTGGTAGCCACCAGGTTCACGTAACTATTTAAATTTAAAATAATTAAGATTAAATGAAATTTAAAATTGCCTTCATTTATAGCAGCCACATTTCCAGTGCCAATGGCTGTTGTATGGGAGAGCACAGATATAGAACATTTCTGTTGTAAAGAGTTCTGTTGGACAGCATTGTAGATAGTTCATTGTTGCTATATTTTTATGGTATATGATATGAATCTGCATTTTATTTTTTGTTGATAGTGAACTTTTAGATATGGTTACGCTAAATATTTACTTTTACTTCCTCTGCCCTTAAGAAACCTTCATGAATTTTTATAGTACACAAGTCTTACTTGAGTTTTTGAGTCAAATTTAGTTATTATGTTACATTGTAGTAGGCAGCTTGAAATTAGAGTACTTTGAAAATTTTTTCTCTATTAGTGATATAAAAAGTGATTTTATGAAGTTAACTTGTTGAATTTTTTTTTTTCTTGTTTAAAGTCCACTGTCTCCACAGTTTCCATTTGGGGAGAAATACTGTCAGTGCTCTGTAAAGTGTGACTTGATTGTCACACTTTATAAATTTAATATGTCCTAAATGTTGGCATCTTTTATACACTTTCCACCAAGCCCATTTTTTACTTAAATAAAAAAGAAATTCCTCAGGGAAGGAAGATTTTACAGGCAATTTCAGAGCAGAATTGATTCTGGTGTGTGTTAATGCAGACAATCTGCCCAGTGTTAAAATGTTAGAGGAAAAAAAAACACACAAGCTGCCATATTTGTGTGATCACAGCAAAATAGCAGCTTGTATTTATATTTTCAGTCTCCTCGAGGTGGACTGCAGGCATACACGAATGAGTGGATGCACTTGGTGTTGTGTTGTGATTGGATTTCATGCAGGCAGAGTACATGCTTGTGCATGCACGACCAGCCTTCACATATGCACTTGTTCACAGCCGAGAAAGTGAAAACGACAACACAAGCCGCTCTTTAAGAGTTGTCGGCAACCTGTGTGTGTTTCTTAAATATTAAAGAGGGGGGGAAAACAGATTTCAGGAATATAAGAAACGGTTCTTCTGTCAAATGGCCTGTAGTCCTTCTTCATTTGACAACAGTTAAGGTAAAAACAAAATATTTGATTATCGTGGTTGCATGTATTTATTTAGAAATGTATTTGCCTGTACTACTCCCATATTTAATGTGTATATTTCCCATTTCTGTTCCATTTAAGCATGCAAATTCTTAGCACACATTTATTCCAGCTTATGGGATATTTTAAAACTTAAAAAATGGTGGGGTTTTTTTTTAGCATTTGAGTGAAAATATAGGTGTATTTGCTGCAGACCTTGCAGTGCTTTGGTTAGTGTCCTGATGCTCCTAGCCTTTGGAATTCGGGAGCAGTGGTACAGTAGCGGCAGCACACTGATGTATGTCACCCTGAGCCTCTGAAGAGTTTTGGCTTTTGAGATCCTCCTGTTTTAGAGTCAGCCTGATTTTCAGCATTGTTTGTAGTTGTGGGTTCACTTACTGATTGTGAGTAGGTTAAAAAGTAGTCCGGTGGATGGCAAAGGAATACCCCTCCTGAAATATCCCTAGTTAGGCATAGCCTGTTCAGGGATGTGACATAACCTTTTGGGTTGTTACTCAAATTTGAAATTGAAATCACCCTGCTAGTTCAAGGGTAAATGCTTTGAATTACATGCTTTTACAGTTTTTTCTTAATTATTGACAAACTTCAAAATAAAGTCTGTATTTTCAGTTGTGACTATATCTAGCTACCTATTTTTTTCCTAATTTTTCATCTTTATGGTCGGGTAGAACGTTTTGTGGGGTTTTTTTTTTTTCTTTTTGCTTGTTTGTTTGTTTTTTGATAAGAGGGAGTGGGAGGCAGTGAGAGAGAGGACAGCTTGCTGTGTGACTCAGGGTATTAGAGAACTAGATAGAACCTTTGATAAAAAAAAAAAAAAACCCTCTATTTAGATGGTGACAGATACCATCTCCTGAAATTCCAGCCTTACCTGCCCTTTCCCCTGATGCATTCTCTGATATTTCCTATCATCCTAACTCTTCTGCTTCATCTTCTCTCCTCTGTGGTGATTTCAAACTCCCACCTTCCGTGTTAGAATTTTGGAGGTTTTTCTGCAATCCTCTGGGGCGGCTCCTACCCCTTGTCACCACAGCAGGCCCCTCCTTTCTTTCCTTTGCCCCTTTTCAAATCAGTGTTCCCCACCACTTTGTGGCCTATGAAAGTTGTATGTTTCTCTTGTCTTTATTAATTGTAAAAACAAAGAGCAGAGCCCTGGTCTGCACTTTCTTATACTTCGCCTCCCACCTCTGGTCCTGAGTCCGTAGGTTTAACTTTTCATGGGTTGGTTGGTTTGTAGGTTCATCGATTTATTTATTCATTCAACAAATACTACTTGAGAAATTACTGTGTACCAGCTACTTTCTACAAATTGAGGATCCTAATAAAGAAAATGGTGCATTTTCTGTACTTTTATAGATCATACAGTTTATTTTCATTATCTTTCTGTAAAAATACCTGTAAATTGTCTATTTTGTCTCCTAGATTTTCTTCAGTACTCAGTTCTTATAGTTTTTGTTTTGAATTATTCATCTATATGTTTATTCAAATAAAAATGTATATACAAAAGGAATACAGCACTGATACATGCTACAACATGGATGAACCTTAAAAATTTCATGCTAAAGGAATGACACCAGTCACAAAAGACCACATATATACAATATTCACATGAGATGCCCAAAACAGGGAAATTTGTATAAACAAACTTTGTATAAACAAACTAGGTTAGTCCTCAGGGCATAGGAAGGTGATAGCAACAGGGTACAAGGCTTCTTTTTTGGGTCATGAAAATGCTCTATTATTAACTGTAGTGATAGTTGCACATATCTGTGGATATACTAAAAACCATTGAATTGTACACTTTAAAAATTAATATGCAGATAACTTAAAAATTTTTGCATTTGTAGAGGAAAATGAAGAAGTGCACAGTAAAAACATTTTGGAATGCATAAAAATTGGTTTATAATCTTTGTCCTTATTGATGTCTGTCCTACGGGTTTAGAAGAAAGAAAAATTCTTCCTGTTTAGGATCCTATCTTGTTTTACTCAAACTAGCTATGTATTTTCTTACCTTCGCCCTTATTCCTCAACCCACTCAGTTCTGGTTTCCACCATCTTATTCCAAAAAAAAAAAACGGCTTAAAATAGCCAAAAACTTGCTCGTTTCTCAATCTAATGAATTGTTTTGGTAATTCTATTTTCATCTCCCTCTGTTACTTTATCGTCCATGAAACTGCTCTCCCTTGGCTGACTTCTAAGACAAATGTTCACATGATTCTTCTGCTATCTTTAGGATTCAGTCTCTTCCTTTTGTCTACCTCTTATATACGGTCTTGCCATAGAATTTTGCCCTTGTCACTTATTTTATCTCTCTGGGCAAACTCATTCATAGCAAGCCTCACCTCTCCTGATGACTCCACAATCTGCAGCTCCAGCCTGCTCATTTACTGAATAACCAGAGCCTCTTATCTGCCAGCAGACCTCATCTCCTGGTTTTCCATCAGGCACCTCAAACTATACTTATTTATAAAAAAACATACCTGTTCCATTCAGGCTTGCCCGTTATTTACTTTGACAGTTAGCTGTCCTCCCAGCCGGAAACCTAGAAGCTACTTGCTCCTACTGTATTGTCCCATTACCCTTCCATATCCAGATTATCACCATGTCCTGCCATGGTGCTTCCTGAATAGCTTTCGAATGCATCCTCTCCTCTCTGTTCTCTGTGGTCTTCTGTCCACACTCCTTGCTGATGACCTTGGCCCCTCACTGCCAGAGTAACCTTTCTAAAGTGCAATCTGATTATGCTGTTACCCTGTGCAAAATCCTCTAATTACTCCTCAACTTAGCGTGCCATCCTCAGTATTTCTCAAATGGTGCACTATTAGCGTACAAGTAAGTCTATTTCTCAGTGTTCATTACTGTCTTACAGATTTTTTTTAACACCCCTGGCTTCCCAATAGCACCCCACAGTCACTGAGACCCACACCCCAGTGTGTTGGTACAGATATGATCTGCCTTCATATCTCACCAACACCTTCTCTGTCAGTTTCTAGAATTCCTTGCCACATGCCACCCTGTTAGAGCCAGAGGGTACAATCTTGTCTTTCCTTAGATATACCACTTCCCTTCTCACACTGCTGTGCTTGGCAATGCCTCTCTGGAATGTCTTTCTCATGCTTCTCTGTGTGGGTAGTTCCCATTCAAAGCCCTCTGAATTCAAGACTCAGTTCAGGCATTATCTTTTCAGTGAAGCCTTCCCATATCCTTTCAAACAGAAGTTGGGGTCCCCTCCCAGGGTTTTTATAGCACCTTGAAAAGTTTCCTTTATAACATCCATTCTATTTTAATTACATATCATGTATTTTTTCCTAGCACAAAGCCAGTGAACTACTTGAAGGTCCGAGATTATATCTTGTCCATCTTTATATCTACAATGTTTAGCACAATGCTAAAAACATGACAGATGCTCAGTAAATGCCTGTTCATTGGACTAATGAATTCATCTTTGGGGACCAATGAGGAATATGCTTGAACTTAAAAAAAAAAAAAAGTCATGAAGAGTTGACTTTCTTCTTCCTCACATCATCCTTACACTCCTTCAATCCCTATTACGAAGAGACCACTTTTTATTTTAGTGGTTCTCCTTTTGAGGTTTATGTTAAATGTAAATTAGAAAGTAAAGATGGTACTGAATACATAAACCCTGAATGAAAATAAAGGTTTATTTTGAGGAATGACATGGGGCAAGTGTCAGTGAGACTAAAGAATTGTTCATGTTTCCTTTGATGAGCACATACCCAGTGAAACGGTTTTATTTTTATTTCAATATGTGTAAAATAACTATCACTCCTGGAAGCTAACATCTAGAGGATGAATCCTTAACCTTGGAGTCTTCTAACTCATCAAAGTATTGGTCAGATATTTTGTGGATAAGCCTTTTTGTGGTAAAAATGCCTCAAGGAGGTCAATGACCTGCCAAAAAGTTAAAATCTATTTGTTCAGTACCCTGGTAAAACAAAGGATTTCACAATTACAGTAGTGACTCAGGTACGTACCTTAAAAATCTTTGGGTTGAAGGTTTATAAACTCATAGAGAAGGAACAAAAATTCTTCATTTAACTAAGTTCAAAAACTCATTATAAATAAATACACTAAGTTCTTACTTGGTTGAGTACATTATTGTGAGGTATATGTTTCTCTTTTATATTCATGATTAATAATACCTCTATTTCAATTAACAGTCAATATCTTAGTGATTCTGTATTTCCCCAAATTCTTAGAGTATGAATTATTTTTATATCATGATGACATACATCATGCAAAAAGATATTTACACATGTGCGTGGAGAAGACCAGCAACATCTTAGCCCTGAGAAACTAAAATGTTTCTGGTGTACTTCCAACCTTGCAATTTTATTCTGATATTCTAACTCAGTAATGAAAACATATGTAGCAAATTATGGTACTCTAGAAACAATGTAAACATTATAAATTCAATTTTTACCTCAGAATGTTTTTTAATATATTTACTGAAAATCCATGTAGCCTGTGCCAGTTGAATCAGTGTGATCCTGACTGGCACCTCTTGCTAACATTTTTCTGGGCAGCTTTATCATTTGCTTTTTTGTTTTCTTCTTCATCTTTTGAGGGCTTCTCCTCTCTTTCAAGCGATAGCGTTAACTGGATCTGAATTTTCTCCAGTAAATCAATATTGTTGTCAGCACAACGTTCATTCTTCCCTGCCAAAATCTTCTCATAGTTTTCTAATTTGGTAAGATTTTCAACTCGGATTGTATCTTTCACTTCTGCCTCCAAAACCTTCATTGTTTCGGTTTCATTTCTTACAGTAACAGTATCAGGCATCCTCATCTGCAAAGGTTATTTTAGAATTCTACAGGGAACTTGAAGCCTGATGTGTCCTATGGATTTAGGATTGTGGCATCCCACAAAAATAAAATAAAATAACCCAAGGTTCTTTTTCTCAGTTGTCAGTTGATCCATGTGGAATCTGGCAGAAGGAGACCCATGTCCTTGTTACCATGTAGATTTCTGGACTGAAATGGGCTGTCTTGGATCATATATATCATACCTTTTAGTGGCCTTGAAAACCTGATATCTCAGTTTCTCCCAAAGCCTGGATCCCATATACCTTATTCCTACAACAGCCATTAGCCATCCTCCGTGTTACTGAGGAGGAGGAGGCGGCGGAGGAGGCAGTGGGAGTGCGGTGTGGTGGGGTGACATCGGGGCTGGGTGGGTGCAGTAACAGCCTTACCAAAGGAATTAGCCCCATCACCAGTCCAGACACCGGCTCCAGCAGCAGCCTTGTTCTTAAACATTTTGTGTCGTCATCTTCCCCATTACCTGGCACCCATAACAGGCATTTGTGTCATGGTTTAATCATGTAGTAAATCCTTTCATTCTGCAAACGTGGAAAGTTGAAGTTTAGAAAGAATATGCCTTAGGAAAATATGACTTGTTAATGTCAGAAATAGAAATAATGCCTGGGACTCCTCTTAGCACTACTCTCTAATATTTATGTCAATCTTGTTGGCCTTTTTCAATTCAAGAAGAATTTGTCGGATACCTTCTGTATGCAAAGCACTCTGGGAAGCAAATGGGAGATGGAAACATAAGTGAGTTATCTCAAGTCTTATTCAGGAGGAGGTAGAGATTAAATAAATAGGTATTGTTTCTGCCCTCTGAGTTCATGTACTCCAGTGCAGGGTTTCTCAACCTTGGGATTATTGACGGTCTGGACCAATTAATTCTTTGTTGTGAGAGGCTGTCATGTACAGTACAGGATGTTTAGCAGCATCCCTGACCTCTAACTGCTAAAGGCTCTGTGAGGCACGCTTTTGAAATCTTCACAGGCCATCAGAGCATCTTGTCTGACAGAAGGGTTTGCAGAGGCACCACTTTAGAGCTTTTTGAGATCTTAACAAAGGATTTTACATTCACACCCTTGGTTTCATTTTTAGACCTTATCTTTCTGACTGTGTCTTAGATTTGATCTTTGCCAAGAGCAGTGTCTTAATGTTAGCATCATTTGCTGACCAGAGAGGCTGAGAATTAGAAAACACTTTAGTTTAAGCCTAGCAAGTCCTAGAACCTTTGGGTTTTTAGCAAATCTTCCTTTTGTTTTTCTCCTCTTTCATTCTATTATAAGTAACAAGTATAAACCTGTCAGCACCTTCAGCACTCTGCCTGGATAGCTCCTTAGTTAGATCACCCAGTTTACTAAGTACATTTTCTATTTTCCTTATAACTAGAAGCTTCTGTGTTGGCACTACATAGTAAGGAACGTTTTTTTCCTATGTTTCCCCCACTTTCATTTAAGCCCTCACTGGCAGCTTCCTCGTGAGCTGTCTGTGTTTTGCTAACAGTCTCTTTCACACCTTTTACTCTCTCATTGATGCTTTATGCAGGGTCCTTCCAGCTTCTCATTAGTCTCACAGGTGCTTCTACCACGTATTGTATGGTTTTTAACAACACCCCAATTTCAGGTGTCAAAACTTGTCTTAGTTATCTATGGCTACTACAGTACATCAACCAAAACTCACTGACTTGGAACAATAATTGTTAATTTCATAGTTGCTGCATATCAGGAGTTTGGGAGCAGCTAGGCTGGAAGGCTCTGGCTTAGGAGTCTCGAGATTGCAGTCAGGTATCAACTGGAGCTACAGTCATACAGGATCCATACTGGTTCCTCCATGCAGATTCTCCATGGGACTGCTTAAACACTTCACTCAGAGCGAGCAATCCAAGAAAGAAGGGAGGTGTGTTAAAGAATTTGAAGATATATTTTTAAAATCACAACAGTCCGCGTATGGCTTCCCAGATATACCAGATGACCTTTTCATTCTGTCCAGCTGGAAGGGGAACTGTCTGTGGGACCTCATTGAGGTGGGAGGATGAGTTTTGTGGTCACACATCACTTCCACTGTCATTCCGTTGGCTAGCACTGAGTCAGTGGCCACAGCTAACGGAAAAGGAAGCTGAGGGATTAAATCCAGCTGTGTGCCTGGAATGAAGAGAAAGCAGATTTGGTTGAATAGGGAGAATGTTGAAATCATCAACCAAAATAGGGAGCACAGAAAGAAAACATATCCGCTATGTCTGCCTTCATTCTATATCAAATTCTTCCTTTCTATGATTTTTGCTCGATTTTTCAGTTTTTCGTTAATAAAACAATAAACCAGAGTAAGGTATTATAGTTATCTTGGTATTTAATAGTATTCTAGGGAGTTTTTACCAACTCATTTTAAATTTTGGATGAATGCTTGTTTTGAAATTCTGTTTTTGAAGTATGGGCATAACATTAGTTATTGTTTCTGCAAGTCCTTCTGTGCTTCTCTGTCCTACTGCATGATTATAAACCTTCACCAAGGGCTTTATTTTTTCCCGTGGGGCATCTTATTGAATACTTGCATCTTCAGTAATTCATGTGGGCCCAATGCTTTGTCTGTTTTAATACTTCTAATTACCTAATTATGTACTATAATTCAGTGACAAAACCCTTTATCATTTCACTCTTTTCTTAACCCTTTTCTTGCTTAGGAAATATTCTTTTTGTCTCTTTGTTGTCTGAGGAACTCTTCATTATAGACAGCCCAGATATTTGCCTAGCTTCTCTTTATTTTCTGTCTGCATTATGACAGAACTTGCCTTGTTGAATGTCTTTCCAATTCATTTCCACCAGGCATCAGGGGAGGCCCAAGGGCCCAGCAGGCCCCCAAATTTTAGAGATATTTGAACTTGACTGGATGTTTGATTTAATCAATGGATTGTTTTATTAGTAGTAGGGTTATAATGGTACTATGGTTATATCTTTAAAGAGCCCTTATCTTTGAGAGAGGCACACTGCAATATTTATAGATGATGTGATCTCTCCGATTTACTTCAAAGTGCAGCATTGAGGGCGGAGTATATATGAAACAAGAATTGATTAGTGATGAAGCTGGGTGATGGATATATTGGGGTTCAACCTACTATTATCCCTTTTTTACAAATGTTTGAATTTTCCAACTTCATAAATTGGCACTTTAGCTTTGTTGAGTAGAATTATAGATGGTGTGTTTTTGTTTAGATATCTGTCTGCCTAATAATGCACATTGGCAGTTGATTATTTGCTAAAAGTGGGTAATTTAAATGATCTATCTGATAAAAACTAAAGATCTACCTGAAATTTAATTCTTGTAGATTTCTAGTTTTTAATGTTGCAGGTGGATAGTATGCATACAAATGAAACTATGAATTGGTATGTAATATAATTTATATTTTTAGTAGTTAGGTATTAAACTCTTACTATATAGTTTGTAGGTATTTGTTATTAAATGAATGTTGCAGTTTTTAGTATTTTTTCCCCACAATCCATTCAGATTGCAGCAGCTGCATAGAATTTGATTGTTCCAGTATGTATAGAAAATTTCCAAAGAATAGTTAAGGAAGGGACACACAAAATCATTAAGTCCCATGATCTGAGTCATGGAGCATGAAGCCTACTTAAAGACAGGCTACATTTAAATCATCTATTGAGGAGGATGGGGTAACCATTTACCTGTCAGGATTATCCTAGTTTTAACTTAGTAAGTTTCCCCAAGAAATTTCTATTCAGCAATTTATTTTATTAATTACTTACCTTTCATCTAGATTATTTTGGGATCTTTGACTTTCTAAGGGTCTTAGCAGCTTTCTTTTGTCCCAAATAAGTAATTTAAAATGTTTTTTGTTTGTTTCTTTTCTACTTTAGTGCCTTTGACATCTTTCTGGAACGTCTCTGGCTTCTATAATACATTATTCTTGCTCTGAATCTACTTTCCAGTTAATTTCTCTATTCTCTAGGAGCTAAGGTCACTTGTCCCTGGTGAACTCCCCTGCCTGAGTAGGGACTGCCTGGAGGGTCATCACACTGCGAGTTACTCAGAGATGTCATGTAACTTTGCTCAGATATGTGGGTTGTTTATTACTGGCCTCCCAAAGAACAGCCTCTTTGCTGCTAGAGAAAAAAAAAGATCAAATATCTGTGTCTGAGGACAACTGTGCATCAAAGGGAATTTCAAGCAAAAGTCAGATGAACAGATAAAAACAAAATAGGCTTTAATGTATTATAAAGATTAGGACCAGAGAAGAAATAAGCCACTTGCAAAGTTCATCTAGGAACCCAGCCTGGACTAGAGAAAAAGTTGTAACTCACAGTGAGTCAGAAGAGGATCAGAATGAAGCATAAAACAGGAGACAGGAAGCCTCTATAACATGGAGTAAAACAACCATTCCTGCTCTTTTAAAGACGCGTTAAGGAGTGCTTCTCTGTGTCGCTGATGCCCTGTGCCTCCACGCTTTACATGCTCTTCCTCTTCATCCTCTCACATAATCGCTTATTTTCTAGTCCCAACGCCACCTCATTCACATCTTCATCACCTGAAGTACCAACACTCAAAGACCTGTATTTGTGAAACCGACTACTTGCCAAGCACTGCTCTCGGTGCTTCCTCATTATCTCATCTTGACCACAGTTCGGTGTTATTATCCCTGCTTCATAGAGGAAGCGATCCTTTATCCAGGGTCACACAGCTAGCAGTTCGTGTGACATGAATTTGAGCAAGGGCTTTTTTTTTTCAGGTTTGTGATTTTTCCATTTCCATTCATTATAATGCCCTCTTATCTTCCTCCTATAATCTCTCCTCTGTCAGGCTATTCCAACTTGGAGTACTCAAATACTGTTTTCTTTGTTACTATTCAAAAAATGTAGAGTCACTCTGTTGCTTTTCCTCAATTGTAAATTTAGCATAAAGCTCTTTTCAGACCTGCTCCAACTTTTCTTCTCTCTGTTTTTCCGCTCCCAACTAGTAGTACTTTGTGGAAAGACTTTCCTTTCTGATGACTGATTACCATATTGTGCTATCCACCTGGAATACGCATTCACTTCTGTGCCTTCCTATCTTTTCTTCCATTTGGTTACCTTTCCCACTGATGTTCCATGTTCCTAAAACCTCTTGTTCAAACCTTTTGTGATTAAACCCATTTGACTGTTCATTTGTAGGAGACAGTCCCTCTTCCTGTATATTTTCATTGTGTGTTGCATTGCTCTGTAGTTGCTGTTTGGGCTCTTGCAATTGTATGTTCTTGTACTATGAATAACTAGTTATGCTCCTTTCAAGTTAATAATACTGCCCTTTTTCTGTTTCACATTACCTCAAAGGTAGAATTTTTGATCCAGAGAGCACTTAAGTGACACTAACTTCTTCCATTTAAAGTGCATTTTAATCAGATAATTCTAACAGTGTGGTCATGTATAATAATTTAAATACTGATATTCGCATTAAAAATATAATGATTTCTTCAAAAATTTTGTACTAACAAGGTCACATCCTAGTCCTAAAAACCAAATGGGCTAAAACAAAGCAACCCCCTACCCCAAATATATAGGCTAGAATTCATTTTGTTAAAAATGATTGTATTCACCATATGATGATGCCTTTAAGCATAGGGAAAGCATTTGAAATATTTAGATTTGAAGGGTTTCATTTCCCTCGGTGATATAACAGTTTCCCTTTCCTCACAGTTTTCTCCTTAACATATGAGCCTCACCAATGGCACAAGTTGTATGGCATTACAGACTTCTACTAAAACCAAAAGCTGCCCTCGGCACCTCTCAGAGATAAGAGTTGGAGGGTAATTCTTGGAATGGTGCTAGTCAGTTTCAATCCTGTGTTTTCTTTTTTCAGGTTTCCTGAAATGCAGTTTTTCCAAGAAGAAAATGTGAGAAAAATTCTTACAGATGTTCTTTTCTGTTATGCTAGAGAAAACGAGCAGTTGCTTTATAAACAGGTAATGAAAATATCATACAGGTGGCATCCATTGACTCAAAATTTTCTATACAGCTTGACAAATGATAGAGGAATAATGTAGCCTTTATTGTATCCAAAGTTGTATCATAATAGTAGAGCAATCAAAGAGCTGCTTGTCAGCTGCACGGTGAGAAAAGTAAGCTCATTGTAGCACACATGCTTCTTCCTTATTATAAGACATTCCACCAAATTGTCTTCTATAACGCATTCAATCTTTGCTTTCAACTTTTGGGAGTTTGTTTATAAACAACATCTTTGAAGCCAATCTAGTAATAAAACTTTTCAGAGTTGTATGTGTAAATATTGTTTCTAAGTACAGCATTTATAAATATGTGACATGCCATGTAAAAAATAAAGTATCCTTTTACTCTTTAAAATTTACTAGTAATATAACTTCCAAAAGTTCTTTCAATTTTTTGAAATGTGTATGATATTCTTTGTGATATTTTGATTCATCCGATTACTAAAGCAAAGAAGGTTGTTGGATTATGTTTTATTTTTGTTGAAATGAGATTATTTAATATATAAAGAAGGATCTCAATTTCTACTTAAGCTTATGGTGTTTTAATAAAAATACATCAAGTTGAATATTTTATGCATTCCTCAAAATGTATATTAAGTAGAAACTCAAGCTAAATGAATAAATTAACAATGAAAAGTTACAACATGTCCAACGGAGGACCATCTAACTTCATTGCAATATAACAGAAAACACCTGTGTGGTGAGAGCAGTGTATTTAATTTGAAAATAATTTCACCAGTTTAAAGTTAATATACTAAGTCACTTTACAATTGTCGTAAACAATACATTTGTTACTATTTACATAAAATACCCAAGGAAAATAATTTTGTCTTACTTTTAATATTAGTAATGTATTTTTATATTAGGTATATGGTTATTACATATAATTACATTAATTGCAATTAACTATATAAATCACTTTTTAGAATGGAAAATGGAAAAAATATAACCACTCACAATGCCAAACAAAACTGTAAATGTGTAGAAATGAACTTAACAGTATGGGTACAGAAGCTGTATGAAAAATCTATAAATGGTTTTGAAGGATATAAAGCCAGGTTTGAATAAACAGTAAAGTGATAACATGTTTTTAGATGAGACTACATTAAATAAAAATATTACTTTTTCCTAAATTAATATATAAATACATTATTCCAGCAATAGTCTAAGTAAAAGATAGCTTTTAGAAAACTGTTTTAAATTTAGGGCCAAAAAAGGTTTCCAGCAATTTTGATGGAGATAATATAGCTTGATGGTTAAGAGCCCTGGGTCTAGGCTCACATCCCTTTATTTGAGTCTCAGCTCTACCATTTACTAGCACATAACCTTAGGCAATTTACTTACTTAACTTTTCTAATCCTTAGTTTCCTTATCTGGATGAAGAGGGCAATAATAGCATTGACTTTGTAGAGTTAAAAACAGTTCTCGTTAAGGCCTCATGAGTTGTGGTGATTATTATAATCATTATTAAATATGTTGGAGTTCCCACAGAATTTAGGGGAAGGGAAGAATGTCAAAGGGAGATATGAAAACTGTAAATGTTCTGTGATCAAACCATTGAGACAGTAGTATGGGAACGGGCAAGTAGATAAATGGAGCAGACTAAGAACATGGCTAGTTATGTATGAAATCTCAGTATGATAAGGGCAAATAGGACATTTTCATTGACTTGCCGTATTTGACCTGCCATCTAGAAAAAGATGAAATTATACTTTTGTTGGAGAATAAATTCCAGATGGTGTAAAGATATAAATGTAAAAACAAGAATTAAATAAAATTACTAACAAAAAAATTAAGAGACTTTTTTATAATCTTAGGGTAGGAAGGGCCTTGCCAAGCAAGATGGGCTATCCAGAAGCCATCCATATACATAGTCCCAAGACCAAAAACAAAGAAAAAATTCCAAAAAGGAGACTGGGAGAAAATAAATCTCTATCACTATAGGATTTCTGGAAGCATGTAACAGAAAATCCCATTCAAAATGCCTTAAATTCTCAGGGTGTTATTATTGTACTTTATAAGACTAGACGCGAAATGGTTCTGCAACATTGGTTAGTTCAGCAGCTCAGGCTCTTCCCCTGTGATCCAGGTTTATGTCTGTTTTTCTGTTCTCTCCTCCTTGTGTTGGCCTTTATCACCAAGCCTATCTACCCACTGTCCCCGCTCTTCTTTCAAATATGTGAAAATAGCTCACAGTATAAGATTCCATGATAGTGAATCAAGTCAGAATAAAATTATTCCAGGTTACACATTTGTTTCACCTTTTTCTTTAGAGAAAAAAACCCAAAAACTAGATTAAGGAAGTTGTATAAATAATGGAAACAAGTTCCACTGACAAGGAACAAAACCAATAACTGCACACTCCATCATTTGTGCCGTATGTGGCCCACTGCATTTGTAAGGAAGACTAAACAGCGATGTGGAAGATCAGATTCTTGATAATTTAGACAAAGTCTATCAAATTACTGAGTAAGAAAGTATTGTTAACTTACTCCTGGATATCAGTTAATAAGACTTAATTACTCCCTACATATTTTTAAAATCCTATAGATTCTTTACATAGAATTAATACCTGGCTCTAGAAGGACTGAATATTTAGCCAGATCAAATTTAAGAAAAAACCTGAGTTTCATCACAAGCTGTTAAAGCTATTATATTGTACTAGGTGACACCCCGTTTAACATCGACCATATTGTTAATAGTTATGGGATTTTATTGAATTAATGAGACTGTTATCATGTAGTAGAATGTCTTGCTGAGTTAATTGAAACTGCAGAGATTATATAAATGGTATTAATGAACTTTGACTGCCTGATGCCTCAGCTTTAATAAAGACTGCTTGGTGGGCTAAATGAACACAGGCAGATAAAAGAACAGGTTCAATTTTGTGAGCCTACAGGCTGTTGATGAAGAAAACTTCGTTACCTTTATTTTCAAATGGCGTGAGTTTGGAGTGCAGTGACTACTAACGATGCAGCAGGCATGAAGGCGCTGAGCAAGCAGAGGTGCTGACAGTGTAGGTGGGAGCAAAATGCACATTTTGGGAACCAAGAAGTATACTGACAATACATTATTTTTTATTATTCGTTGTCAAATTTAAAGCATGTTGAATTTATGATCATTCTCTCTTGATAGTTCTCTTTTCCTTTCAAATGTCTGTATACTTACCACTGGTAATTATTAATCGGGTTTTGCTAGTCTAGAATTGAGCATAAAACCAACCATCTCTTCTAAGTCTGTTTAAGAAAATATCCCTAGTTTAGTTGGAACTCAACACTGAATTTGTAAAAGGTTGTCTTAAACGGTATTCAGGGAACTCTTAATTTCTATTACACAAAGAGCACCCTTATTTATTGATGTGAAATATTGAAATGTGATTTAGTGTTATGCTTTTACTTTTTTTATATTGTAGTTCAACTTTTACCAATGTGTTGAGGATAGAT
Source organism: Hipposideros armiger (assembly GCF_001890085.2). Taxonomy (NCBI): domain Eukaryota; kingdom Metazoa; phylum Chordata; class Mammalia; order Chiroptera; family Hipposideridae; genus Hipposideros; species Hipposideros armiger. The sequence continues at coordinate 515,627 of NW_017732173.1, read as the reverse complement.
ATTTCATACATTCAGTCACTGTGTAGTGAGAACCTTCTATGTGCTAAGCCTGTAATAGGAGCTGGGATTCTGTGTATGTGTGTGGGTGTGGGTGTGGGTGTGTGTACGCGCGCATGCGTATGTGTGTGTATGTATATGTATACACACACATATCACTTACCACAGTTTATAATTGCATACTCACTTATGTGCTCATTTTATTATTTTGTATCTTGCTCTCTAGATTTAAAGCTCCATGATAGTTAGGACTTTCATTCACTTTTGTGTTCCCAGCAGATTATAGTAGTTAATAAATAATTAAATAGTTAATAAATAATTAAATAAAAAATTGAAATAAAGACTAATGATGTTTGAGCATATAGAGAATTTGGAGAGAGTAGTGTCACAGAAACTAGAGGGTAGAGAACATTTAAAGAAGGTAGGAAGATGCATTTAAGCAAGAAATCTTTTTTATTAAGTTAGCCATAATTAGTTAGAAAATATATTGAGGGGAAAAGACCCATTTAGAAGATGACTGCCACCACCACCAACACTAAAAACCTAGTAACAAACCCAGTAAAAACTATGCAGCTCTACAAATTTTTAGATTGGAAATCTGGTGTTCTAAAAATATCTATTTTCTTCACATTAATTTTAGTGCAATGCCAATAAAAATTGCAGCATTTTGTTTGGCATTTCATGTAACTAAGTGACTGAAGTTCACTTGAGTGAAAAAAATAAGTCAGAATAGCAAGATAATTTTGAGAAAAAGAGTAGAGAATATGGAGGAATAGAGTATTTTACAGCTCATTTCAACAATAAAGTTCTTTTTTAAATTAATAATTTTTTTTTAAGCACATCTTTTCATTGTCTCCCAAGACCCTAACAAATAGCCCAAAAAGCAAAATGGGAAGACTCACCGTCTCCTCTGAGATAGCCTTTATTTATTTTTATTTTTTAAATTTTATTATTATTATTTTTATTTTTTATTTTTTTTAGCTGAGCTATCCTGCTACCTATTGGCAGCTTAGCGGCAGCTCAGCTCAGGCCGGGCATCGAACCGCTGTTGCTAAGAGCTCAAACTCTTGAGTGAGCTCTTAACCAACTGAGCCACTCGGCCGGTAATTTTTTTATTGTTAGTTTCAGGTGTGCAGAACAATGCAATAGTTATCCTTTTCACCCTCACAAAGTAACAACCCCCCCACCCCTATCTAATGCCCTCCCATCCCCGATATCATATTTATCTATTACAATTCCATTGACTCCATTCCCACACTCTACTCCACGTCCCGTTACTATATGTATATATAATTATAGTTGACATACAATATTATTCAACATCAGCTCCAGAAATACAGTGTGGTGGTCAGGCCTCTACACCGACTATGAAGTAGTCTCCCCAACAGGACATGAGTCCATCTGGCCCCCTAAGAAATATTTACAGCATGATTGATTATATTCCTCAGACTGTCTTTTTCTATCCCTGAGGCCATATTGTAGTTACCAATTTGTATTGTCTC
>NW_017732173.1:465370-513225 GCF_001890085.2 Hipposideros armiger | reverse complement strand
AAAAAAAAAAAGAATTAACTGTAAAAAAGAGGAAACCATATACTTACCTAATCTCAATATGAGGAAGGTCTTTTTAAGCATGAAAGCAAAACAAGAAACCATAAAGGATGATTTACTGATTTGGTTATTTTAAAATACACACCTTTACTATACCATAAGTCATCAAAATTAAAAGACAAATGACAAATGGGAAAGTATTTGTAACAGAAATGACTAAGGGTTAATATCCTGAATTGGAGAAGAACTGTTACAAATCATCAGGCTAAAGGAAACACTTCATTAGGAGAAAATGGCCAATTCATTAACCAAAAATGACCAATAAAATTTTGCATGCAATCTGACTAGCATTTAAGTAAGTTCAAACAACAATTTGACTGAAATTTGACAGGATTGTTTTGAAAATACTACAGACATAGGTGAGGATTTGTGAGATGGTGATTTTTATGCTTGAAAGTGAGGGAGTTCTTTTTGAAAGGGTAGTGTAATTGTATATATCAGAGACTTTAACAAATGTCTTTACTCATTAACACAGAAATTATGCTTCTAGGTACCTTATCCTAAGGTAAAAGAAATAGGCAAAAAAACAAAACAAACAACAACCTATGGATATCTATCACACTTTTTAATGCCTTCTTTTTCTTTCTTTTGTTTTTTTCTTCCTTCCTTCCTTCCTTCCTTCTTTCCGTCCTCCCTCCCTCCCTCCCTCCTTCCCTCCCTTCTCTTTCTTTATACCATCCTCTTTTCCTTTTCTTTTTATGCTTGCTCTTATGTCATTTTCTACAATAAGTAGCTATTACTTTGATGATTAAAATTAAAATTATGGTACTTGTTTTGGGAATGACTTGAGATTATTCCAGGGGAATAAACCCCTCATGATGATTTTAAAACGTACTTAGCAACAATTAATTCCACTCTTTCTGGGTCTCTACCATGTTCTTCTAAAGGTTATTAGTCTTTTCAAGGTTTGTTTAGTAAGGAGATAGTTACCTAAAAAGATTGAAGTGAAGTGTGATGATTTGTCCTAAATCACAAGTAAATTATCAGTGGAGCGTAAATTATTTTGTAGAAATGTCATTAAGGCCTCCTAATTCAAGGCTAGAGATACCTTATAAATGAACTCTGATGAGTTTACTCTCATAATATTTTGTGTGGACAACTAAGTTTCTAGACTGTGCAGAAGCCTTTGTGACTGTCTTCCTGTCACAGTAAACCTTCCTTAATTCCACCAGCAAAAACTTCTTTCTTCTCTCTGCTTGCATATTTTATTTATTTCCTATTAAGTTTGTGTTTTGCCTTGTCTTTTTGTAAAAGATCATCCATAGTTATTAAGCAAAAGGCAAATAGCAATTTACTTACTTTTAGTGGAAAAAAAAGAGTGCAATCTATTTTTCACTTGCTAAAATATGTTTTTTGATGCTTAAGAGGAAAAAAATTTCAATTCACAAGGCAAATCACTATGTGGAATACCTTATTTCCCCATAATAATGGATCAATAGTACATTTTTATGATACCCTTTAAAGACACCTTAGTAGCTAACATGCCTTTTTGTTCCTATACATTTTCATATAATTCACAGATGAACACCAGTATAAGGAAAATGAATGGCATTGGAGAAATCATTAAATAAATTGAAAAGTAACCTTGTAGTTGAAATAGATAGGAAAAAATGTATTATAGTCTTCAGATTAAACATGTTGGAAATCATACTTTAAAAACTTCATTTTCTGTCGTACCTGCTAAAGCTTGTTTCTTTTATTATCTAACATTTCCAGCTAGCTGACTTCAGCTCTTCCTAAATCTACAGACATCCTAATTTTGAGCCATTATATAATGAAAACATTGGCTGTAATTTACTTAGGTCTACAGTTCTTAGTTGCCCTTCTTACTGTAGATCTTCACACTGTAGCTCATGATTATAATTTGCATAAATGAAATTCATATTTATGAGTACAGATCTTGAAGCAACTGACAGGTGCAAGGTTGTCTACCATGCCAATTTATTGTTTGTTGTGTCATTTAAAAGAGAATTGCTCTCCATGTTTTGAAGCAGAATATGTGCTGGGGTTGAATTTGAATCAAAGTCTAAACGTAAATAAAATCTCATTTTGTAACTTTGTTTTTATGCTTTTCTGTATAATATGGAAGCGTTGGTGGGCAGGGATCAGTTAAGTAGCATTTAACTGGGGTTATTTTGTCCACTGGTGGACTCGAAACATCCAGTCCATTCATGCCTCGTGCTCTTATGTTCCAGGGCATGCATGAGCTGTTAGCACCTATCGTCTTTATCCTCCACTGTGACCACCAAGCCTTTCTTCATGCCAGTGAGTCTGCACAACCAAGGCAAGTTTGTATAAAAGCTCCATCTCTGTTTCCATCCTTGCTGTAATCTCTTCAGCCTCAAAATCTTTTCAAGTGAAGTTACTTCTGTAAATCCTCAACATTTGGCTGATTGTTAACTCCACTTAGTAGTTGCAATCCCAGTTCAGGGAAAATTTGGAAAAATAAATGTCTTTGCAAATCTTCGATCTGTATCAAAGGAAGACACATAATTAATGGATCAAGAAGAAAGTTTTGTTGTAATGGCAGAGTGCTAAAGATTGATAGTAAGTCATTTATACCATCCTGTAATGACCCATTCTTTCACTACAAGCTGCATGGGCACCTTATCTGTGAGATACTTTCTCCTCACCAGCTTTGACTCAGTTCAGTTCATAATAGGAGAACAGTACCACCAAGAACCTCAGTCGGTAACTAAACAAAAATGATTTCTCACGCTTTTGAAACACATTAATTCGTTCTTTCCAGCAAATAACTATAGTAATTATATTTAGCTTAAGATACTTGTTAGAATTTATTTTCTAACTTAAGATACCCTCACTGATGGATGGGCCACAGAAGCAGCGAGGAAGCATCTTGGGAATGGATTGCTGCAGGTTTATAAAACTTTGTCGGGTATTCCACAGGCTAGCCCATCTAGATGCAGAAAGTAAAAAATAATTACATAGCATTTCATGTGTTTATATGATCTTTATTAATCAAATGTAGCCCTCCATTTTGTTGAACATATATTAGAGCCTTTGTTAAATTAGTTTTTGTTTACTGTATTATAGATTAGTATTTTCTAATTTCTTTTGAGTTTTTCTAATCATACTGACTTTACTAGACCTGACTACAACCATATTTTAACTGCCTTGCTTTAGTTACTCAAAAGAATGATAAGGATGAGGTTAGTTTTGGGATCCTGTTTTCAGACCAGTTTTACCTTTTTAAAAACGTGCCTGCAGCATATACTTCATAGGAACGTACAGATGATTGAAAATAGCTTTTAAATGAGTTAGACACACTTTTATAGCTGTTTCAATCCACTAAATGTAAAAGCAACTAAAATCGATTTGGAAGAGGTGCTGTCTCTGATTAATTAATGTTAAAATATAGTGAAAATAGAAGCCATTGAAAGAAAATAAATTAATGTTTTGATATGGTATATTTGACCAGTAAGTAAATGTTTTTTGTTTTGTTTTGGACAGTAAGTGATATATTGTGGAGTATTTAATTTATTCTAGGTCAGGAACATTCAAGGAATTTTTCACATTCATATTTGTTATTTGAAATAATTGGATAGTTACCTCATTGTAGGATAGACAGGCAGCTAATATGGTTTTGATCTTTGTAGAAAGGATTTCATTTGTTAATGGACTTGATCTTCTTATTGAAAAAGGCTAATGTTTTTTCATTTGCACATTATATGAAAATTGGCTGATGAGTATAGAATAAGGCAACCTTTATATATCCTTCCATTAAAAAATAACACATTTTGATTGCATGTATTGCTTTTTTAAGTGAGGAAATGAAAACTCTCTTGAACCCTGAGTATCTGGAACATGATGCCTAGTAAGTACAAAAACTTACTGTTATTTTTATTTTTTATACCATCTTCACTTTAACAAAGGTTTAACAGCATTATATTCTTTTTCTAATTTTTAGTGCGATGTTCTCACAACTTATGGAAACTGCTGAACCTTGGTTTTCTACTTTTGAGCATGATGGTCAAAAGGTAAATCATATTGTACAGATCTTTTCAATATATTTGAGGGAACAAATAATTTCAATAACAGCATATAATCAGAGAATAAAAGCCATTATTATTTCTATAAAAAATATAAAAATACTCATGGAATAAGATTGAACTGAGGTTCTAAACCATATCTCTGATGATATTGGCAAATATACATAAATAATATAAAAATTATATATAAATAAATAGAAACTTCTTTTGTACATGTGCATAATAATGTAGTATAACTTCTTACTTAAAGATTATTATAAATTTTTAATAAGTGCATTTTTCTATTTAATCTGTTGCTATCCTAGTGAGTTTATTAATACATTGTTAACTGAAATGCATAAGCTCTGTGTCAAATAGGTTTTTTTGCTTTTACCAATGCGTGACTATTAAATTTACACATTTAGCATCAATACTATTTATCCTTACTCTCTCTTATTTTTCAACTGTAATTTTTACTGTGATATATAATTAACATACCTTAACATTCACCTTTTTAAAGTATATACTTCCGTAGGTTTTAGTATAGTCACAAGAATGTGCAAATGTCCCCACATCTAATTCCAGAACGTTTTCATCATCCCTGAAGGAAGTTTCCCATACCAGTACCTTCCCATTTCTTCTTCCCCAGAGCCTCTGATACCACTACTCTACTTTTGATTTCTATTTACTTGCCTATTCTGGACATTTAATATGAATGGAATTATACACTATGTGGCCTTGTGTGTATGGCTTCTTTCACTTAGCATAATGTTTTCAAGGTTTATCCATGTTGTAGTATGTTTCAGTACTTCATTCCTTTTAATGGCTGAATAATACTCCATTGTGTGGATATACCACATTTTGCCTATCTATATATCAGTTGATGGACATTTGGGTTTTTTTCACTTTTTGCTTGCTGTGTGAACATTTATGTACAAACTTTTGTGTGAACATAAGTTTTCAGTTCTCTTGGCATATCTCTAGGAGTGCAATTATCTCATTTTAAACACACATATATGCAATCTTAGACATCATTATTTTTCATTATTATTACTCAATATTAGAAAAATTGCATTCTAACAAAGGATGTTAAGAGTTTGGGGCATATTATTTTTTATATGATTTCTTTCTTTTATATTGGTGTAATTGATTGCATTCTGGTTAGAAACCATGTATTACTTAGTCACTTCATTCCATCTCTTAAAAAATGAAACTGGTTAACGAATGCTTTTTATGCCTTTGGTCAAGGTCAGGGCAAAATACTGCCTGTAAGCCAATTTGGCCTGCCATCTGTTTTTGTACAGCTTATGACTTAAAAAGGCTTTTACATTATTAAGTGGCTGAAAAAAAATAGGAAAAGAAGAATAATATATGTAACATGTGAAAATAATATGGAATTCAGTGTCCCTGCCTATAAAAGAAGTTTCACTGGGATATAGCCATGCCTGTGTGTTTACTTATTGCCTGTGACTGCTTGCTCAATTTCAACAGCAGAGAATAGTTGCAACACAGACTGTATGACCTATCAAGCCTAAAATATTTACTGTCTGGCTCTTTACAGAGATAGCTTGCCGACCCCTAGCCTAGGTGATAAAATCTTCTTGCAGCAATATATAAACATGATACATTCTGTAATAGTTATTAAAGGTGAAACTTGCTGTCACCATATGTGATGAAATGCATTATGTTTTGGAACAATAACTTTATATTCTCGACAAGTGATTTGATGAAGTCATAGACTTATGTGAACATCAAAAATTTGAGCAGAGAATATTTGAATACGTTTAAAACAGGCACCGTTGGGCCGGCCGAATGGCTCAGTTGGTTAAGAGCTCGCTCAAGAGTTTGAGCTCTGAGCAACAGCGGTTCGAGGCCAGCCCGAGCTGAGCAGCCGCTAAGCTGCCAATAGGTAGCAGGATGGCTCAGCTAAAAAAATAAATAAATAAATAAATAAATAAATAAATAAAAATAAAACAGGCACCGTGATTATTTCAAGCAGTGGTCATTTTGTATTTTATAACTTATTCACAGTATCTGAGAAACTGAATGATAAAAATGTGAGGGTTACCATTTTTCAGTTTTACGTGTTCATGTTGATATCACTGAGTCAAGTTCATAAAATGGCTAAGACAACATAAAGACGTTCATTTTATCAAAGAACACATGGATGTGACCTCTGAACATTTATATTAATTGCTTGCCTATGTAATGGATAATATATTCCTACAATGCATGTCTAGTGAATCACTTTTTTAATTCTCCCCTTTTTATTCTATTTCATGATTCTATCACGTTTTAAAAAGAAGTTCAAGAAATTAATATACCACTCTCTCATTCAGTTCTTCTGGTTCCTTTGGAAATTCATTTATATCAGTATGCATGATGCCTATTTCAGCAGACATATTTTTCATAAGACTTCCTTGATGAAGAAAGCAGCGCATTGGTTTACGTAATGGCATAAAATCATTATGTCGTTGCATGCCTATAACAGTTTGTGGACTGGTTCTGATCTGTAGAACCCATTTTGAGTACTGCTTAAAAAATGGTGGAAAAAGATTTTCTAGTTTTATTGGTAGTTGTAGCTTTCCCATTTGTTAAATGCAAATAACATTCTTTATTATGATAAGACATCCTGATGATAAGGAAGTATTTTACACTAACTCGAGCTTCTCTTTTGATTTTACTGTTTAGCACTTAAGTGACCTTGAACATCACTTTTGAGTTTCTTAAATTTAAGAGATTTCATTATAAGTACTCTGCACAGGGGAAATCTTTTCAAACTATAGTTTATATATAAGCCTTAGACTACACATGAGTTTCTATTAAGCATTTGAAAAATGTACTACATATGCAATTGCTTTAATGACAGCTCATTCTATTCAAACTAGAAATTGATTACATGATTTCATTAAGCTAAACATTTTTAAACAGGTTGATTTAGGATCAGTTCTCTCCAGTGATTGTATCTCTGTAGAAGTGTGTATATTCAAGACCTTGAGAAGAAGACAAGATATAGTGATCTGTTTTCCGTGTGATTGTTAGAAACCCTGTCTGAGCTCAATGCCACCACCCAAGACTGGTATTAATATTTAGCCACACAAGGTTCTTCAGTAAAGGAAAAACTCCATGACCAAAATACATAAAATGTTAATTGCTTGTTTTTTAAAGGAAATTTAGCTTCAGAGTAAACAGTATCTTTTGAATGTGAATAGTACCTTACAATTAACATGAATTCCAAAATAAAATCATTTCAGTTTAATATCAGTAGGAAAATAATTTAACAAGAATTAAAATCTTTTTTAATTTGAATGGAATATGAGATATTACAAAATCAGAAAAATGTGTCTTGGATATATTATTTTTATAATAAATGACAACAGTGCAGAGGTTTCCTTTTCTCATGTTTATATACATTAACACAAATTAATTGAATCATAAAAATTAATATGGATTTATATCCCTCAGACCTAAAGACACTAGGGCACACAGTGTAGGAGGTACAAAGGACTGAATTCCTTTTTTTTCCCCTTTTATTTATTTATTTTTTATTAGTTTCAGGTATACAAAACAACATAGTGATTAGACATTATATACCTCACAAAGTGATAACCTCAGTAAGTCTATTACCCATCTGACACTGTACATAGTTATTACAATATTATTGACTATATTCCCCATGCTGTTCTTTTTACATCCCATGACTATTATTTTTAATTATAGTTGACATTCAATATTACTTTATATTAGTTTCAGGTGTAGTGGTTAGATATTTATATAATTTATGAAGTGATCCCCCCAATAAGTCTATAGTACCCACCTGACACTATACATAGTTTTTACAATATTATTGACTGTATTCCCCATACTGTACTTTACATCCCCATGACTATTGTGTAACTACCAATTTGTACTTCTTAATCCTTTCACCTTACTCACCCATCTCCCTAACCCCCATCCCAGCTAGTAACCATCTTCAGTATCTATGAGTCTGTTTTTGTTTTGTTTGTTTGTTTATTCTGTTCTTTAGATTCCACACATAAGTGAGATCATATGGTATTTGTCTTTCTCAGTCTGACTTATTTCACTTAACATAATACCTCTAGATCCATCCATGTTGTAGCAAATGGTAAGATTTCATTTTTTTTATGACAGTAATGCTCCATTGTATAAATGTACCACAATTTTTTATCCAGTTGTCTATTGATGGGTATTTTGGTTGTTTTCGTATCTTGGCTATTGTAAATAGTCCTGTAATGAAATAGGGATGCATATAACTTTTCGAATTAGTGTTTTGGATTTCTTTGGATAAATACCCAGAAGTGGAATTGCTGGCTCCTAAAGTAGTTCTATTTTTAATTTTTTGAGGAACCTCCATACTGTTTTCCACAGCAGCTGCACCAATTTATAATCCAACCATCAGTGCCCAAGGATTCCCTTTTCTCCACATCTTCGCCAGCACTTGTTTGTTGATTTATTGATGATAGCCATTCTGACAGGAGTGAGGTGATGTCTCATTGTGGTTTTTATTTGCATTTTTCTGATGATAGGACTGCATTTCTTTTTAAGACTTGAAATGATCCTGGAAAGACAGATGGAGCTCCTTCCAGGAAATCTTTCCTCACACCAGCACATGTTCCTCCTCTCCTCTGCTTTCTGCCAGCCTGGTTAGCCCCGGCTTTCATGTGGAATTCTAAGTTATTTTCTGTGTGGTCGTCCCCTCCAGACATGAGGGCAAGAGCTTTACTGTCATTGTCATTGTGCTCCTCAACATGGTCCAGTGGTGGAAAAATAATGTGCTTCTTGAAGATCTCGCAGTTTAGGAGGCAGAAACATAGAAAAGGATACTGTGGAAATATAGAAGAAGATAATGAAACAGGATCTGGCACTTGAGCCAGATCTTTAAATATACTTGGGAGCTCCTCAGTGGAAATACTGGGGAGGGGATATTCTAGGTAAAGAATGGCGTCCCCGGGATCCCTGGAAGTGAGAGTTGAGGCCGGCCAGATGATGAAAGGCCTTATTGACCTGGCTGAAGAATTTGGGATGTTGTTTTATCCCCGAGTGGAAATGATGAAGAGCTATTAAAAATGTTTAAGGAGGGCAATTTGGCATAATCTAATATCTGCTTCAGGTGGATTACCAGGCATTGTGGAAGGTAGATTTAAAAGCAGACCAGTTAGGAGTAAAGAAATGGTTAGGACCCCAAATCAGGTTGTCCAGAGGGCTGCAGGAGAGGAGACATGTAAGAGCCCCCTGAGTGGTTCTGAGAAGCTAACATTGGCAAAGTAGATGTTCTTATTGGAGGATGGGTTGAGGGAGGTGTGCGGAAAGGACGAAGGTGTGTTTGAGCAGAGGATGATGAACTTAGCTGTGGGCCTGATGAATTAGAGGCCCTTTTGGCAATCTGAGATTCCTGGCCAACGTTTGAATGTATGAGAGGCACTTGAGAGAGCTCTAGGTTATGAATACAGATTGAGGCTTTGGAAAATGGGTTTTGATGGAAGCACTGTAGATGACTGAGGTCACTCAGGGAATTGCATATAAGTAGAGAATAAACCTAAGACCAAACTGTGTGAAAAAGCAACAATTTATGCAGCAGAAACAAGAATTTGAGCTAGAGAAGTAGATTGAGGATGAGTACTAAGTAGACAATCACGAGAGTGATGCTATAAATCCCAGTTATGAAGAGAGGTAGAAACTGAAGACAACATCAGAAGGAAAGTCAGAAATATGTTAATACATTTGAGGAAGTCACCAGATTTGAAGCTATAGCTGAAGCGTAAATATGAAAGCATTATAAGGAGTTACAGATACATCTTTCTTAATATGGACATGGGATGGCAAGAGAAGTTGTAGTAGTCTCACATAAATTGTTTTTGTTTTTAAGTCAGCTATGCTTTTAGTCTGGAGAGTTTTAAAACCTTTTCTACTCAGCTATCTATATGGATCAAAGGACAGTTAGAGAACATCTTATTTTCTAGTACTAGTTTCCTTTATTTTCTGACTTTTTTATAGTTTGGAGAGCTCAGATTAAAACAGTTTTCCTGTACTGTTTTTTTGGTTAAGTTTTATGCCACAGGAAATATATTTTCATCAGAGTAGCCCATTTAGGCACTGTGGCTGATTAGACAAACTGACCATGGACAAATAGACCAGTGGCTACCACTACCTCTAGCCAAAATTATCTTGTTTTCCATAATGTCACCAGAGAAAATGGTCAAGGGAATACAGGTAGAAAATATTTTAGAAGGTATTTCCTTGCCTTTACTTTGAGCAAAATCATCTATGTAATAATGACTAGCATATGATTCCACATTATAAGCATTTCTCATAAGATGATTATAGTGGTTGCTTCTTATTTAAACTTCCATTGATAAATGTATGCAAGAATTATGTCCATATATTTGTTAATTTCATAGTGAAATAACACATGTTCCCTTTTTCCTATTTTCAGGGGAAAGAAACACTGATGCCTCCCATCCCCTTTGCTAGACCACAGGATTTAGGGCCCACAATTGCTATTGTTACTAAAGTCAACCATATCCAGGATCATCTACTGAAGAAGCATGATATTGAGCTTTACATGCACTTGAACAGACTGGAAATTGCACCGCAGATATATGGGTTGTAAGTATGGAAGTTTAAATTTCAGCTACATTATGATTTATGATGGTTTCTGTATGTCTCAGAGAACAGGAACTATTCCAGCTCCGTTTCATATCTCTTTTGTGTCCTACGTGCCAGGCTCTGTGCTCATGACTTTCACATATGACATTTCATCTAATACTCCCACCAAGCCTGTTAACTGCATGTTACCCTTTTGTTATGGAGGAAGAAATGAAGGCCTACACTAAGTTTACACATATTAAGCAGTGAAGTTAGAATTCAGATCCAAGCAGGATTGGCTCCACAATCTGCAGAGTCTGGTGCAAAATAAAAATGAATTGCCCCTTTCAAAAAAAATAATAGTAAGAATTTCAAGATGGCGATAGCAGATCATTAAATGAAGCATTTTAAGAAGCACAGAGTTGCATAGGTCATACATAGATAAAGCCAGCTCTGAACCCAAACAATCCTTTAAGATATCCTTGTCCAATCGTTCTTTCTTTCTTTCTTTTTTTAATTAAAGTTTATAGGGGTGACAGTGCTTAGTAAAGTTACATAGGTTTCAGGGAGTACAATTCTGTAATATATCATCTATATATCACATTGTGTGTTCTTTCCATTTTATTGTGTGATCTTCTGCTTGGCCCTCAGAAGTGCATTTTGAAAAGTAAGATCAATGTTCCTCACAGTGAACATAATATGTTAATCTTCTTCAGCCACACAACCTCTGTAACATGCTATAATAGCAGAAGAATAGGGAGACAGTCACTCCTTAGGGGCCGTGAGTGTGTGCATGTGTGTGTGTGCATGTCTGTGCGCGCATTCATTCAGTGGCTTATCAGTTGAGTAGGCAAATTATAAAGATAGCGGTTTTAATAAATATGAATTAGTTGAGTGTACTACAGACAACAAAAGGACCCTTTATATTGAGACAATAGAACATTTATGTCTTGTGCTGGGCAGTTCCTTGGTAGATATTTTCCACAAGCCCCATCTCTCAGTAGGTAGAACATGGAAAATTGAAAAGATATCATTGATCTACATAGTAGATACTCAATAAATATGAATTCACTATTCAAATTACAGAGAATCTCAAATAAGTCAAAGGTTTACGACCAGAACAGAGGCCTATTTATTTAGTCCAAAGAGAAGATTATCAATGAGTGTTTTCTTTGTAGTCTTGTGTTACACAGAGTCTTTCACTAAAAATAATTCAGTTGACTTTCTTCTCTGGAACCCCTGATAAGTTATTGAACACTGTCTGCTTTTCTATTTTTTAATGACACTTGTTTTCATTTCTGTGACTTAAGCTTAACTTCATTATTGAGAGCAGTTCCATCATTCCCACTGGAAATGAGAAAGTAGTGGATAACGTGGGTATTGGGCAGTACTGTAGGTTTACACTTATAAGTCTGGCTAGTATGTTTGTGTTTATAGATGTAAAAATTTATTTTAAAATGGCTAGTGGCAAGGGTAGAGTTAAATTCTGTATCCCTTTCTCCTATACATTCAAAGAATTGGTTTATTCAAATACAAAAGCCTATTTTACACCCTCAGAAATTGTTTGCTAAAGTCTAGAAATTGGTCTTAAATATTGGGGAAAGAAATTAATGTTGGACATGTTTATTATGTTTTTGAAATGCTTTATTATTTGTTATCTTTTTGTCCCAGCTGGTGCTTTACATTGCAGTGGTAGTGGATGGACGTGGGTACAATGGCTTCTAACCATTGTGCTCCAATTCCCTTTCCAGACATTGGTTTCCATCAGCTTTCTCTTCATCATAAGCATTCATAGAGCTTCTTTGACATCTGACTAGTACCTCCCCCGGAAAAATTCCATGATCCATGATGTAATGACTCTTAATTCTTTCAGCTTTGTTTTTTAGCGATATTAACAATACCAAGACTTGCAGTGACCATAGCTAACTTATTTATCCCACTATTTTTTGTGTAAAATCTCATCTACATTATGTAAAAATACATATATTTTAAAAATCTTTGAAAGCGTCACTCATTCTCTTAATTGGTCTGTACTATGTTTTATAGGACAAAGATTTTACTTACTCATTTCATTTATTAAATTTTATTTTATTTTTTTATTTGTGGGGCATGACAGGTCACTGTGGTTTTATTTTCCTGTCTTTGTGCTATCGAGTAAGCTATACTTCTCCACTGCATATTTCCTGTTGATAACTGTTAAATCTTTGGGGCCAAAGAATAATAGTAATACAATACAAAATAGCTGTTAGAAGCACAGACTTTGAAATTAAGTGGACTTGTTTACCCATTTTGAGCCTTGGTTTCTTCATCTGTGAAATGGAGACTAAAAATAATTGTACCTACTTCATAGGGAATTAAATCATAATGTACAAACATCATAGTGCTTAGTATGTAATAAACATTAATTATATGTTTGTCAATGCTTTTGTTATCATTATCTGCCATTACCATTACTTAATCAGAATATCATGGCTCTGTGACTGTGGTGAATTATGTGATTCATGAACGCTTCCAGTTCTGGCTTTGGTTTTCTATGTTTTCTTCACTAAAGCTTATGGTCTTGTAAGTTATGGACACATAATAGCCATGCTTTAGATCAATGCTTCTGAAGAGGTTGTATAGAAGTTTAATGTAAACTTTTAGAAACAGATCATAGCAGTTTGGCACAATTTTATGTCCTTGACCCTAATAAATATTGTAGGTCCATATCTCATTTAAACGAATTGAAATACTTTGTTTTATATCATACAAGTAATATAAATCTAAATAATTGCTAATGCTACTGTCTGTTCCTGTTGGAAGAAAGTTGGTAACTTAGGCTTATGTTCAATATTAATACTTGAAAATAATTAGTTACAGCTTGAGTAAATTATCTTCAAGTGGACAAATATAAAATAGTCAATTTTCAGTTAATAAAACCTGCTCTTCCTCAGTGGACAAATATAAAATAGTCAATTTTCAGTTAATAAAACCTACTCTTTCTCAGAATGGCATCGGAACCCATAATTATATTATCTAAAGTGTGCCTTTGCATGCCAACTTTTTTTTTATAGAATTTTTATTTTCAAAGAAAAATATTTTCTTATATACTAAAATGTTCTAACAAAATTAGAAAACAATACAACAAAAATGTCAATAATGAATTCACCAAGGGAAAAATGTTATCAATAAAATTATATAAAATGGGGAGTAAATCATAAATTATGTTTACATGATACAGAAAGTGTTAGCAAAATGAAATTATACTCCATTTGAGTCCAGGTTTCTAATTTTAGTAAATCTTTAGCAGTTGCATGGTACATTAAAATTTATTTAAATCTGCTTTCTAATATGCTTATAATTATCACTAAGAAAAAGATTTTGCAATTCATTTTTTAAAGTAGTTTTTGTTTTTGTTTTTGTAAGAGAATATATTTGAAAGTCTCCTGATGTAGCAGATGTGCCATATGTAAACAATTGGTTGCATTTTGCTAATGCATTTATTTAACAAAATTAGAATTAATAATTAGAATAAAAATGTTAATTGCACTAACATTGGTTAAAGTCACTTCAAATTAGCTTTTCTTAATTTTAAATAAATTAATATTTATATTGAAATATGGGACTAAGTACCCATGATCTTGAATGCTATATAATAACTTGCTTATTAATTATATTTTATGTGTATAAGTGCTTTATTTGCTGGATAATATTGGTTGGCTTTTCTATTAGGAAATGTTAAATCAACTTGCTATTTAGGTTAAAAAAAGTTATTTTGAAATTAAATATTCAATACTTTGTAAGTGGTATTATAAAGTAATAGTTCCTAAAAGTAATTTACACTGTGTTTTTCATTAACTTTACGAAAGATTACTCCTGTTTCACTTAGAATGAAGTTTCTCTTGCTTTAATTCCAATCATTAACATCTCGAGTTGTCTTTTGTTTGCCAGTTATTGGTGAGTATTAGACTTTCTAAAAATTGAGTTAGATAGGGGCCTATCAATGCACGCTAATTTCCAAAGCAAAACATTGATGACATTATTTCCAACTTGACAAGGTAATTTCTAAGAGTTTTTTTGTTTTGTTTTGCTTTTTTGATATCTTTGTTTTTACTATGAGAACAAGAATTTCCTTTTATTTTATCACTTTGGGATTATTTTTGTGCAAAAGCCTCTAAAATATTAGTGTTATGATTCTATCCCTGAGTACATACTTGTTATGAGTTCAAAAGACTCTTAATCATAACAAGTTCAATATAAATATTCAATATTGTTTTCACTTGATACTATAATACTGTTTTCTAAAAAGACCAAAAATTAAAGTTTAAAAATAACAGTTTTTGCTAGACCAGAGTAACTGTGTTTTATTATCACCCTTAAATATATTGAATCTGTATATTTTTGACTACATGTTATACTTTGATATAAATAGAATACATAATAAGCATCTGTGGGATATGCAATTAATGTCACTTTTGAGGAAAGACCCTCATTACACACTTGGGCTTTGGCATTCTTAAATTATGAGCTCTTTACAACACTCATGGGATAAATTCTGTATCTCCCAAATGTTTATTATACATCTTACATTTCCCTTATTTTCTATTTTCTGGATTTGCAGTTGTTTCACTGTGGTGGTTTATAGGAATTTAATTGGGGAGATTATTGATTATTGATAAATAGTCTGCTAAATTTTGTGATATAATTTTAAAATATTTATAAAACAATGTATTTGTTCTAACACATGTCACAGGGTAATTATGTATGACTACTAAGTGTTTTGAACCTGTATTTGAAATATAAACATATTGTAAAAAATATAACTCTCAGTCATTAAAGTCGGTATAATTACCCACCTTAAAAATTCTCTCAACAGTTTAAGCAAAAAGCTTCCTATTCTGAACGCAGTTAATGATTGAAATATGCTTTTATTTTCAGTGAGCTTTCTTACATGTTAAATGTAAAAAACAGAATGAGGGATTAGGAGGTGAAGACCCAATGATACTTTGTCATACACCACTGTGTATTCCCCCAGAATTACTCCCTTTGAAAAGGCAGGTTATTTTCCCTTCTTTATGAAGAATTATAATGATTAAGAATTATAGAGAAGAATAATAAATTATTTGAAATAATGATTAATACTTGTTAATATTTGTTGAGTGTTTTCTGTGGGCTAGGCATTATACTAATGGATGTGCATGGATTGTCTTATTTATCCTCATAACACATTGGGGTAGGTACTTTTATTTTCTCCATTTTTTAGATGAGGAAATTAAGGCTTATAAAGACTATTTAGATGGACCAGCTACCAAGAATTTGAGCCAGGCTTTGAACTGTTAAGCCTACACGCACACTAATTTGACTACATTTGTGAACATGGTAGAAAATTAAGGTGCCCACAGGGACTATGTCAGATTGGACCATGAACCAAACTCAGGTTGACCAGATAAGTCAAAACAAAACAAAACAAACAAACAGGCAGATAGAAGGCCTGGAATCAGAAGAGTCTTGTTAGTAGTGATCAAAAGCCATACTGGTAGGGAAGAAATGGAAAATCAAGGGCAATGGAGAGACCAGGCCCACAGCCATGCCAAGAATTAGGGATAAAAAGAGCTCAGGACCCTCCACATAGAGGTGCCAGCAGCAGAAGTATAGCTAAAATAAGTCATTGCCTAAGCCCTAACTCTTGTCTAGATCCAATAGAGTAAGTCCTTACTTAACATTGTCAGTAGGTTCTTAAAAATGGGGACGTTAAGCAAAACGACAGGTAACAAAAAGAACTTACTGTAGGCTAATTGATATAAGCAAGAGTTAATTTCCTACGGCATATTTCTGGTCACAAAAACATCACCAAACTTCTAAATACAGACCCCAAACACTTCTAATATTGAACATTCAAAGAAACATGAGTTATTCATACATTTAAGAAAGATGAATAAAAACGAGAAAATTAGGGGCGGCGGGTTAGCTCAAGTGGTTAGAGTGCAGGCTCATAACACCAAGGTTGCCGGTTTGATTCCCACATGGGCCAAGGAGCTGTGCCCTCCACAACTAGATTGAAGACAACTACTTGAAACTACTTGACTTGAAGCTGATGGGTCCTGGTAAAACACACTGTTCCCCAATAAAATTTCTTTAAAAAAAATTATTTTCCATCCCACTTATTCCAGTTCAGGTGGCCGGAGCCTACCCTGCTAGCTCAGGGCACAGGTGGGAATAACCCTGGGAAGGATGCCCTTTGATCACAGGGCCACTGAGACACATACAGCCACAGTTACTCAGAGTGGGAGAATTTAGACATACCAGTTCACCTAATGTGCACATCTTTGGGATGTGGGAGGAAAATGGAGTACCCAGAGGAAACCCATGCAGACATTGGGAAACATACACATTCTACACAGTCAGTGACTCTGGCTGGGAATTGATTTTTTTTTTCTCATCAACATAATGAAATGACATGAAGCAAACGATGTTATTCAAGGACCTGCTGTACTCACCTTATTTAGGTAGGGCTGCTGGATAGAAAAATCAGGAAGTGGGGAGGGGTAGGAGTGGTTCTGTTACCTTAAACTTGACCTATAAAAAGAGTTAACTGATGAGATGGAAGAAGCAGACTCTGTACTGACAAAGTAATCATGAATTTTAAGATAAACAAAGGCTGCACCCAGTCACATATGCACAAGGTTAGGAAAGGTGCCATCCACATGCCTTTCTGGGGAAGCATAAACTCTCCCCACTGGAAGGTGAATAAAAATTAATAACTCAAGCAAGAGGAAAGCAGGTCTTAAAGGACTGTTCAAAAGCAATGTGACCAGTAAGATATGGTTAGGGGTCTATAACTGAATGCAATTGTCAAAAATAATAATCTGAAAAACAGTATTTGGATATTAGATCTATTTAAATCTGGTGAATCATTCAAAGTGGGAAAGAAGTATAAAAGTTTACCTTATTCACTAGCACACATGGAGGAAATCAAATATACTATTTTACTGATGTTTCTAATCACGTAATTTTTTGTTTTATGAAATTCCTGTGAAATAGTATCTATGCAATAGGACTATGAGGATTAAATGAAAAATCAGGTAGAACACAGTACTTAGCACGTTGTAAACACTCAGTAAAATGTTCATTGTTTCTAACTTTTATGTGCCTGACTCATAAGTCTCACTAAGTAGTAATAACAACAAGAGTGCTTGCTTACAAAGGAAGCTCGAACAAGATGACAAATAACACTGTCAAACATTAGGTGTGACACTATATAAATGCTTTAAGTTCTCCCAATAAAAGACAGAGATTCTCTATTGGTTTATAGACAAAGACCACCTCTCTGCTACTTAAAAGAGACATCTAAAATAAATTGATATGGCTTGATAAAAGGAATACAGAAATGGCAATAGTAATATAAAAAAATATGTACTTTGAAATCAAAGCATTGAAAGAGTATTATTTATTAATTAAACATTCAATTATAATAGCCTTGAATTTTAGTAAGATCTGTAACAACAATGAGTTTGCCTGTTTTGCTCATTAACATACGTTTTATAAATGCCTTCTTATCAGAACCTGGTACATAGTAAGCATTCAGTAAATATTTTTGAATGCATGGATGAATGGGGAGGAGGTAAAAATAAAGGAAGGAAAGATCACAAACCAATTATATAAGGAACTGATTATTCAAAATATCAAAATTTTGCAAAATTTTCTATTATGAGGAACATCAACTAGTATTAAAAAATTAAAATTCTAAATAATTAATAGAAAAATATACAATATATTACCAATCTTCCAATGACCATGGATTTTCTAAGAAAAATAGCAGTGGAAGACATTTTAGGGGGTAAGTTTGAAATTTGACTACCCCAAAATTTCATTCCAATATAATTTAATGCAAAGACAAATGTGTTTTTTTTAAAAACTGCAACATATATAAAAAATTTTGTATTCTTTGCATATAATAAACCCTTAAAACTAGTAAGAAGTCACTTAACCATATAGTGGAAAAATAAAGTGAACCAACAATGCATTGGAAAAATATAACAATTGCCAATAAAAATACTGAAAAGGGCAAATATTGAAACATTCAAATTAAGTAACAAAATATAATTCTCATTTAGATTGATAAAGATTAGATAAAATTTTACTCAATGCTGTTATAATCAATTTGAGATACAATTGGGAATGTGAGTCAATTGTCTGATAAACTTGGGTTCCTTTACTCATGATTCCACTTTTAAGCATATAAACATCTTCAGAGAATTAAGGAGCAGAGGTCTGTGTTTAAAGATGTTCATCAGAGTGTTGTTTGTGACATGAAATGGGAACTAATACATTCCTAATAATAAAGGAAATAATAGGGCAAATAAATCCATCTGATGCAATATTATGCCATAATTTAAGTGATGTATTTGTGGACTATGTAATCCCAAAACATGATTCTTATGATATATTCTAAGTGAAAAATTAGGAAGCAAGACCACATATAATCTATTTTTCTAGTATTAACAATTGTGTGTGTTTTAATATGTATATGTTTTAATATGACTGGAAGCATTGATAACAGTGGTTATCTCAGGGAATAATGAATCATGTTTATTTTCTTTATACTTTTTTTAACTTTCTCAGTTGTCTCTATTGATCATAAATTGATTTTATAAGATAAAAAATATGGGGGCAAAAATAAGAATATACTCAATCACTGTTATTGAGCACATATGTCAACATCCTGAAAAGTAAAACACTTTGAAGATGTATGTGAACCATTATCAGTAATCTTTGAGGAGTTTCGGAAAATGGAGGACATGGCAAGAATGCTTAATATGAAAAATATTCTGTTTTAACATCTACGATGTTAAATGTAAATCAAGTGTATTTACCTCAATCTCTGACAATATTGTAGAACTTTAAAAAAATAATTACAATTTCTTAGAAAGAATTGTTTTTATATGGGACTATCATGCTCACCAGAACAATTTGGACAAGAACTGCTTTTTCTTTTTGGTCAAATTACCAGTTTAGAGAAAAATTTTGACTAAATATTTTATTTCACCATTTTTCTGTAATAGTCTTTTGCCCAAAATGGAAAACTTGTAAACTGGTGGTACTACATTTAGGCTTGAAATGTAGCTTTATGTAAGAATATGGATGAGTGTGTTGTGGCCCTGGTGGAGTGAGGTATCTGGTAGGTATGCCATAGGGCTTTATCGTTGGCCCTGCACAGAATCCTAGCATTTCAGGGTCTTGAAGACCACTCTCTTAGTTAATCATTAAATGATTCAATCTCATTTGTGTAACATTCATATTAAATAATTGAATACACAACTTAATCAATCCCTTCTTGGTGAGTTTGGTAACCTTACAGACAGCTTATTTCATGGCAGATTTCATTCACCTCTCTACCAATACCCAGTATAATGTAACAAATATTTTAATTCCTAATAAATGTTAAGCATTTGTTTATAAGAACCTCACAATATTGTGTAGAGAGAAAAAAGAGGTTTGAAATATATAGACTTAGGTGAAGTCATGGCTGTAATACTTACCCTACTTCCTATTTAAGTTACGTCTAGGTAGTCAGAATAGACACTGTACTGGATAGTCTAGTATTATACAATATATGTGTAAACGTTATTTTGATATAATCTAATAATTATAACAGAATCATGCACAACCTGCATCACAAATGCATTTGGCTGCAAGTAAGAAACTCAACTAGCAGTGGCCTGAACAAAATGGCCATTTGTTATTTTTTGGTTATTTTTCCTAAAATTAACAACTCTAGAGGTAGGCAGCCGCTGGCAGTGGTGACTTTATAATATTGAGACCTGTAGATTCTCTTGGCCTTACTTCATGATTGTGTCTAAATGGTACCAAGATGCTATGATAGCTAGACATGACTTTTTCAGCGGTTCAGTAGATAATCTTTCAAGGCTGCATGTTTGTACAAGAGGCTGGTGCCAAACTTATTTGCCCCCTTTCCAGCAGACATGGGCTTAAATTGCATTGCTAGAATTTGGGTCTATGGCCAACTCTAACTACAAGAAAGGCTAGGAAAGCAGGGAATAGGACTTATGGTTGTCTTAGGCCACTCATGCTCATCCCTGGGAGCTCGGCATGAGTATTAGATAGATACCTAAAAGCACTTTTAGATTAACCTGAAGTTTTAGAGGAAACTCCCTAGAAGAGATGATACCTAGGCTGTGTCTGGAAATGTAAGCAAGGACAGTACAATAAGAAATGTAGGGCCCTTATGCAGAGAGAAGAGTATGAGCAAAGGCATGCATGTCTGAATATCATCAAGTATACAAGAAACACTGATCAGTTTATTGCAGCTAGAGTAGATTTTGAGTGAGACGAAATGAGGCAGTGCCAGGACATCAGAATGCATATATATATATATATATATATATAAATATATATATATATATATATATATATATATATATATATATATATATATGCCATGCTAAGAACAATCTAGATCTGTGCTGTCCAATAAGTAATAGCCACATATAGTTATAAACTTTAAATTAATTAGAATTAAATTAAAAAAAACATATAGTTCCTCAGCCACACTATCCCTATTTCAAGTGCTCCATAGCCAGCCACATGTGGCTAGTGGCTACTCTTGTTGGACTCACAGATATAGAACATTCCAGTCATTATAGAAAATCCTGTTGGACGGCATTATTTTAGATCTTTATTCTATGGCAAGGGGTGGGGGGGTGAGGGGTTGGCATTGAAACGTAATCGTTTCTGTGGGACCATGAATAGATAGTAGACAGTTGAATTATATGATTCTGGAGCTTTGGATAGAGATTTGGAAATATTAGTTTGATAATCCATGTGCTACATGATGCTAATTGAGATTGCTAATAAAGTGAGACAAGGAGAGGGACCAAGATCAATTCCTAGAAACATCCACCCATGTGGAACTGACTTTTGAGAATGTAAAGCATTAAATGATTTGGTCTAATTGGCGTTTAAAATAAATCATTGTTGTCTATGTATTTAAGAGAGGCAAGACTAGAAATAAGGATACCACGTAGGAGGGCTTTGCAATTATCTGGGTAAGAATTGCTGACAGCAATGGAAAAGAGGCAGCTTGAAGAAATATTTTACAGGTAGAATCTAAGATTTAGTAATTACCCAATACATTTACATTATAAGACTTTTAAATACAATAGGCTTATGAACTTTGAGAAACCAGTGATTTCCCATATGATCTTGGAATACTGTCACTAAAAGGACTCTTAATTCTATATTTGGAAATACAGTGTTTACATAGACCAGGTTATCTTTTTCTTATTATTTCTAAAATTCTGCTCATGGTTTGAAATTTCTTCCAATTAAATGGCTTCTTCCACTAGTGGATTGGAGCCTAGTAAATATATTGGACTAGTGAAAATAACCAAAAAACAAATGATGGCATTGTTATTTAATATATTTGAATAGCTTTAAATGCTTCCAAAATACCTATCTGCTAACAAGAAGTATTTACAATGAATGTCAAAATGCTTCCAAAATATATAGCGTATAAGTTTTTATCATAAAATTTTTATAAGATTCCATTTATTAAATTGTATTTGTTTACTAAAACATTTATTAAAATTAATATGTGTACTATATTTTCTAAAATTTCCTACAAGTATGTGATTAAAGTCACAGTTTTGAAATTTCTATTTCTGATTAAGAATCAAGGTGATTGAAACACAAGACATACTACACACCTGAGAAATAGTGATGTGCTAAAGACTGCCAGGCCAGAACACTTCATGATAGAACATACTCCCCACCCCAGCCCCATTGCAGGTACTAAAAGTCATCCTTACCTTTAAGTTCCGTATCTTAACAGCACAACACTTGGCCAACCCCAGTCTTAAACCCACTAACTTGACCAGGATTAAATTCAGGTTATATCAGCATTCCCTAAAGGAATCCTGGTAAAACTGTGACTTTACAATTGTTGTGATGTTTTCAACTGAATGTAAGTGTACAGGAAAAGCAAGTATTACCCCATAACTTTACACACATAAAATGCCATCTAATGAGGGTCATAACAAAGAAAACAACACCAGAAATATATCATCCAAGTTGTTTTTAAATCACAGTGGGACAATGGAATATCTTTAAGTTGTCGGGTTTAACAAAAGGGTGTCATCACTGTAAATCCAGTATTGCCTTTGAGTGTATTAGCCAGCAGAATACATTTAGATTAGAAGGAAAATAATTTTTATATTCAAATGAAAACTGTAAGTTCTAAAGCATGAAGGAGAATTTTCAGGATTTAACTTGGAAATAATAGCTAAAAGTGGGTAAAATCTTGGCATTATTAATTATCTCTCATATTCAGTTTTTCTCCCTCATTTTTATCCTTGGCTTCCTTATTTCATCATGGGCCCCTGATTGTTTTTCTACTGTTTCCATAACCAGGTAATCCAGAGGCAAATTGAATATCTATAGCAAATTGCCATAATAAGCTCTTTCCTATTGCTATATGGTAATTCCTGTATGATATCATACTAATTAACCTAACATGTATAACTTATATCAGTGATTGCCATCTGTATCTTTGATGGATCTCTGGCCAGACTTAAGCATCTACCCTTATTTTCTGACCACTAGGGACTCTGCTTAATATGTGTAAAACCTTTTATGGGAACTGTTAATACTTCAAACAGACGCCTAAAAGTGCTGAGTTTGACTAGCATTTAAGATATTTGAGATATTTAAGATATTTGAGATCACCAATATGCATTTTGTGTGAAAATTCTAAGCTATTTTTCTGACTTTTGTAAAATTATTTTAAGGACAGTGTTTTACTATTACATATAATTGTATATGATCCACAATACCAGGTAGAATCCTGCCTTCCCGCCGTTAATTCTTCCCTGAAATAAATGTTAGAAAAAGGATGAGCTTGCTTAATGAAGAGAACCTCTTCCAAGCTCATAATTTCACAAGATGCTATTTTATAAAGGCTGTCCAATCAATTAAGGAAATTCATCATTTATTACACTATTAAAAAGGATAAAAATATAAGAGCTCCTCTACCATAAACTCTAACAAAAACTTGTTCCTTCACTAATTAGGGATACAGATGAAACACTGGTAGAGCATGTTGCTTTTTACTTTTCTCTGTTTTGGGCTACTTTTGGTTCTTCATCATATATTTCTTTATCCCCTCAAATTTCTTATTTTGTATTATTAGATAGATTTGAACCAGAATTTAAGTGCAGAAAACGAAATATATTTTTGTTTGTAGCTCAGTTTGGCTTATATCTATATACATTTTGTTTCTAAAAATTTTCATTAAAATTTGATTTCTCTGATCAAAATAATGCTTTTATTTTCATTTTACTTCAATGATCTCCTAGATATTTTTGTATGATTTCATAAATGATTTTTTATACCAATGTATCACCTCCAGAAGGTTCTTATTATGTATGACTTGGACTCTAAATGTCATGTGTGGTTAAAAAAATAATTCCAAGACTTTAAAAATATATTCTTTAAAAAATCTTATTTTATTTAAATTTATTTAAAGTCTTGTTAAAATTAAATGTACCACATGGAATTTGTTGGAGATAATATGTTATACCTTTTAAAAGATCTTTATTTAAAATAATCATTTTAATAGACAAAAGCCCCCATGAGGAGGCATCAGAAACAATGTGAAAATGACTAGGACTGGGAAGGAAAGAATGAGTTACAGGCTGAGAGATCACACCTGTGCTGAGTGGGTTCAACATTTATTAAAGAGAACCTCTGACTTAATTACGTCAGTGGGACTTAAACGATTAAAAATAGTGCTAGTGAGAACTAAACATTGTGCACGCTGTCAGAATTCAGAAAGCAGTGACACTGATGAGAACCAGAGCTCTAGATCCTCTAGCTGACTAGTCCCCGCGTATGAAGATGGCGAATCTCTGTACCTGGGGTGGGAGCAGGGGAGGGAACAGAACTGCAAGCGTATTTTAATGTGTGGAATTTTATCATGTTGATTCTTGGTATATATTGTAGATTTAGTTCATTTGAATTACTAGTTTATAATTAAAATGTATTTTATTTGAAACAAGAAATATTCAGAGAAAAATAATATTTATGATATATTTTTCAGTACCTTCTTACAACTGCTGCTGAACTCCATTCATTGCAACCCAAAAGCTGACTGCACATCTGGGTTGCAATGAACGCTTGCAAAAGTTAAGTTAAAGTCAAATTGAGAGTACCTTCTTTATAGGGTTGCCTCCTGGAGTTTCTGTTTGAAAAGCACTTTAGACAGTGTCTGGCACATAGGAAACACTTTCTTAGTGTTAATGAAATTAAATAATAATGATAAAGCATAACAAGGATCATAAAATTCTAGTGAAGACCTTATACCCCTAAATAATAATAAAAATGATGAATAATATTACTCCTTTAAATTGAAAATTAATGGGAAATAGTTCTTTCCGGAGTCACGAGTCCACATATACCAAATGCCTTTTGCCTTGGTTTTGCCTATCATTAAGTAGCCATCTTTTCTGTAGCTTGATCAGTGCCTCTGCTTCTTCCTTGGTATTTATGACCAAAGTGCCGCATTAGGGTGAACTGGCCCCGAATGTTATTTTCCTCCTATCTTTGACTTTTCACTTCCACTCTTTTCTTTTGTGGAAAATGCAGTTTTCAAACAATAGTAAATGTGAGGTGAGAGTGATGTTACCTGTTCACACTCTTCTGTGTGTTACGTTGCTGCTGGTAGAGGCACATCCTTTCTGCACCCAGAGTTGATCTGATGGGCTTCCCTGGCCGCCTCCACCACCGCCGCTTCCTGTCTGTGCAGTCTTGCTCTGTCTCGTCCCTCTTGCCCTCATCTTGTCTGCCCCTCATTACATCCCCACCAACAACCAATGAATCCTGCTGGTGTTAGGACACAAAAGACAGGAGGAGAATGAAAAAGGAGGGAGGCAATCGAAACATGGAGAAAGTTTTTTAATGTTTGGTAGCCATGCATTTAAACCATTTATATATTTTTTATTAGTTTCAGGTGTACAAAACAACAAAATAGACATTTACACCCCTCATAAAGCAATACCCCCCCAATCTACTACCCCTCTGACATATATAGCTGTTGCAATACCATTGACTATATTCCCTATGCTGTACTCTACATCGTGTGTGTGTGTGTGTGTGTGTGTGTAATTATAGTTGACATTCAGTATTATTTTACTTCAGCTTCAGGTGTATAGCAAAGAGGTGAGGCATCTACACAGCCCATGAAGTGATTTCCATGATTAGTCAGTCCAGTGCTCATCTGGCACCCACATAGACTTTACAACATTATTGATTATATTCCCCATACTGTATTTCACATCCTCGTGACTATATTGTGACTACTATTTTGTACTTTCTAACCCCATCACTTTCTTCCTATCCCCAACTCCCTCCCATCTAGCAACCATCAGGTTTTTTTTCTCTGTATCTGAATCTATTTCTGTTTTGTTTGCTCATTTATTCTGTTCTTTAGATTCCACATATAAGTGAAATCATATGGTATTTGTCTTTCTCAGTCTGACTTATTTCACTTAGCATAATATTCTCTAGGTCCATCTATGCCGTAGCAAATGGTAAGATTTCATTCTTTTTATGGCCAGGTAATACTCCATTGTATAAATATGCCACACTTTCTTTATCTAATCATCTACCAATGGGCATTTCAGTTGTTTCCATGTCTTGCCTATTGTAAATAGCACTGCAGTGAACATCGGGGTGCATATATTTTTTCGAATTAGTGTTTCGGATTTCTTTGGGTAGATACCCAGGAGTGGAATTGCTGGGTCATAAGGTAGTTCCATTTTCAATTTGGGGGGGAACCTCCATACTGTTTTCCATAGTGGCTGCACATTTATCTAGATTTTATATAGTCTCACTATTTCTTTTTTATCAAGCAACACTGACACACACAACCCCATGCCCCCATTTTATAACTGTTGAGGATCTCTGCAGAGACAAGGTTTCCCTGTACCAGTTTTGCAGCTGTAGGTTTAACCTTTGACTCCCAAACCCTGCATTCTGGAATAAGATTCCCAAGACAATGAAAGATGAGCCCAGCAAACACAGGGCCAGCACTCCACTACCACAGGGTGGGTCCCCAGAGCTACCTGAGTGCTCGCAGCCCACTTCTGACCCACATGCAGTTGGCCTCTGGTCACTGCCCACTCTGTTCTAGTTGGTCAGAAATTAGCTCTTTACCTAGCTGTTCTTAGATTTGTAAGTTTTCACATTAGGGAAATTTAATTATGCTGTGTATGTCATTTTTTCTAGCCTTTTTTTTCCCATTTATACCCTTGATTTCATTAATTTGTGATGATTTATTTTTCAGTTTAATGGTTTTTTAAAAAATAGAACTGTTTCAAGCCATCATTCATTCAGCATTCACTATATTATTAAGCACCTACTGATATCAAGTACTGTGCTTTATGTTACTATCATTTGGGGATTTGAGGATTATTAATTAGAACAGGGAATAGATAGCCTCTAGAGAAGGCTACATAAGAACCAGTAGAAAGAATTTGGGTGCAAGGGCATATTTTGAATCAGCGAGTAGAAAAACCCTCTATCAAAGTTTTTGCAGAGTAGTGGGTGGCTTAGGCTTGGTGAGTGCCTTCACCCCCAGGGTTTCAGTAGAGGCTCAGCAGTCCCCAACCACTGGAAATGTTATGGATGAGTTGCCTTATGAATCAAAGATTAGATAAAATGGCAAAGTCCAATATTAAAGTTGTGCATCTTTGAAAATAGCACAAATGTTTAGGTTCATTTCGATGAAAAAAAAATAACCAAACCAAATATTTTAACCAACAATGATCAGGTTTTGGGTTTTTTTGTTTTTATGTTGTTTTTACCAGCATACCAGTGTTTTTATATTGAAAATGACCGTGGTCTTTCTAAAGCATGGTCACTTTAGCAAGTTATATACCTATTTTAATGAAACATTATTACCCATAATACTTCTGGAATTCCCTTTTAGGAATTGTCTTCATTACTAATGAAGGAGCTACATTAGAAACCTGTTTCATGGCTGTGTAATCAAATAATTAAAAAAAAATGTGTTTGACCTCAAAATACTGCCTAATCTCACTTCTCAGGTTATTCACCACATTTGGCTTTTACTAGAAGTGTTAGTTACTTGCATGAGTAAAACACCCTCAAAACACACCACTGGACCTCTGTGGGAGGCCTACAGAAGCCCACACCAGGCTGTGAAGGAATCATTTTGTATAGACAGTTTGGTATCTTTGTTTAAAAAAAAAATCAGTTTCAGTACTTTACAGTCACGTGCTCTATGTATTTTATTATGTATGAATGTGTGAAAAATTGATGTTAAGTAGCATACAGCAAAACCAAAATGATACACTTGATACTACTTGATGATAAACATTATGTTCTTAAATATTACTTTAAAGTGAAACTGCAGATTACCTAAAAGAGAGAATCCAGTCTGAGATGGCTGTCCTTTCCTACAGGGCACTGACTCCCCAAGTGACATATTTGAATGAATTTTGTTCTCTGTTACATCCATTTTTATTGGCCAGAGCCTCCTGAGAGTCCATGTTTATTCTTAAGCACACTTGGGAGCGTGCAGGCACCTTGAGAGTGCCACAAATAGAACAGAGCATTTGAGGGACCTCGGAAACGGATAGAGGCGGGTCCTGGCTCCTGAAGCAGCCATAATAATAGCTGAGCCGATGAACTGCCATACCTTCTTTTGAACATAAGCAGGAAGTTAGAGGATCTGGGAGACAATTTGGTAGAGTTCTATAAAAAAAAACCTTGGCTTATAAGAAAACAACTAACGGGAAATGGTAAAGGGAGTGAAATGATCCTGTCCCTTGGATTGTAAACCACAGTCCAGTTGGCCAGATTTGGATTTTCAGCTATTGCCCAGCTGGTGAACAGTTCAAAACTGTTTTAGGTCATGTGATCTCATTGTAGCCAATTGGGTGGTTTGGCAGACAACAACATAGTAAATATCTATTCACACAAATTGTATGCATACTGCATTTGTCCATGTGCATTCTCTACTTGTCTGTATTGATGATAACATATCCACATAAGATGGATGGATAAATTGTGTGTATAGGTCTATACCTGGATATTTATACACAGTAATTATGTACTTTAATTCCTTCTAGGAAACATAATGGTAGGAATAATCTAGTTAATTCAGTTTCTATGGGGATTTTTTTAACTCCTTTTTTCGTATTTCCTCTAGTTGTAAAAATTACAGTGATTACACATCATAAAGCCTATCTGTAATAAAACGCATCAGCTGGCCAAGGTTTTCATCGCTCACTCAATAATCCATTAATACAGCAACGCTGCCCAGGCATCTTTATAATACCAACTCGGAGGTAATTTTAATCAGCTAGACCAGCTGGTATTTAACAGCAGCTGCTGGAGATGCCACAAATATACTCAATAGCTGACATCTTTATTTGCAGTTTTTCAAGGGGAGAAGAGATTCTCCTGTGGTTACTTGTATTAAGCATTTAAAAGAAGGTGTAAAGTATACAGGGGTTTATACCTAAATGAAAAGGGGGAGGGATTAATGATAAAAAACAAAGGTGATAAATTCTATCAGAAGGAGAGGTTTGTGAATGAAGAAATTGCTCCACTGAAAAACAACACATTGGCTTTGGGTAGACTTCAGACCTTTTTCCTAGTTATATTTACACTAATCTTGGGCATCGCTAGCAATAAAAATGTAATCTGCTGCGTAGCATCCTTATATCCTTATATACTAGATTTGTAGCATCCTTTACAATATAAAGCTGTGGAAAATAATTTGATTCTGCGAAAGAGTGATCTGTTAATGTGCATGTGTTCTGTCTCAGCCACTGCATGCCATGGCCTTTTTTGTTTTATGAATATATTTTTATTAATGTTCAATTTTGATTTTTAAAGGAAAGAATCATCATCAATATGTGCTTTCTAGTAGTAAATGTGGAATGCTATTTCACATCGGTGTGTTTGAGCATGTGTGGAGGAAACAGGCATCGGCAACATGAAGTTAACAGTCACAAAGCCATTATAAATAAAAATTTAATTACACTTGGGGGAGCTTGGCTTACAAAGCTCAGAAATCCATAATGGAGCTTGCTGTTAGTAAATGCCTGATCTGTTTGTTAAACTCCACTGTTCCCATCCCCTTTCTCATCTTCCTTTATAAAATACTTTGACATCTCCACTGATTAGTAAACAGAGCTGACTTTCTGGTTTATAAAATGTTTTACCTTTCCTCTTTAGATAAGAGTCTTATCTTTTGGTTTATTAAGTAAATGAGGAGAATTAGAGTAAAATAGGGAAAGGAAAAGGCATAGTTAGAAAAATAAAGGTCTTTCAAGACTGTTACTTAGTTACCACATTTATAGATGACAGCTTTGAGTGCAGATAGCTGGGTATTGAAGTGTGTTGGTGATATAAATGTCTAATACTTATGTGAACAGAAGTTAAGTGGTTTTCATTTTCATAGAAAATTTCTTGTGTCATTTTCTCTAAGACTGATTTTAAAATTAAAGTAAATATAAAATAATAGAGTTATGGGTCTTGTACACTTGGTATGGAAATAGCTTTGTCATTTCTGAGTAATCAAAACATTCTTTTCTTCTGCTAATGGCTCTTGCTGGTAAATGAAGCATTACAGACCCCTAAAAAAGTAAAATGCATTACATGTTTAAGTGTACTTCTATACTAAATTATCAGAGGTTAACAAAATGCATTGTAAATACCAAGTCTTTTTCAGGTAGCTTCATTTATCAGTGCCACTGATTCTCTTTTTTCAGAGCCAAATAGTGATTTGTCTGTGTTGGACTATGATTGATACTTAAAATTAAAATCCAGTGACAGAATGGATTACTGAGATAGCAATTTGAATTTAAAAATTACTTAGCAAGCATTTTTTTTTCTGTTATTTGTAGTGAAAACAGTCTGTTTAAGTTTGTTTAGTGTGTTTGACAACAGACAGTTTGATATATTGCTGGGCACAGCGGTAGGTTGGACTTGAGTGGTATTAGCTCTCAGTGTTTTGATTAATGGTAATTGTTTCAATGAAAAGGCATGTTTTACGTACAACTCATAGTTCTGGAAAACAGAAGTCAACTTGCAAGATCCCTAATTACTATTCTGAGTTAGCATATAACAAGGGCAAGAGGAAGTAGCATGGAGTAGCCCAGTAGGATTTTTCTTCTTTTGCTTTGTATTGTAGTTAGAGACTGTTCTTTATGTCAGAATATAAATCTTCTGTTATTTATCTTTTGTTCAGTATTTGAAGTTGATTTATGACACATTTCTGTATGCCATAATTTAGTTTGAATCCTATACCAAGGTGAAATTTCACCTGTCTCTCTACAGTTGACTGTAAAAGGAACCCAAAGCAACCCAGTGAGGCATAGAATAAAAAAATTTTTTTCCTATTTTTCTCTAGTCTTACTCGTTTTAAAAGAATGCAATTTAGAAAACAATTAGAAGGTTTATTTTAACACTTCAGAGATTTCTATTGCCAGTTTAAATAGAACATTTTACATATTATTAATGTACATAAACCCAGGGAAAAAATAAAAGGTAATTTTTATTTGGAGAAAATGAAACATGCATTTAAGGACCGAGTTTTTGTCAGAAGCTATCGGAATAATTCCCTCGTAACATCTTTCATTCTCACATATAGGTCTGTACACAAATGTGAAATAGATGTATATGTACAAATCTATCCACAAAATGCATAATGCTCTGCATTTAGGCTATCAGTAGGTAAAATTGATTTTAAATGAGTGTCCTTACCTTTAGCATGAACAAAGAAAAACCACTTGCACATAAAGACTTGGAAAGAAGGTGGGAGAAGATGCCGTTACCATATTAAACCATCCTTGTTTTAAAACGGTGAGAAATTTTCTAGGTAGGAGGCAACATTAGAGGATTTTTTTCTTTACTTCTCTCTTTTCCTTTCTTCTTACTAAAGAAAAGAACTAGGCAATGTAGTAAATGTAATCAGAATATTCTTAAAAGTGACATAAATGACAACCATGTTTGTAAAACCAAGGTTGAGAATCAGTATTTGCACAAACCTCTCCTACTTATTTTTTTAAAGTAGCATAGAAATTTTTAGTCTATTGGGTAATATCCTAATTATTTACCCAGGAAACTCAGTATGATATTTTAAAAATAATAGTCCTCTTGAGAGTAGCAGGATTTCAGGTTTATATTGTTAGAGCTTTGGCATAAATATTGGCATATACTTCCTGTATGGCTTTTGTATTAAGTCATGTTCTTTAATATATTGGGGGGAAGGGGATGGGAGGTGAAATCTGCAATAGGAAGTTGGGGTGTTATCATTTATATCAAAAAGAGAATAATCCTGCTCCACAGTAGCCTGGGTTGAAATGCTATTTGTTAGGTTGTTTATTCCAAGCAAAATTAAAATTAATAAATGGTTGTGTAATGCACACCTAAGCCTTTGACATAAAAATAAATATAATTTTTCAAAAATTATTCCTGATAGTTAACAACCATGTGTCACTGTGGCATCTTTTATTGAAAGGAACTTTATTTAAGTAGCATAAACTTGTTGGATGGGCTTCAATTAAATGATGATTTGTTAATGCAAATGTGTAGCGAATGACTGGTAGTACATCTGTCTCTTCATCCACAGGCCATTACTGTGCAGCGTTAGCACATGATTGTAAAAAACGAGAAATCGTTATATGCAGGTAGTACATATTCAATCAATTCTGACCTTATGTCTCTGGCGAAATTAAAAAAAGTATATAATGTAAATGATATTTAATCTGAATAACAAAAAAGCAGCTCTTTGACTCTGTGTGACTCAAGCTGTTAGGTGATGTGAGGTGACTGCTGTTTGGGATTGATGGTTATTGGTGGCCCAGTGGGAAAAGGCCATCACTTTAATCCTTTGTCATGCCTCCCATGCACTCCTCCTACCCAAATTATATTTTAAGTTCTATTTTCTTTCTTTTTTTTTTTTCTTTTTGAGAGTGGTTTGTGGGATAATGGTGAGAAATGGGCACTGATGACCACCAGCGTGAGCATGTTAAGCAAGCAGTGACAATTAATACAACAAAAAAATTGTACAATTAGCTTCAGCTCCATAAGTGTCTAATGAGCCATTTGTCAGTCTTTTGGTGAAATAAACTACTCTATCTTAATTCTCCACTCTTGCAGCAAATAAATAAAAGTTATGAAACACCCGGGCACCAATAAAATATAATTTATTTCATAGGGCATGACAGAACTCTTTACATATCTAAAATGAACATGTTATTTACAAATGACTTGTGATACTCATATAAACCATGGATCTGTGTGCTAACTGCTTTCATTATAGAGATATGCATTTTTTTCTGATTGTTTAATCATTTAAACGTATCATTACTCCTAAAAGGCATGTGAGTTAAAGTGACTCCTCCTGGTGTGATTAACTCATGAGGCCAAAAAGAACCTCAGAAATGAGCTATTCTGCAGCTGAAGACATTAAGAATTTACTGGAAAGGACAAAACAATAATTTTCATTTGGGAACCTCTCATCTCTCTGCTGATTATCTTCATGCCCTCATTTATTTTTAGGAACCCCAATCTCTCAAAAGTTTTTCATCATCACTATATATCATTCAAACAAAGCAACATTGTAAGCCTTCACTTGTATTTTGTACTAGCTTAAAAGTTGTAATCTCCATACTGTGGAAATGGGAATTGAAAATTCACATTGAAAATGTGCAGTATTATTGAAATGAAAAAGCCCAGATATTTTAAAAATAGCAATTAATTGTTTGAAACAGAAGAACAATACACAGAGACTGTTTTTCAGAATAGCATACACGGTGGTGCTTGTGTAGCCCCTGAGCCAGCAGCATTGGCACCTTCTGGGAGATGGTTAGAAATGCAGATCCTCAGCCCCTCCTGAGTCAGAAGATGTGAGAAGGGTCCAGGAATCTGTTTTAACAAGGCTGCAAGTGATTCTGATGTGCACTAAAGTTTGTGAGCCTCTGATATATACTGAAAGAGTAATTGAAGCAAAAATCAACATTGTAAGACATTTATGAATCCCTGATGGATATATAGAACCCAAAAGAAAGTCGACAGCTTTCAACTTCAGATAATTTCCATAAGATCCAATTTATCTCATGTCCAACTCCACTGGGTTGGTTCACTGCTACTCCCCCCACTCCCTTCTGTTTCTCTGTTGTACTCAACCTTTTTCTCTACACGTTTTGCAAAATAATGATAGAATTTTCAGGCAAATTCTGTTACTCAGCCTGCCACTGTCTATTACCACTAACCAAATGTTTCAGTCTAAAATTTAGAGATGCTAGTATGTGATGACTAGTATTTTATTTCACCTTTTAACTTTAAACTTATTTTAAAGCCATGAATAGACAGTCCACTTGGAATGACGAGAACAGGTTTCTTTCAGTGCCAGCCTGGTGAATCCCCAAAGGGGAAAGAGGCCGAGATCCCTGGAATGGGTCCTACACGTCCGGAGTGATCGTGAGGTCTTGTTGCTTTACACCTGAAGCCAAATGATTAGCTGTTGTTACCAGTAGCTGTAGATTGACCCCAAAATGAAATTGAGTCTAAAGTGGAGAGTGGCAAGTGAAATCAGAAAACAGACAGCCAGAAAGAATTTTATAAAAGGTGTATTAGAACCAGTGGAAACTACAGGCAGTTTTGTTTAAGAGGCATTCCTGTGCCACTTGCCACTCAAAGTGTAGCCTGTCAACCGGCAGCACTGCATCACCTGGGAGCCTGGTGGAAATGCAGAGCCTCAGGCCCCACACCAGGCTGGCCTACTCACTAAGAATGCACATTTTAACAAGAGTCTCAGGAGACTTGCACGCACATTGAAAAGAGAGAATCACTTGCTTATATTAGCAGGCAGAGGATTGGGTCAAAGATTGATAGTGAAGGCATATAGTTAAGCATTGTCACACTTTTCTATGGAGATGAATTCGATGCTGCTGTGATAGTTCCAAGGGGGTTTTCAACACATGCACAATGCCATTGCAGTTATAGGAGGAATTACTTTATTGGCCCGGCTTACTGATTTTGGAATAAATCCAATATGGAAATATGAAATTTGATTAATGACTTTTAAATTTAAATTTTATTTTTGTTTTCCCCAGAGGAGAAGTTAGAGTTCAAGGTGATATTATAAGTGTGAAGGGGGCTACAACCGAGGGATAATTTAGATTTAAATCTAAACTCTAAAAATAATTCTGAGCTTAGACTTGCTTAATTTTGGTTTTTAAAAAGTGATAAAAGTGTTTGGATCTTGATATTTAAATTTTTTAAACTTATGGTTAATGTACAATTTTATATTGGTTGCATGTGTACAGCATGGTGATTAGACATTTATTTACCTTACAAAGTGATCACACAGTAAGTCTAGTAACCATCTTTACTTATTATGATATTATTGACTATTGTCCCTGTGATGTGCATTACATCCTGGTGACGTATTCTATTAACTGGCAGTTTGTACTTCTTAATCCCCTTCACCTTTTCTGCCCATCCCCCCAATGCCCTCCCATCTGGCAACCATCAGTTTCTTCTCCATGTCTATGAGTTTATTTCTGTTTTTTTTTAATATATTTTATTTTTTAGATTCCACATATAAGTGAAATCATACACTGTTTGTCTTTCTCTGTCGTACTTATTTCACTTAGCATAATATCCTCTAGGTCCACCCATGTTGTCACAAATGGAAAATAATGATGTACAGATATTTTGCTTTAAAGGTTTTTTTGCAATATTATTTACAATACTGAAAAATTCTATAAATTTAAATGCCTAAAACTCAAGGAGTAGTTCAGTAGATAATTGTGTATCCATACAATGGAATACTATTCAGCCACTTTAACTCACTCTTTAGAGATAAATATTTGTTGACCTAGAAAAAAGGTTATAATATAATACACATATTATGAAAATATTCTTACTGTAAATGTGTTTATATTTTATATGTGCACAGAAGTAGAATTGGAAAGCTGTAATCCAAGATTGTTTCAGAGCTGTGAAATTAACGGTATCTTTTTATTTTCTTCTGTTTGCTTATGCTTTTATTTTGTAGCTTTTCTTAGACAAATAAAGATTATAATACTTTTATAATAAAGAAAAATTAATTGTAAAAAGTCAACCTTCACATTAGCTAATATGTGGAAAAATATATAAAACCAGTTATTTTAAATGTAGATTAAACATTTCCCTTTAATTCACCATTTATTATGTGCTGTTGCTAACTCTAGAAATACAGCTCAAGGAGTTCATCGTGGAATATAGAAGTAGTGCTGTAAATAAAAGGCATATAAATCTGAATGATTTGTGTAATTATAAAGGTAGATCTACCGGAAGTTCACAAGAGTTATCTGTGCTTCATGATAGACACAAGATGGGTCAAGAAATAAGAGATATTTGAGAGAGGTTTTGAAGAAATTCCTCCAAATCTGTGGAAGAGGCAGAGCGTTTTTGTCATGTGTAAAAGCAGTGAATAGTGCATGACTTTGTAGTCTGCCATTAGGAAAGACTAGAATGTGGACTGCATATGTGCAAGTGGCCATAAATGAGTCTCAGCAAATAGTCAGGATTTTAGATGCCTTACTAAGGTGTTCGTCAGATGAGCAGTGCAGGGCAGAATTGCGTTTTAGAAAGATCTCCCCTGCAGCACAATGGGCCTAAATAGGATGATCGCAGGGAGACAGATTAGAAAACGGATGGAGTGTCAGGCAGGAAACATAAGGTCTTTGGTGATGGAGTTGCAGAGGGAAGGAAAATTACAGGCCAGAGAATGATGTATCTTGGCACTCAGGGACTGAACACAGGAGTGGAAGGGCTTAAGAGCTAAGAGACATTGATCCCACTCCCAGATACAGGAGGAGAAAGAGGTTGGAGTGGGTAAGGGGCACCATGATGAGTTCTACGTCAGACGAATTCAGTTTGACTTGCCGGGTCAGATCTCTGTATCTGTTACAATGGGTATTGTGATTTCTTACTGCAATTTTCAACTTGAATATTCATTTACAATTATTTGTAGTATTCTGTTAATATCTTCCCAGAGACTTTACTTTGTTTACACATGGTTTGAAAACTTTACTAAATTTAAGTACTGTGTATAAAAAGGCACTATAAAATCACTATTTTATAATTTTATATTAAATATTTAATAATTTATGTATTTAATATTTTATATTTTAAAAATGTGAGCCTGTCTGCCTGGAATTCAACCCAATTCCACCACTTACTCTGTTGACCTTAGAAAAGTAACTTGCATCCCTAAGCTGCAGTTTCTCATCCGCCAAATGGGCTTACTATCTTTAAAGAGTTCAGAATTAAATGAAGTGCTACATGTAAAGCTCTTTACATAGTAATCACTCAAATAAGTGTTGGGCAGTGTTATTGTAACTTAAGAAAATGTTTTATAGGAAAATACAGTTTTATAAGAGAAATAATACAAAAAATATTTATTTTCACATTTTTCTAAAAATAAAATTATTGTAATGTATTTGTTGTGCAAAACTAAGGCGTTCTGTAAATATTAATGTGACATTGACATTTCAGAGACTTCTAAATTGCAGATGCCAGTGCCTACAGTTCAGGAGTTTATTTACAAGGAGGTGATCCAGTGGTGACTGATTGAATTAGCAGAGAAGCAACCGGGACAAGTACTGGAGCTATGGACAGCTGATAGAAGTACACTAGTAGACGCACAACTGTACTTATATAAGTATTTGTGAATTAGATAAAATTGCTTAGATCACGGGGCATGAAATTGGTTGCCCTCTGTCCCGGGTGCCAGACTCCGTGGTGGTGACTGATCCATCCCTCGGTCGAATCCCACTGCTCTTTCAACCCTCCTGGGAAGAGCGTGGGGACCCCAAAGGACAACACTCCTAGGTCTCCAGGATGTGTTGGCCTCTCCGTTCCCAGTTTTCTAACATGAAAAAGAGCTACATTTCCTGAAGTTACAAACTTAGCCTGTCCTTCCTTTTTGTCAGACATGCGCTTTCTCCATCTCCTACGCTAAGTGAGGTGTGAGTGTAGTGACCAGTGAAACCTTACCTGTCCCTCAGAGGCCATGAGTGTGCCAGCCCCTCAGCATGGCTCACCTGGGCACTGCTGCTGCCACCGCCCTGCTTGGGGGGACACTCAGAGTTAGATGAGAACCTGCTGCTTGGGGGATCTCAGACTCATGCTCCACTGAAGGCCCCATTTGCCCGGATGTGGTTATTCATGCCACGGGAGCATACACTCTTTATTTATTGCTCCTCATTGTGCATTTCTCAAACTGAACGTTTGCAGGCAAGAACTGGGTAGCTGCCTGGTCCCTTCATGTTGTGAGCCATTCACAGTGTGGAGAGAACCCAAGCATGAGGTGGAAACATCGGGTTCCCCCGGCCCCTCCCATGTGTCCCCATAGCCCCCACCTCCACCTGGAAGCTCTGGGCTGCCTTGAGGGTTTGTAAGCACTTAGTGGGAACTGTTTATCACCTGACTAGTTTCTAAGAAAAACTGTCTGGCAAATTAGCAACTATTTCAAAGCTTTATCTTTTAAATATTAAATAAAGTCTTATACTTCTCACAGTAACATTCATTCCATTTTAAATGTAAACTTTGTTTTCCTTAATTGATCTTTATAGTCTTCCGCTGTGAGGCCCTGGATTATTTTCTCTCTAGCATTAATTTTTGGTACTGATCAACATCTTTGACTTTTTTTTTTCTTTAAAATGATCTCATCCATGATTAAAAGGATTATCTCTTGGGTTATCTTCACTGCAGATATCATGCAAAATATTATAGCTGGTAAATTTTCTGCTATGTGGTGTGTGTGTATATATACATATACCCTTTCTAATGCCATATTTGCAGATTTATATATATCAATATATGAAGATGAATTTCTCTGAATTACTAACCATGGAAATATATGGGCAGCATAGATGACCAGTTGTAACTGGTCAAATTCTTTTCTTCAAGTAGTTTGTTTTGACACACAAGTCACTAAGTGGTTTTTCAGAGAAAGCTTAGCTTGATGGGTCGTCACATAAGCCATTTGACATTTGTCCCCAGTCAGACCGGATGCCACATGAAAAATTTACTCAGGCAAGAGGCTCCTAGGAATAAACAGTTCTCTAGTGTTGCTCACAGGGGACTCGGCAAGGTGAGCGGAACTTCAACTTGTCACGGATGCACTGTTCTGACAAACATAAGTAGATGCTAATGGCTAAATCGTGACAGAATAAAGTCCCACAACCATATGGCTAATTGCCACAACAATATCTTCAGTGTTATTAATCAAGTTTTCATAGTGTGCCATGATAATTGGAATAATTAGAAACAGCATAGGCATTGCTTGTCTCCACCACACATTTTGCAGACAGGGACCTCAAACAACCACCATTGCACATTCAGGATTGCTTTGTTTAGTGCCATCTTTTCCTCAGAAATACTTTCGTTAATTAATGAATTAACTGCTTGTCATTGGTAAATTTTCTGTGTGCTTCTGTAAGGACACAAGTATCTAAATAAAACCAACAGAACACCCATGTATCTGTTTAAACAGGCAATATTTCTTTAAGGCATGAATAGAGATCTGCCCATCTTGGATCTTGTAGTTTATGAATTCATTGTACACTAATTTGGATGATGGACATCCATTTTTTTGGTCATATAGTTCCTGTTTTAACTAATTTAGTTAAGAAAATGAGGAATTAGAAAGCAGTTGAATAAATTATAACATGTAAGTATTTGCATAATTTGTTTCAGGCAAGTTCTATATAGTAATGCTCCCAACATGAATTATTTTGAACGTGTCTTTCAATTATGGATGAAGTAAATATTACCATTTTTAATATCACAATTGAAACTTATATTTTCACATTGCTAATACTGAAATATACTCACTTCCGTCATTTATAAGCTAATATCCTTTCCTTCATCGTAATAGTGGAACGAGAATTCATTTGTGTTTGGCACAGTGCTCTAATAAGAAGGATGCTCAGGCTGCTCTGCTTTGTGGCGATGAGACTGGGCAGGAAAGACGGAAGATTGATGATAGCCAGCACCTTGGAGGTGTAGGAGCATTTAGGCAAACAGATGAAGGGAGATGGCTGCTGTAGGTGTCTATTGTTAAACAGCTCCTCTCATTATTTTCAATATGTAAGTAATAGACAAGTAGTCATAGTTTTGAATTTCATGCCATCTTAATTTTCATTTTCCTCACTTTTTCTGTCCCATTGCACTCCTTAACTAGAGATAAGTTAGACTACATTTTTCTAAAATTTTAGATTCAGCGGTATCTTTGGTTAAAAAGTATTTCAAAAATTCCCCAAATAAAAATAACTAATTAGAAGTATTATTTTATTGTAACTTTATAATTTCCTCAGCCAGAAATGGTTGCTTCATTGATCCCTGAATGCCAGTGAGTTACTCGGTTTCTTTTATTTAAATCAATCTCCTTCCCTCTTTCTTTGCGTCTCTGGATGGCGTGAGAGGCACAGAGTAGACACTCTGTTAGGAAAACTGGAAGGTGGAGATAAGAAAGCAAGAAAATCAGATTTTTTTCTTTTAATCAACTTAATTGATGATTATTTATTCACTTTGTGGATAAAATGATTTAGACCTTTTACTCTTTCTCCCTCTTCGTCTTTTTACTGTTTGTTAGATAGAGAGGCTGGATGGGGGGAAATAAAACTTTATTTTGGTTCTCATTAATAGTTATCATAAAGTTGACGTAGAGGAAAATTTTAAACCCATGTCTAAAATGAAGCTTGGATTATATGTAGATTTTATTTACTCATGTCCTGCTTTAAATAAATTATAATTGTGTTCTTCATTTAAACTTCAAGTTTATCCTTTGTATCAATCAGGATGCTTTTGGCTGCAAGTTCTAGAAAACGCTCCCTCAAACTGGCTCAAGCATTAAGAAACTTAATTATTTCGCACAGCTGAAGTCTTAGAGGCACTGGGACTCAAGGGGCTCAATTAAAGACTCAGGTTTTTCCTATATCTCCACTGGGTTAACTTCATTGTTGTCGTCTTCTTAAGCTTTATTCTCTTGTAATCACAAATGATTTGGGGCTAAGGGCTTCCTTGTTCTAGCCCAGCAGGAAAGAGAGAATGAAACCTTTCATCAAATACAAAACAACAGTTTCTTTCAGCCCAGTTGGACCAAATTAAATCATGTGCCTACCCCAGACCAAGAACAGTTCTCAGTGAGGGACTATCATCTACTGTTTACCTTTGACTCATTAGAGTCCATCTTCAGAGCAATGGTTCCTACATTGTGACCTCTGGACCAGTGGCATTAACATCCCCTGGGCGCTTGTTAGAAATGAAAAGTCGTAGGCCACACCTCAGATCCACTGAATCAGAAACTCTATGGGTGGAGCCCAGGTTTTTAAAACACCTTCCAGATACTTCTGCTGCTTACTGTGTTTGAGAACCACCAGCCTCTAGGTCAGCGGTTCTCAACCTGTGGGTCGCGACTCCTTTGGGGGTCGCACAACCCTTTCACAGGGGTCGCCGGGCACTCGTATGTGGGCGTATCTGCATGTGGGCCTGGAGACGGATAGAGGAGTGGTGTCTCGATTCCTAAGACCATCGAAAAGATGTGTTTTCCGATGGTCTTAGGCGACCCCTGTGAAAGGTTGAGAACTGCTACTCTAGAGCAAGGGATGCTGTCAGCTTCCTTTTGAATACCATTGGGGAGACATGCATGACTTGACTAACCCAAGTTTGTTTAGGAAGGAATAAGTCTGGAACAGATTTGTAGGAGGCAATCACCCACTCTGTGCTTTAAAACTAAAATAATTAAATATACCTTTCCTCTTGCAAAGTTATTTATGGTATATGTGATATATTGTATGTCATTTGTAATGAAACTCAACTATGCCAAATTCTATTCTTGTAAACGTGTCAGATGGTGCTATTTACCCACCTGATATCCATTTGACCTTTCTTCCTTACTAAAAGAACTCTAATTTGAAGTTTGTTGGATTGTTTTTGTTGTTGTTTTTGGAATGATACTGTACAGGTGTACAGTGTGACACAGTTCTGACCAACCATATTTAATCTCCAGTCAGCTGCTGGGGATTTATGTCAAAGATTTGCTTCCCTGACCTAGGTCCCCACCCTTTGCTCATATCACTTTCTCTTCCTTTGCTATGTGATGGCTGTAGATGCAGCAGCCATTTTGCATCTGTGAGTGAATGCCAAAGAAATTTGCAGAGACCTCAGCCCTGATACTAACACCAGCAATCACGTATTTCAGACTTCTGACATGAGAAAAATATACCTCAGATTTAAGACACTGTTTAGTTTTTGTTCTTCCTTGCAGCCAAATGCAATCCTAACTGATAAAAGTAGCATAGTGTAATTTTCATAAATGGAGAAACTTCTAGCTTTCTGGTTCTAAATTCTTTCCTCTGTTTTATAGACCTTACTTTCTCCCCATCAAGTAAGTCATTACAAAGCACTTTGCATGGTGGCCAAGCCCACATTTTAGGCTTGAATGTCCTCTCCCGACATCTTACTAACTGTCTTTGGCAAGTTATATAACTTCTCTGAACCATAGTTGCCTCCAGTGTAAAATGAGAATAATAATACTTCATTTTCTGTTAAGGGGATTGAATATGTTAATGGCTATACACCATTAGCCCCATGCCTGACACATTGTAATCTCTGAAAAATGGTGGCTATCTGCTGTTGAAGCTCAGTGAAGATGAAAGTGATATATATCTGTAACTGTTACAGTGTTTAGCAGCATAGGAATAGGGCATAGACAACAAGAAATCAGCATGAACCTTATTTTGTTGCAGTACTTATTTAGGCATTTTATTAGTAGCTTATAAACTTTTCATAGAAGCTCATTGTGCAAAATAAGACCTCCAGTAAGTTAAGTATAAATACACATTTTGTTTCTTCTGTCTAGGTAACACCAACTCTTTGTCTTTGAGGACAGTCATCACTTAATTTCTCCAACATAATAGCTGAAATCCATCGTACATAATTTAATATTCTTTAAAATTCCAATGCATTCTGTAGAGACTTCTTAATGAATAGATGATTGTTTAGGTTCTTAACTTTATTTAGACCGCAGGACCCATGCCTATGTAATTTGTGTTCTGCAGCATTTAAAACAGTAAAGTGTACAAGTAGGCATGAAAAATACTTTTTGCTGATAAAGTAGAGCAATTGAAACCAAGGAATAGTTTTCTGTATTTTTTAGTTTGGGAGTTCTGGCTCTGCCAGGTGGAGTCCTAG
This sequence comes from Hipposideros armiger, assembly GCF_001890085.2. Lineage (NCBI taxonomy): Eukaryota > Metazoa > Chordata > Mammalia > Chiroptera > Hipposideridae > Hipposideros > Hipposideros armiger. The sequence continues at coordinate 470,290 of NW_017732173.1, read as the reverse complement.
ATGAGCCCTTTTCACTGTACTTTAAGAGTCATTCATTGCACTGCTGCCCTGACCACCAGAAAGATCCAGTGAGGTAGTGAGTGGGTCAGGGCCAAAGTTTTCAGCATTATGGAAATATCAATTCAAAGGCATTGCCTATAAAATAGGTATATTGTGATTTTTTACCCTTATATGTCCTGTTAATAGTTATCTGTACTTCAAGTAACAGCTATATTTGATAACCTTTCATTGTTTGACAGAGAAGAAAACTTACTGAGGGCCCATGTCAGATATGACCATAACTTGCCAAAATATGTTTAATAATAAACCCATTAAAATGATTAACCAAATTAATATTTACCGTTTTCAAAATGATCTTATAAGAAGAAATAATTGATTTTCTCATCTTTCAGGTATATATATATATATATATATATATATATATATATACTCATATTTTAAGGCTTAGACCAAATTTAAATCTCTGTCATATATTTTGATTAAAAGGGTACATGGATAATTGATTTTATAAAGATTTTAGTATTATTTCTAAGCTGACTGGCTTATCTGTGCTTTATCTGTAGATTTTTCTCCCCTAAAATTGAATGCAGTGTTTGCTTTAAATACACAAAGTCAGATCACTTTGGAAGAAATAAAAATATTATCAGCTCTAATTAACCATTTTAATATCATCTAAAGAGCTTGAGATGTTCAAAGGAAAAAGTAGGAAAATTCTCCCTTGTACTGAAACCATTCAGTACAATTCTACAAAAATGCAAAAACTCTTTATGTAGAGATTTATACCAAAGCTGACTTATCATCGTCTCACTGTTTGGACTTGACTATTGGGTTGTCGGAAAAGTCATGACGCATTTTTGCAACGAAAATATAGAAAAAATACGTCATGACTTTTCCGACAACCCAATAGATCTTGAAGTAAAAGATCAGACCCCACAATCCTTAGAATGAGAAAGATATAGTTCCTCTTGTCAATGAGGTTATATTTAAGAAGAATTAGGCTTTCTTTAAAGGTGCCAGTTAAGAAATAGGAAGTCTTCAGTTTCATGATCAAGCAGTTTTAATCCTGACCCCACCATTTTCATAGGTCTGTAACCTTGAGCAAGTTACTTCACCGTCTTTGAGCGGCAACTGCTTCATCTGTAAAATGGGGACATAATAATTACCTCCCAGAATTGATGTAAGCATAAAAGGGAATGGCTTATATAAAGATAAATGTTACTTCCCCTGTGAGTCACCAAGTCCTATACAGACTCCAAGAATTAGCATAAATTTGAATTTCTAAAGCTGATTTAGATGATAAGTAGGAAATAGTCCCTCTCCCTCCAGGTGGCTCATAAAGTCAGTGTGCTTTATGAAACAGGTAGTATCTGCCTCTACCTGCTAGCTATTGTCTGCCTGCTCACCTTCAGCTTCCTACTCTCACTGTCACATCTGGAATCTTTTTATTTCCAGTAATTGTACTATCTCAAAAACTTCCACCTCTAAGGTGATACTTTCTGACTTGCCTTTACTTCTTTCATTATCTTATCTCCAACTCCAGCTTGACTTCCAATTCATTTACCCTACTGCTTTTTCATTGTCATTTATTCCACTAAATGCCCTCAATTCCCCAGCTCAGTCTTTGCTTCCTCAATTTAATTACTCCCATGCATTTATCCTTAACACCCTACTCCTCCATCCCTGTGTTACTTGACTTGCAAAACCCAAACCCTACTGATGCTTGTAAGTGAGCAGCTGAACGTGACAGGAAGAAAGCAAGCGTGCTTCCAGAACTCCCTCTCTCTGGCTTCCAGGGAGCCCTCAGCACCGTCTAGCCACCCCATAGTGTTGCCTGTCTTCTTAAACATCCAATAAGAACCTCCCAACCACCCCCCAACCATCCTTACCCTTGCTACTTACTTCACTGAGAACACAGAAGGGGACTGTCTCGCATTCCACAAGCAGATCTTTCAGTCTTCTTGCCTTTCTCTCTGCTCCCCTCCAAGAGTCCTGCTGAGTTTGTTCCTGCAGTTGTTATCTATTTATGCATTATTACTTTCCCCCTCTACTGTATTATTATTATAAGCTTTTGAACATGCTGTAATCTCTCTCATCTGAAGAAATAAGAACATAAAACACCCGCCTTGAACATACATTCCTCTCCAGCTATTTCCTGTTTCTCACTACCCATTAAGCAGAACTCCTAACAGGAAGGGCAGAGGGGCTCAAACCATGGCTCTCAGGTTGTCATCCCCTAATCCCTGCACTATTCCACCTAACCCCGTTTATCCCCATGGTGATAAATACAGTGGCCAGTTTTCATTTCTTTTATTACCCAGCCTTTCATCTTTGAAACCATTCATTTCAGCCTCCTTCTTGAAATACTCTTTTTACTGAATTTCTAGAATTCTGGTTCCCCTCCCATTCCCACTGGCTTTCTCCTCAGAGATCTTTATTGGCTCATTTTCCTCTTCCTGGCAGCTAAGTGCTGGTATGGCTCAAGACTCAGTCCTCAGACCTTTTCTTTTCTGTATCTCACTAGGTGATCTTATAGGTCCTGGGGTTTTAAATATCATTTCTAAGTTCCTGACGCCCAAAGGTGTGTCTCCAGCCTCTGCTTCTCCTCTGATGAGATCTAAACTCACATATCCAACTGCCTAACCACCACTTGGAAATCCACAAAGACCCTAACTTAGCATGTCCAAAACTAAATTCTTGATTTTCCCCTAAAAACTGTTCTGCTTTCTGTCTTCTCTCATCTGTAAATAAAATGACACAATCATCCACTCACTGGCTCACCTAAAACCTGGGAATCACCTGGATTCTTTATTTTCCTCTCCTCCCACATCCATCAATAAATCACAGTATGGCTGTATCTTCAAAATGTATTCAGAATCTCCCCACTTGGTTTCAGCCCCACCGGGCCAGCTCACCCTAGTCCAGGCCTCCTGCCGTCTCTCACCCAGACTATTGGAAATGCCCCTTATATGGTTTACCTATTTCCAGCCTAGTCTCCGTACGGCCCCTTCTCCACACACCACCATCAAGAGTGGCCCGTTTTAAATAGAAATAGGATTATAACAGTTTCCTACTCAAAAGCTTCCATGTGTCTAACTCCTTTGGGGCTGCTATAATAATACCATAGACTAGGTAGAAACAACAGAAATTTATTTCTCACAGTTCTGGAGTCTGGGATCCCAGATCAAAGCCCTGGCAGATTCAGTGATTGGTGAACTCCCGCTTCCTGGTTCATAGATGGCCGCCTTCTTCTGTGTCCTCACATGGCGGAAGGGGCAAAGGAGGTCTGTGGGGTTTCTTTGATAAGGACACTAACTCCATTCATGAAGGCAGAACTAACAGTCTCCCAAAGCCCCATCTCCAGTTACCATCACAGTGGGGGTTAGGACTGAACATGGGAAGTTGGTGGTGACACATTCAGTCTAGAACACCATCACACTTGAAACACAACCCAAAGCCCTTCCTGCTGTGGCCAGTAAGACCCTACATGGTCCCTGGTCACCTTTCCTACCTCTTCTTCCAAACCTCTGCCTAGTCACATTTGTCTCCTTGCTATTCCTCAAACACGCCAAGTTTGTTCCCAACATGGAGCCCTCAGAGTCGCTGTTTCCTTCTTTACTGTCTCCACCCACTGATCCCAAGATGCTTCTTTATTGTCTCCATCCACCCGCCCCATGGCTCATTCTCTCGCTTCATTTGTGGTTCATCCCCTCACTTACTTTGTTTTTCTTAATAGCCCTTATTATTTATTATGCATTTATTAGTCTACATATAATCTCCAGGAAGGCACGGACTTGATCCTGTTCATTGCTTTATCCCCAGCACCTAGAATAGGCCCTGAGTGTATAATTCTATTTATAGCCTATGATAAAAAATAGAGAAGTTAAATATTGAAAATTGGCAAGGGGGAGGAGGAGGGCTACAGAATCCAAAGTACTAGTTTTTAATCTTTGAAATGTTTATTCCTGGATCCTAGATTGCATATTTAGAAGTGAGGCCTAGGAGCTGGGGACTGTGAGACAAAGAAAAGGTACAGGCAAGAGGTAACATGGGAAAATAATTGTACAGGAGTCAGGAGACTCACTTCCTGGGTCCACATCCGTGAATTTATCTATTTTTATGTTAATAAATCTAAGATCTACTTTTGTGACCCATTTTCTAAAATGTCTGATGTTTTGTAAGTTAACTTGTGGTGTCTTTTTTTTGGTCCTTGTTTTTTATCCTCCGCAAGGTCAAGGGTCATATTTTATTTTCACACTTTTGCTTCTACAATAAATAAGTAATTACTGTCTAAAAGTAAAACCACTAAATTCCCATAAAATTAAGGTGATTGAGAGCCCCTTATTTAAAAATGATCAGTTTTAGGTCACCCAGTTTGTTAAGGTATAACATGTCTACATGTAGCCTATTTAGTCCTCAGCATCCAAGCTGAGCATCTCCTTATTGTTATGCCCAGTGTAGTGCTGTGGTAAGTGTGTTTGTTATATAAGCCCATTTTGTTGATGGACAACTTAATGGAGACTTAGAACAATGATTCTGAAGTGATCATCAAGTTATCACTACGGATATTATAAAGGACCTAAGCAAGGTGCCTCCCATAACTAATGTACTGTAATTCTAACAGCAGGAACTTACGCCAGCCTCTGGCTCTGCAGGAGCGGCACCTTTCAGTGGCATGAGGTGGTGCTTGGAGGAGCTTTGGTCCCTTCCAGGCACAAGGCAAGCCTGCGGTCAGGAAGCATCTCTCTGGCACCTGCCTCCAGCTCTTTTTTCTCTCTTTCCTCAGTGTTACCCACTAAACATTTCTTTATTAAAATTGCTGTTTCCTCATCCCTTGAACTTAATGACGTTATAAACAATTCATACCAAAACATTTGTACCAAATGACTGGTAAGATGTATTGGGTTGTCGGAAAAGTCATGA
>NW_017732173.1:456905-457965 GCF_001890085.2 Hipposideros armiger | reverse complement strand
TATCTTCTTATATACTGTTAAAGCAATGGATCTCCAACTTGAGTTAACATCAGAATCAGAGTCACTGAGAAGGTCTGCTCAAATATCAATCGCAGGGCCCTGCCCAGAATTTCTGGTGTAGTGGGAATCAGATGGGTCAAGTCCAAGGATTTGCAATTTGAACAAATATCCAGCTAATGCTGAGGCTACTGGTCCAGGGACCACACTTTGAAAACCACTGTTTTCCTGAGATCACTCAGTACTACTTTTTGCAGTCAGAGAGTCCTAAATCAAGCTAATGTGTTGAGGTAACATGAAATAAGCAACCCGTTGCTTCCCAAGATACACTTCCAGCGTGAAGACCTATACAAATATAGTCATTTTATCTGCATACATGCATAAAATTAGGTGTGTGCATGCCTAAAACTGTCTTTATGTTATGAAAGAACGCTGGCCGCCCTTAGCAAGGTGAATTTGGAGGGAGAAGATCTGGGATAGGAGGAAAAGCATTTCTCAGTGTATGTCCTGTTAGACTTTAAAATTCTTTTTTCACCATTTGCAAAAAAAATAATAGCCTTTATTATTAAAAACAATAACCCCTCACACTTTCATTTAAATTCACAGGAAATAAAAAAATTTAGGAAGTGAGAAAGATGGTGAGATAGGAGTCTGTAATCAGAGAGCAACATTTCAGACTCTGAAATTGAGGATTTTTAGCTTCTCAGCACCAGCCCACAGCCACAGTAGCTGCTAGCTGATACGGAAAGTAAATGAGTGTTGTTGATGAAAATAAATTTAAAGTATTTTATGTGATGTTTTTGCGCTTCATATTTGAGTTGGTTTACGAGCAGATAAATTTATGACCATATTACATACCACGTTGCCCTCACTAAGCTAGACTTCACGGAGTTTCTATTCTCTCCGTTAGCTGGATACACAATTCTAGACCTCATAAGTCTTTCTAAAATCAGCTGACCAAAAATGGCAATTAATTTTTCCTTGTAAGTTCTTAGTTCTTTATACTTGCCTTAATGAGTTTCCTTGAAAGGAAGCACTCTAAATCTTGTAGGGTCCTGTAGCT
>NW_017732173.1:446887-450310 GCF_001890085.2 Hipposideros armiger | reverse complement strand
CTGTGTTTATTCCCTACCAGGCATGGATTATTTAAAAATTAATTGTTAGCTTTGAAAAGTACAAATAAATGGAAAGCAAAGGAAAACATTAATATCATTAAGCAAAAATCCAGCATTACTCTTTTGTGTTCCAAAACGCTTACCCAGTGTTACCATTTTGTGATCACAGGTTCCTTGAGATGCCCTTATCATGCTTATTAAGTTGCATATACCTTTTCTACTTTACTTGGTCATCCAAAGGTGATTATATCTGTATCTCATGAAGGGTCATTAAAGGAAAAAAAAAAGATAATGAAGATCTCGTATATAAATTTCTTTCTTCATGTGTAATCCCACTATATCCATGTTGGATTAAGGCCGTGTTTATTTAAACCGCAGTCAAATTGGTCATTTTCATAAACTGATTGATAAAAAATGAATTTCTCTTGGTGTTTCCATGGGTCATTCACCAAACAATAATACCATCAGGAGTTACTGATCCCCTGGGGATAGCAGCTTAATTACACAGAAATTTAAAATTCAGAATAGTGGTATAAGTACAGACATGGAAACTGCCCTGTCTTTGGGTGGTTTATTATTAAATTTAATACCTCAGATGGCTTTTTTTGTTTTCATTACTAAGTAGGTCTGGTAAATTATGAATTACTGTATTATCACAAGCGATAAGATGTATACATTATGAGCATTGCAATCTGCAGGTGTAACGTACATAAAGCAAGATTAATAGTATCAGGAAATTAAACGGAAGCTATCTTTACAGTGAAAAGAAAGGTTTAATGCTACCCTTAAATGTAACTTAAACTCTCGCTAATATTTTTAACTGCAATAAAAGCATGTTAATTTTAGGAATGACTTCTTTTAAGACCTCATTTCTTAGAGTAAATTTTCCTTTCTAAGAATACAAAAGCTTACTGAAATAATTTCTGTTAGTAACCCATTTCATAAAGAACTGAATTTTTCCTTGGCTTTTAAGCTCAATGAAGAGAGCCCGAAATAGCACAGGAAATTTTGTGTGGTGAATATATGTATGAACTAAATCCAGTTGGGATAAAAATGATTAAATTATTGATAAGGTCATTGTTGGTCCCAAAGCATTCCATTAGTCAGATGATACTTCTAAAGTATTTTGAGAATTTGGCCTTAATTTTTCTATAATTGCATATAAAATAGAGGAAATTGTATTTTGCTTTAATTTAATATTGTACAACTTACTAACAAATAGTCTTATATAAAAGAAACATGTAGGGTATCTAATAAATTCTTTTCTCATGTGTTTCTGGATTTTTTCCCACTGACTGAATTATTTTTATGCCATCACTAACAAAATCAAAGCCTGTGTTTCCAATTTAGCTACACCTTCTCTGTAGCATGACAGGTGGCCTTACAGTGAGTTTAACAGGACCTTGGTAAATACACAGAGCACTTAGCAAAATGTACAGAGCTCTTTACAAAGAACATTTTGGATCTCTTTTCTCTCTCTCTCTCTCTCTCTCTCTCTCTCTCTCTCTNCTTGTGTTTCCCCTTCTGGCTGTCTGCTCTCAAAAGTGCTTCCTGGCAGAAAGCCTTGTTTCGCCTCCATGTCAGGGATCACAGTGCTGTGCTGCCTGTTTTCTAATGTCCTCATATTTCATACATTTCACCCAGTTTTATGTCTAGTATCAGTTATTCCATCATGGTCCGAAAGGGAAGGCCAGTCTCTTTTAAAAAATAAAATAAAACCAACCCTATTTTAAGACAATCACCCCTAAGGCTAAGGGGACTTAAAAAGATTGAAAATAAAACAATTTGCAGAGGCATACTATGAAAAACTAACAAAAACGAACTATAACATTCATATCAGACAAAATGAATTTAGAGCAAATAGCATTGAATGCGATAAGTGAGACCATTTTATAATGAAAAAGTTTACAATTCACAATGAAGAGCATTCCTTAATCATTGTACACCCTCCCCAAAAAGAAAACAATTTATAATGCAACAGCTGCAAAAATATAAGAGGAATACATAGAAATGCAATAGTAATAAATGACTTGTACCTCTCCTCATTTGTGGTAAATCAGGCCTTCTCACTATAAAGTAGGGATGTAGAGAACCTACTTACAGTTAATAAGTCAGATCTAAGTGATACATATCAAACTCTGTACTATAAACAGAGAATGAAATGAATGTATCCATAGAATATTTTCAAAGTAGCCACAAAGAAAAACTTAAGTAAATTTTACATAATAGAAATGATATAGGTTGTATTCTTTGACAACAAAATTTGAAATTAATAATATAAATAGAAAACAACCTCCACTAAAACCTATCACTGAAAATATAAAAATTCTCTTTACTCATGTGCTAAAAGAAAATCAAAACTAAAGTTGCATATATCTAGAAATAATGTATATTGATCAGAACCTATTGATTTTGACTAAACGAATACTCTTAGAGGTTCTTAGCCTGATGCTCTTAAATTTCTAAACAAAAAGGAATAAAAATATGTGAATTAGACATTCATCTCAAGTAATGAGTACTATACCAGCAAAATAAATCTAAAGAAAACAAAAGGAAGGGATTAAAACTAAAAGCAGTTATGAATTAATAAGAAAACATAAATTGCAGAGCTAATACATGTAGGAACTGTTTATTTTGGGTAAAAAACAAACATTTTTACATAGTTTATATAGTTTAAAATAATAACAGTAACATATAAAATATACATACATAAATTAAAAATAAATTACAAAAGGTACAAATTTCTGAAAAGTTAACAAATTTCTAGTTATAAAATGAAAAAGTCATGGGGATGCAATGTACAGCATGGTGATCATAATTAACTGTATTGTATATTTGAAAGTAGGCTAGGAGATGGGAATCTTGAAAGTTTTAATCATAAGAAGAAAAGAAAGTTGTAGCTATGTATGGTGACAGATGTTATGTGGACTCATTGTGGTGATCATAGTGCATTATATACAAATATCAAATCATTACATTGTATACCTGAAACTAATACAATGTTATGTTAGTTATACCTCATTTAAAATATATATATATACACATATATGTGTGTGTGTGTGTGTATATATATATATATATATATATATATATATAAATAAATATTTTTTAATCACAAAAATAATTTTTCAAAAATATACATTGTAGTATAGCCAGTAATAGTCTGGGACAAAAGGCTCATTAGCCCTGCCCACTGTTAAAATGTATTATAAAGGTACCATAATCCTAACAGCTTGGAATTGGCACATAATTAGCCAGATTCATTGGTAAAATAAAATAGAGAATCTGAAACAGACCCTTAGTACGTATGGGAATTAAATATTTAATAAAAGTAGAATTTAATTAATTGGGAAAACAGTGGATCATTCAATAATACATTTTTGAGAGCTAGCTAGCTATTTGGTAAACCATGAAATTATATCT
>NW_017732173.1:441447-444992 GCF_001890085.2 Hipposideros armiger | reverse complement strand
TCGCCTATCTCTGAAACATGCAGGACTTTTTCCATTGTTGATCATAATGCATGTATTCCACAGACCACTTGGAGAAATATTGCTGGTCGAGGGTTATTTTTAGATCTTATATCGGTAATACCCTTAGAAACGAAAATGTCATGTAAATTCGTGATATTTGCCATTATCATCAGAAATTGTGTGTTTATTTTAAAACATTGAGTAGCAATATTCAATGCATCAGAAAACACATTTTCTTTGCTTAATGTATATTTGTCCTTATTTTAAAAAATGTACACACACACACACACACACACACACACACACACAGTTGATTATAAAGTTGTTTGAGAACTCAACTTCAGCTAGTAGCTCAGGATCTAGGGATAAAATGGAGCAGCCAAGCCCTCTTTAACTCTCTTTTGTTTCCGTTTTGCTCCCACTACTAGGGAAAGGTAATTGTGACGATGGAGTTGGATTTCTGAATTTCTCTCCAAACCCATATACCCAACTAATGGTTGTGGTAGTGCTGACTGCTCTTTACCCTCTCTGGCTCCTTCAGGATTTTCTCTTTTCCTCTTGTCTCTCCCTGCCCCCTTGTAAGTCATCTGGGCCCTGTGTAGATATTCAGCTCCTCATTTATCTGCATTAATGGCTAGGAACTAGGGCACATATAATCCCAAATGGTGGATAATCCAAAAACAATTAATACTTGGCTTTGAAATGTATTTAGTAATGTTTTAAATTGTTTTTACCTTCCTAATTATATTTTGCTAATGTTGCCATTAGTTTGCATTCCCTGAACATACCCTGATTGATTGGGGGACTTAATGGGGAGGGGGCACAGAGAAATGCAAAGTGACTATGGGAACCCAGATTGATAGGATTTTTATTGAATTAGAATTTCACTTTGGATAATTTCCATGTTAGTGATTGAAAGTTGTCAGCACATCATTCAGTCTAGGGCCTAACACAGTACCTGCCACACAGTTGAAATCAGGAAATATTTGTTAAATGAGGATCCTCAATGTTTTTCACAGCAGTCTTACTTATGGTCCGATCAGGGGTGGCATGGGCCAAGAGAGGAAGTCAGTGAAAGATGTCCGTTGTTCTCTACTCAACTGTCCCACTCCCATCTTAGTGAAGATGAGTATTGCCATTTTCCCAATATAGTGCTAACTCAGGCTGTTCGACCAGCTGAGCCACATAGATTAGCTCCTCAGTAGCAGGGACTTAATCCAGGGACCCTTCCAGGAGAAAGATATGCTATTCTTTTTGTTTTGTTTTGTTTATTAAATGTATTGGGGTGACATTGGTTAATAAAATTATGTAGGTTTCAAGTATACAATTCTGTAATATGTCATCTATATATTGCATTGTGTGTTCACCACACAAAATCAGATCTTCCATCAACATATATTTGACCCCCTTTACCCTCTTCTACCACCTCTCCTCCCGCCTTACTCTCTGGTAACCACTGAACTGTTGCCTGTGGCTATAAGTTTTTGTTTGTTTGTCAAGTTCATTTGTTGCCTTCAGTTTTATATCCCACATATGAGTGACATCATATGGTTCTCAACTTTTCCTACCTGGATTATTTCACTTGGCACGATAATCTCAAGATCCATCCATGTTGTTGCACGTGGCAGTATTTCATCTTTTCTTATGGTAGAGTGATATTCCATTGTGTATATGTACCACATCTTCTTTACCCAATCATCTATCGAAGGGCACTTTGGTTTCTATGTCTTGACCACTATGAGTAAGGCTGCATATATCTTCATAAGGGGTACATATATTTTTGTAGATAAATACTTTCAGATATTTTGGGTAGGTACCCATAATAGGGATTCCTGGGTCATGTGATAATTCTATTCTTAAGTTTTTTAGGAACCAATTTTCCATAGTGTGTGTACCAATTTGCATTCCCACCAACAGTGTATGAGGGTTCCCTTTTCTCCACAGCCTCTCCAACACTTGTTATTATTACTTGTCTTGTTGATGATAGCCATTCTAACTGGTGTGAGGTGGTATCTTGTTGTGGTTTTGATTTGCATTGAAGTTGAGCATCTTTTCATATATCTGTTGGCCATTTGTATGTCTTCTTGGGAGAGCAGTATCTGTTCAGGTCCTCTGCCAATTTTTTAATTGGATTGTTTGTATTTTTGTGTTTGTGTTTTATCTGTTCTTTATATGTTTTGGGTATTAGCCTCCTATCAGAGGTGTTGTTTGCAAATGTCTACTTCCATGTGGTTGGATGCCTCTTTGTTTTGTTGATAGTTTCTTTTGCTGTGCAGAAGATCTTTAGTTCGATACAGTCCCATTCATTTATTTTTGCTTTTACTTCCCCTGCCTTCTTTTAAAATGCAAGGAGATACTTTGAAATAGGCAGAAGGAGGCTATGTATTACTTTCAATAAAATATAACTTTCAATGGCAATGTAAGCATCTAAAATAACTTCCCAACTTAAGGTCTGTGGGTCACTCAAACTCCTGAAATGGTTTGCACATGAGTAGGTGTGGTGTGTGTGTGTGTGGAAGGGAGGGGATTGGGGGAAGAGTGGTTTTTAGGGGACAGGGTTCATAAACTTGATTAAATTCTCAAAGGGGTCCACAACGCCTCTCTATTTATATAGAGAATCAAATTTAAGTTTCACTGTTTTATACTTTTCAGAATGTTTTGTAAAGAGAAACAACACCCATTGTTACTGCCTCTAAAACTTGTGCCCTTTTCGACTCCACAACTATCAGAGAATGTTGTGAATTTCCATAACTGTAGCTAGTTCTAGACTGGGCACAGGCATAGACTGAGAAGCCTGTATTGAAAGACTGAATATGCAAATGGACAATGGCCAGAAAATATAGGACAATAGAACCCTGACCCACATAGGGAGCCCAGGAAGCCGAACCATAACCTCTGCAACAAAATCAGCCCAGGGCAGTCAGGACTTAATCAACGACTGCAAATAACCTGTTTTTGCCCCCTTCCACCTCAGGACCAACCAGAAAGACAAATAACGCTCCCCAAATCAATTACGTATGATGCTCCTCTTCTAGTTAGCCCACCGCCATACTTACAACCTCCAGTCAGGCATACGTGAAGCCTTCCCTTGTTTTTCACTATAAAGCTTTCGCATTCCCCTGACTGACCCTGATTCTTTGCCAAACACAAGTGACGGTAGCTGATTCCCTTGCTATATAGCAAGCCTTGAATAAGTAGCCTCGGCTTATTCTTATTTGGGTGAGCTTCCTTTATTTCAGCTGTGCATTGAGATTTGAGAGGTTCCAGGAAAACAACCTTATCCTGAAATCTATCCTCCATCAGGACATCATGGAGACAGTACTAATACCATTGGGGGACAGCTCTTAGAGTGTAGCTCTTTATTTTTCCAGGAATAACATTTTAAATACATGTTTTCTTTTAGATTTAATACGATCCACATGAGCATGTTGATAAGTGCAGAACCTTAGGTCGAGAACGTTTCACAGGTAACACAGAATAAATAAACACAGAATAGATGATTATTCAGCCAGCTTCCCAGTATCGTAGGGCTTCTGCATGGGGAG
>NW_017732173.1:426658-436827 GCF_001890085.2 Hipposideros armiger | reverse complement strand
TTAAATGACAGAATTTTTAATTTTGAAACAGCAAAATTTGCCTATTCATTGAACCAAGATAATTCTTATTTACTTATACATTTTTTTTCTATTTTTCAGCTCTGTTGGGGTATAATGACAAATAAAAAATGTGAGCTATTTAAAGAGTACATTGTAATGATTTGATGTACGTGTACATTGAAAGAATTCCTCCCATCTAGCTAATTAACACATCTGTCACCTCACATATTTATCTTTTTTTTTCTTTTTCTTTTTTGGTGAGAACATTTAAGTTCTACTCTCTTAGCAAATTTTAATTATACAATTCAGTGTTATCAACTATAGTCACCATGTTATACATTAGACCCTCATTAGTTTTTTACACTGATTAATTTTTCTTCCTGTTCTCTTAGTCGAATAACTGTAAATAACTACATTCTACATGTTTAGTTAGTTGATAATACAGATATAGTTACCAGTTTAAAGATCCTTTAAACAGATGCCCAAAAGATTTAATCCAGCTACTCTTTGCTTTTCCTATTTTCTGGATCCCCTGATACTCTTTGCAAAACCAGTTGATTCTTTGTAATTAAGGAGAGGACCTATTTAATTTAGAATTATTTTTATATTCCTTAAACCAGTAAATATTAGCATTTGTAATTTGAAAGAATTAGAAGTGTGCAGAAAATGTTTTTTCTCAACCTGCATAAATCAGGCATGTTAGACAAAAAGGTATATTTTGTTCTAGTCACCTCTCATATTAGCAGTGGAGTAAGAATTGAAAGGTAGATAAAAATTGTAAACAGTAGTATAACATTTTTTAAAAAATAAGTGGTACTTAGGAATTAAAATTGTTTTCTGAAAAATTGAGTAACATAATTTCCGATGTAGTTGAAAATGCAATTATTTTGGTGATTAATTTGATAATATGAATAAAAGAACNTGTCCCAACTCTCTTCATTAGAGCCAATCACAAGGGGCCCAGGAGAGCCCCTTATTATTAGCTCAGGACTAACCACAAAGGGCCGCAAACCTAGTGTTCACTGTACCTTCAATTGTGATTATATGTATCCATCATAGTAAGCTTAATGTTTAAGAAACATCGACTTGTAAATGTTAACATTTAAAATGTCACAGTTTTTGTAGCCTTGTTTTGGCATTTCTTCATCTTATACTGGGAGTTTAAAAAACTCCAAGTAGTTCAACTTCCCCCAACATTTGGGGGTCCTCCTACCTTCCCCCCACTTCTGTGTTTCTTCTTTTTTATTGGATCATGTTTTTGTAGAAGTGTTTTCCTGGAAAAGACAACATGTAGAAATTAATAGAGGCCGTACGTTAAGAGAGGCTTGGCTATGCGCTGTGCCCTTTTGTCTCTGTCATTAGATGTTTGGCCACTGGTCAAGATTAGACATGTTGAGTAAGCTGATTTGAGGATGCACACTGAGGACCAAGCTAAGGAGATGTGGAGAGCAACCAGAACTTCCTATGTAGTGAGTCTCATACTGTGGTCCTCATATAAGCAACATCAGCAACTCTAGGGAACTCTTCAGAATGCAAATTATCAGGCCCCTCCTAAATCTCAGAATCAGAAAACTTTGAGGATGGGTTCTAGCAATGTGTGCAAGTCTGATGCATGCTAAAGTTTGAGACCACTGCTCTAAGTAGAAGAGTCATCCAATAGTTTAAGCCTTTTTCTCTCCTCCTGGAGTACATTTTACATGAATGCATAGTGGCTTTTAGGAGCCCTGGCAGCTAGCACCAAAATGGGCAGGAAATAAGGATATGTCACCTAGTCCAGTGCTTCTCAAATTTATTATACACGTGGATCACCTGGAGGTCTTGTTGAAATGGAGATTCTGACCCAGTAGGACTATATTGGGGATCTGACGCAGTAGGACTATATTGGGAATCTGACGCAGTAGGACTATATTGGGGGTCTGACCCAGTAGGACTATATTGGGGTCTGACCCAGTAGGACTACATTGGGGGTCTGGGGGTCTGCATTTCTAACTAAAGTTCCCGGGTGATGGTGCTGGTCCTAGGGTTACACTCTGCGTAGCGAAGTGCCCGTGGATGGCACGCCCCGGCTCAGGAGTACCTGAGCTGTGAGCACCTGGCAAGCAGAGAGCCAGAGCTCAGAATATGAAGGGGAAGGTCAAAGAGGGCTTAGGAAGCCCAGATCTAGTCCTACATAGCTGTGATCACGTACTGCTCAGGATGTGTGTCCAAGGGTCCCTACAGAGATGACGGAAGCCCTGGGAAATATCTGATGCATGGCTAGAAGACCTGGGAGACATCAAGGATGTAGGCTCAAGATCAAGAAAACTTTGGGTTCAGAAGAGCTGACCTGGGGAGGAGGACTCATATTCATTTAACAAACATTTGTTAACCCCCTACTCTATGTCTAACATCAAATAATTCCATGGAGCTTGTGACCTGCTGGCGAAGGGAGAGGAACCAAACCATCAGTAACTCACCCTTTAGTTGAGATTTGTTGACCAGTGCCTTTATCTCTGGAAAATATAATTGGGGAGCAGTGACACTAATAGATGTGGAACCTCCAAATATCAGACCTTAGTAAAGCACTTGTTCTAACCTCTGGGTAGCCAGGTGAGTCAGGGTGCCTTGTGGAATAGAGAAGACAGAAGAAGCAGAGGGCCAGTGAAAACCAACCCCAGAGGGTGTTGACAGCGATAGGAAGTGATAAGAGGTCAAAGGGAATCAGGCACCACCACTGCCTTTTAGTAATGGGTTCTGTCTGACTCTTAATGATGTATGGCCAGCCTACGGATTAGTGGTCTTAACCTCCATCCTGAATCCATGGGTCCTGATATTTCTCAGCTCAGCGTTACACCTCCTCATTTCTCCCAACAATGTATGTAAATGTATCAGGAGATTTATGCAGAGGAAGTTGAAACGTGTTATGCAATGAGGTTAAGATCCCATTGGTATTTGAAATACTATATGACAACTTAAAAAAATAATGTCACACAAGTTTTGTTTTGTTTTTTTAATGAGTTTCAGATTAGGGAGGATAGGAGCAATTATTTATAGCAATTCTCTGTATGCTCTTTAAGAAAACAGATTTGATCATAATTCCCTTTCCTAAAGGTAAAATGACAGAACAAAGCCTATTTGCAGACTTTCTAGAAGTAAACATTGTCTGTAGTATGAATTAAAACTAGTATTCGCAGAGCCTAAAATTAATTTTCCCAGCATGACCACCAAACTGTACATTAATTGTTTGTGTTGTTATTCATAGTCAATAGTGGCTTCCAAGTAATTTTCTCAAGGAGATGCCCAGTAGCTCACTTATAGTAGAGCCCAAGTAAGTGAAAGGGCAGAGAGATTACTTCTTAGCAACTTTTACCCCCACAGTCCTCTTGATCCAGGCTAAGATTCCAACTGCCTCCTGGTTGGAATATACAATAGGATTCTCAAAGAGAGCCCATCCTATTCATACACCTACTCTATATTGAAGTATTACCATCTTTCACCAGCTTTATTTGAATTTGCTGGTAAATCACATATCCTAAAATTACTGAGTCCTTGAAATATCATACTTGTAAACTAAATAGCAGGTATACCTCTAAAAGAGAGGGTGTGTGTGTGTGTGTGTGTGTGTGTGTGTGTGTGTGTGTGTAAATGTTCAAGCATTTTACAGCCTCAAAACATGACAACCATCTATGCTCAACATTCTCATGAGCATCTTATACCTCTGGGAAAACATAGATACACAAGGCTCTGCTTTCTACGCAGACTTATTTTTACAATGGGTGTATTATAGTTCTGATAAAAACAAGCTTTAAACACTTGCTAAAGAGAATAAATTACAGTAGGAATGGGTGATAATTATTAGGAACTTATTTTTGGAATGAGAAACCTTCCTTAATAAAGGGCTATGTACTGCCCTCTGAAAGGAACAGAGAATTTTCCCCAAAGTCAAAAATACCCTTTTAATGCTTCATGTACATATCCTGTGGGGGTTAAATTAGGTTTAACACGTGTTTCCAGAAAGCTGAATTCAAGCTGGGTTCAACCCATGGATTACAAGGAGCACTTAGAAAGCGACATTGAGTTCTTTAAAGATAATAACTAATTTGAAATTTCAGTTCCTTCTATTTTTGAAGGAGACTTTGATGGGCTTGAAGTAGTCAGATCTTTCTGTAATGAATGCAGATCCCAAAGATTTTTAAGAGGACCGAATGGAAATAGTTCACTATATTTAAAAAATTAGTAAACAGCCTAAGCATCTTCTGATAATGTATTTTGCAGAGCTATTAGAAGAATAATGAATGTGAAATAGGGGGGAAAATGATTTAGTTTGGCTTCCATCTTTTGNAGGAGGTCTTGGCAGAGGTGCCTGAACAGGACCCCTGCCCAAGGTGTCAGATAAAGAGATCTAGGAATTAGAGCAACCCAGATAGGAATATAAATATGTGAAAGGTCATGGACCAGTTAATGGCCTGAGACCGTTGATCACAGAGCCTTCCAGAGACCACAGTGCACCGGCCGTGCACCATCTGGTGTGCGGAGGACAATTTTCCCCTGTGAGGCCTATCAGGTAAAACCTTTTGTATTAGTCAGGGTTCTCCATGGAAATGGAACCCATGGAATATTTAGAAAAATATACATCAGAGGAGATTATTATAGGAATTGACTTGTATGGTTATAGAAGTCCCACATAGGCCATCTGCAAGCTGGAGAACCAGGAAAACCAATGGTGTAATTAATTCAGCCTGAGTCTCAAGGCCTGAGAATCAGGAGCTCCGATATCTAAGGGCAGGAGAGAATGGACATCCAGCTCAAGAAGAGAGGGAGAATTCACCATTCCTTTGCCTCTTTATTCCATTTGGAATATGAATGAAATGGATGATTTACATTCACATTGATAAGGTTGGATCGCTTCACTTAGTCTACTGAATCAAGTGCCAGACACACACTCACAGACACACCCAGAAATAATGTTTAGCAGTTATCTGGGCATCCTTTAAGCCAGTCGAGTAGACACTAAAATTTTACTATCATACCTTAATAACTGCCTATGGTCAGACCTGAAAAATCACACATAACTTTCAAACTGCCTTGCAAAATGGCTGTTCCACTTTGTATTCCCATCAGCAATGAATGAGAGTTCCTGTTGCTCCACATCCTCACCAGCATTTGGTAGAGTCAGTGTTTTGGATTTTGGCCATTCTAGCATGTGTCACAGTGTCTTTTTAATGTGTATTTTTTGCCTGAAAATCATTTTAATTTACATAGCTACAGGAATAGAGATAAGAAAGGGGAATTATTATCTTACTGAAATTCTATTCCATGTTCAAAATTAATAGCTGATACGTATCTCATTCTGGCCTTCTACAAAAGGGAAGAAGTGGTCTTATTTCCTAATGCTATAATCTTACCCTCCCATGTTCTTACTCCCATCCCCCATTTTTCCAGTGCCCTAGAAAGCAATACGACAAACGGATTCAGGAGCTCAAGAACACCTTTAATGAGCAAAAGCCCACAAAATTACATGCATTGCTGGAACCTTCCCAGGAATGCTCAAAATTCCCTGTGCATCTGTTCCTTCCAAAGGAGAATGTGAATAGTCCTGCGCTTTGACTGGACCATTCTCTTTATGAGATGGTTAGAGAAAGGGCGATAGGGTGATTTTTGGCTTTCTGACTATTTATTTCCCCAAGCTTCTCCACCCAGTTGCCTCAACACCTGGATTATTCTTCCCCTTCAGTTCACCTGCCCAGGTACTGAGTAGAAACACCATTACAGAAATGATTAAGGATATAAGACATGAGGTGCATTTACCTCCATTGCTCCTGAAACCCCCATTAAAATAGCATAAACCTACAAGACACAGAGAATTAGGAAGGAGATTATAACAATTTTGGAAGCAGGAAAACGGATGAGTGATAAGTAGGTTGGCAGATCCTAGAAAACTAAATACAAAATTGATAATGGGGAAAGCCAAGAAATAATCCATAAAATTCCTAAAGTGTAGAAATTTGCAGTGCCAGGTACCTCTGGAAATTGGTAGAGGCAAGGGAAAAGTTAAGACTTAGAAACAAGAACTGGTTGAAAGTCTGTTTAAGAAGCTGTTGTACCCAGATCTTCAACTCTTACCTCCAGGATTTATCCTCTGCAGATGGTAAAATGGAGGATCTCTGGACTGGGGTCTTGGGGCATTTCAGTGACTATTGAGCCCACTGGTCTTCTTTACCATCTCAAATAACAGTTCTGAGGCCAGACTGTCTCCCTCCAGGAGGAAGTTTGGGAGTGTCTTCTCTGGGGGAATATAATCAGCCCAAGAGAAAGGGCCTAAAAATCAGGCTCAAGAATTGCCCAAGAAATGACTTGTAGTGACGCCAGAGTTAACAAATCCATTCCCCTATGCACACGCATCTATCTTTAAGTTAGCTTTGTACTATCCCACTCTTGAACATGAACAGATAGCCAAGCCACCAAACATTTGAGGAAAGCATCAAAATGAAACTATATATCTAAACGAGCAACCATGAAAAAAGCAACTTAAAGGACACACAGATTACACAGGGAGCTAGGAAAATACATAAAGGAAAAATTAAAAGGAAAAAGTGTAACTGAAAATTGCAATTTGATGAAAATAAGATGGTTGGAATATAAAATTTAAAAAGTGTCCCAGAAAATAAGAAAGAAAATTATAGGACCAGGGTGACCGGTTAGCAAAGTTGGTTAAAGCGTCATGCTGATAACACCAAGGTTGCTGGCTCGACCCCTGCGTGGGCCACTGTGAGCTGCGCCCTCCTTAAAAGAATCATCTATGCCATTGTAGCATGAAAACAATGTGTAACCAATGACCATGGCTGTTCCCAAGAAATTTTTTTTTAAAAAGTGAAATTTAAAAAAAAAATTATATATATATATATATATATATATATATATATATATATATATGACCATGCTAGCAGATTCAATATCTAGATAATGAGGTATTGGAGGGAGGGAGGGAGAGAGAGAGCGCGCGCACATGTGCAAAGTAGAACAGAAAGAAATAACTAACACAAAATAAACAGAAAGAAGGAAATCATCAAAGAAACAATTACAAGAGAAATTTCCAGTTAAACAGAAAAATATGAATGTCTAAATTGAAAGTCCCCATTATATGTGAAAATAGATACAAACCAAGGTACATTGTTGTGAGTTTACAGAACATTGAGGAGAAGAGAAATGAAAACAGGTCACATAAAGGGTTAGGAATTAGAATGTTTTGAGGCTTTTCAACTAGAAGCCAGAAACCCCTGGAACAGTACTCCCAGCATTAGAGGGAAAAGAATTTCCAACCTGGAATTCTGTACCTAGTCAAACTATGAATTATGTCAAAGAAAGTCTTTCATATACAGAAGGTTTCAAAATTTCATGTTCTGTGCATAAAACTTTTGGAGGATGTGCTCCACCAGAATAGGAAAGTAAAGCAAGAAAGAATAATCGGGGTACTCTAGGAAATAAGGATACAGCACTTGTGATAGGTAAAAGACACCCCCAGGATAAGGGAATAAGTCAGAGGCCTCATGAGAGCTTTCCTAAGGAAAAACAAAACAAAACAAAACCCCCAAATTGACAAAATACCTACAATTTTGAGAGAATTATACGACTGCAAGAGCATTAAGGTTAAATTAGTGTTAAATATATACACAAGGCAAATGCAAAACAAGAGTAATAAACTCCAGGAAAGAAAGGAGCTATGCAAGAAAGGAAAAGTAGGCATGAGATACTGTGTAACTCAGCTGTGCTAACATTTGCTTAGTTATAAAAATGAAAACTCTAAAAAATTGAACTAAAATTATGATGCTGTAACTTCATAGGGATGAGACAAAGGATGCACATGTGATGTGGAGATTGGTGGAGGGTTGGGTTTCAGTGCTAAGGACAAGTTAAAGCTTTGTCTTCTTGAATGGGAAGTCAGTAGAAAATGTTTAAAATAAGAGCTAGTAACATTAGGATTTTTTTTGCAGCATAGAAGGCAAATATTTTTTTAATCAGCTTAAAGCAAGTGCCTCTGGGGAATGGGAAATAGAAAGTGCTGTTTTTATAACCAGATTTATAGAATAATTTGATTCTTTAAACCAACTATATGCATAACTTTCATAAAAATAAAAACTATGTTTAAAACTCCCACAAAGAAATAATTGAAAGTTGCTATATTCTTTAAGTAGCCTTATCATATAAATCTGTTAATATTTTTATTAAGTTCTTAGTGTCTGCTGTTAACTTTTCTGTTTCTCATAATCGCACACTCCCCAACTTTTAATCACATACAAAGACCTATCCATTTTTCCAGCAGTGTCTGCCCGCTGTACCCCTCTGCCTATTCCCCGCTTCAGAGATCCGTCTTCTCCCCTCTGTAGTGTTACCAGGGACTTTCCCTGCCTCCCTGCCTCTTGTCCCTCTTTTCCTCCCTGCCACTGACCACCCGTGCCAGCCTCCGTCTTTCTGAAACACAGATCTGACCACAGTACTTACCGTCCTTCATTGAATGCTCACAAATACAAAATAAAACCTACACTCCATCCCCTACGAGTAAGCAAGACCTCCACCTNCCAGGGGAATTGTTGGGGAGCGTGGGACAGGTGGCTGACCATGGACTAGGACAAGCCTGGTCCAGCTGTTGAAGATCCTGCAGAGACAAACAATGGGCAGTGGCACCAGGCCTCAAGTTTATGTTTCTTCCCAGCCATGCTCAGCAGTCCAGGCAAGATACAAAGGAGGCAGGTCAAGACTGGTGCTTCAAGTCAGGCCCAAATCCCAGTGAATTCGGCAGAGCCAGTGGGAGGCAGGAGGGTGGAGGGTGTTGGTTGCATTTTAAAAGAGTGGTTTAGGATGTGTAGGGAGGGAAACATGGCCAGGAAAGACTATGGGGAAATCAGAGTATCAAGGGATTAGAAGTAGGGCATGAGAGCTGAAACCTGAGGTTGTGGCCAAACAAGAGAGGACATGGAGCAGCTCTGGGTGTGACCAGGATGGCTGAAGTTATTAACAGAGAAAGGGATTCTGAGGGAGCTGGGATTTTTGTTTGGTCCTCCATGGTCCTTCATTGCTTCACCTAGAATCATGATAGGAAAAGATGTAAAAAGAAGCATCGTGAAGAAGCAATGAAAGTCTCAAGTAAATGCACAAGAGGGACCAAGGAAACAGCTTTTATGCAATCAGTCATTTATTCAGAGAATCGGTCATTCAGCCAGTATTTATGCAGTGCCTACTGTCTGCCAGCTGTCACGGTGCATGGACGACAGTAATGAAGGGGCTTGATGGAAATATAGATGTGCGGCATGTACTTGAGAGGAAGAGGGGTTTATGGAAAGATAGGAAGCAATGGTTTGGAAACAGAATCAAGGGTGAGGTGTGCTCCCTCCGCCCACCAGGAGCAGCAGTGACTTCAGGAGGGCGAGGCTCAGAGGAAAGGCATTGGTTCTCAGAGAAAAGGATTGAGAGGGTCGGGGGGTAGCCGGAAGCAGACACAGAGCAAGATGGGTAGAAAGCATGGCAGGGCAGGACTAATTAGATGAGCTTCCGTTTTAGGCCAAGGTCAAGAACAAGAGGAAGGTGGGCAATTTCTCAGCCTCAGCATTCCAAGTGGAACATTGGTGTCAAATTTTTATTCCATCACAATGGATTCTGACTCATGATGCCCTCCTGGGACATCCAGAGTAGTGATGGCTTTGAGCATTACATGTGTTCTTTGGAAGGTAAACGTGATACGTTTGTAGAGCAAAGAAAGGTGCACTTGGGAAAACTAAAAGCCTTCCTTCAGTGACAACATTCCTTACTTGGGGACCATTTTTCCTAGGGTTTTAGTGAAGGGCTCAAAGGGCCTATGATCATTCTGATGATGTGCAAAATATTGTGTAGGTGTGCATTTCCCTGGCTCGAGGGTGTATAGTTTCATCACCTTCTCAAAGGAATATGGAACCTAAAACATGGTTTAGATTCACTGTACCTAATCCTAAGTCCTGATTTTATAGGCACAGATAATGATGCCTGGTAGAGGTTAAATTATATCTTTCCAAAAATATATGTTGAAGATCTAACTCCTAGTATATGAAATCATGGCCTTATTTGGAAATAGATGGTTACAGATGTAAATAGATAATATGAGGTCATACTGAAGAGGGGTGGGCCCCTATTGGAATATGACTGAGAATATGGAGAATAAT
>NW_017732173.1:419212-425698 GCF_001890085.2 Hipposideros armiger | reverse complement strand
AAAAAAAAATAAAGATTAGGAGATGAGGAAATATTATCATGAGCCATTACTCCTGTAGTAGTTTATTAATAGCCATACTCTCACCACACTATGTTTTTTACTGACTTATTCTGTACTGTAAGTCACTCATGTGGTTCCCTCCTTCCCCCGGCTCTATCTACTTAAATATTACTCCTATTTTCAGACCTAAGGCAAGGTAGCTTTTTCCCAAAACTTCCCCAGTTATTCTAGCCCTCATTGATCTCTCCCTTTTGCAGTCCTATAAGATATTTAATCAATACCACTCAACATAGCACTTAACTATATCTTATTTGTTCCTTATTGTTGCATGTTAGTCCCATCCTCTCGACTAGATTGCGAGCTCCTCAGAACCAGAACCACCTATTAAAAATCTTCCCTATCTATCGGGCCAGCGGAGTGGTTCAGTTGGTTAAGAGCTCGCTCAAGAGGTTGAGCTCTGAGCAACAGCGGTTCGATTCCCGGCCCGAGCTGAGTTGCCGCTGAGCTGCCAACACGTAGCAGGATAGCTCAGCTAAAAAAAAAAATCTTCCCTATCCCTTAAAACATGTGCTTAGGTAATGTTTGCAGTGATCCCAGACAGAGAGCATTCTACACACCTCTGGGTGGGGCATTTGTGTGCAGTAATTGCTGAGAGGACAGATGCCCAAAGGTCTTAGAATATCAATGGAAATAAATAATGATTCAATGTGTTTTTTTTAAAAGAAAGCATTGTCTACTTTTTAAATTAAGTATCTGAAAATTTTCATATTTTTTTATTGATTTAAATTTTCATTTTGTGTTTGACTACTATCAAAGAAAAACATTTTCTCTAATTTACAATGTAGCATACCTTTTATCTGTCTTGTAAATTGTATTAATAATTAAAACATTATAATCAAATCCATTTAACAGTAGATTTTTCTAACCAGAAAGTATCTCTCAAATATGTATTGCCTTTTTAATTTACTTTCTCCCTGAATATTTTGTAAATGGAAAAGTTTCCTTCTAGGCATTTCTAACCACTTCCTGCCTTATTTTTTTCAGCCATAATAAATATGTTACAAAACTATAATTTTCCTCAATTCTTTGTAGGGGTCTCTGTAGCCATTTTTTGGCCAGGCCTGCTGTGGCAGTTGTGTTCTTTTCGTGGTTGAAAACATTGATCCTTTTTCTTTCATTTTAGATCCCTGCTTACTCTTCAGCCACTACCTGTCTATCTGCCAGTGTTTCCATCTGTCCTATTCTAGAATCCCTATTTCTCATTTTCTCATTAAGGGCATGTTCAACATTATACTGATGTCAAAATGCAGTTTATTTCAACTACAGATTGAATTTACTTGTCTTTTCTGGAAAAGCTTTACCCAACCTCAGGGACTAGAACAAAGACTCTCTGAAGTCACATGGTCATGTGTCACAGAGTATTTATCAAAAGACAAATTGGTGCTCTTGTATTTGCAGGAGTGTTTAAGCACTTCCTGATTGCCAGCTCTCTTCCTTCTCAGATATTAAATATTTCGTCATTATTATGACCATCTCAGATATGGATATTATTGTACCCTTTGAGTTACAAATACCATTTATATTACTTTGTAATACAGTTTAAAAATCTTGTAAAATATCACTGTCATAGGCTAGTATGCCATAGTACCACATTGCCTTTTTTATATGTTTAGATTTTTAATAGACTTTATTTTTTAGAGAATTTTTAGGTTCACAGCAAAACTGAGCAAAAAGGAGATTCCCTTATACCCCCGACCCCTATACACACAGTCACCCTGACTATTAACACCCCTCACCACACACAGTATTATACATTTGTTACAATCGGTGAACCTACGCTGACATATCATTATCACCCAAAGTCCATAGTTTGCATTAGGGTTCCCTCTTGGTGTTGTCCGTTCTGTGGGTTAGACAAATGTATAATGACATGTATCCACCACTATAATATCATGCGGAATAGTTTCCCTGCCTTAAAATCCACTGTGCCTTGTCTGTTCACCCCTCCTTCCCTTGTAACCTGTGACGGCCACTGATCTTTTTATTTTCTCCATAGTTTTATTTTTTCCAGAATGTCATATACTTGAAATAATACATTATGTAGCATTTTCAGATTAACTTCTTTTACTTAATAATATGCATTTAAGCTTTCTCCATGTCTTTTCATGGCTTGGTAGCTCATTTCTTTTTAGCGCTGAGTAATAGTCCATGATCTGGATGTCCTACAGTTTATTTATCTATTCACCTACCAAAGGACATCTTGGTTGCTTCTAAGTTTTGGCAACTATGAATAAGGCCATTATAAATATCAGTGTATAGTTTCTGTGGGGACATAACTTTTCATTTCATGCGTGTAAATACCAAGGAGCACAATTGCTGGATCATACGGTAAACATCAGGAGCTCAACTCAGCTGGGCAGGAGAGAGAGCCGAGCTGCTGGGTGTCAGAGTAGCTAATGAAAGCAGCAAGTCAAAAATGAAAGAGTTAAGCCTTTAATTGCTTACTGTGATGGTATAAGCAAGAGTCTAAAACTAGAGAAAAAAGACAGTTCCTTTGTTCCATTTCACGCACGGAACGGCGTACTGGTCAAGGGTCAAGTGGATCAGCATAGGTGTGGCGTTGTCTCACTGCTGAGGGAGCCCTGAACAAAAGATGTGGCTGTTTTATGGACGCTGAGGTGGTGTGGTGTCAGTGGGGAATGCTGGGAGTGGAAAAGCACTGGGTAGTAAGTCAGATGAGGAAAAGTATCTTCAAGATTTCTTCCTCCTACCCACATAAGGAGGTCTTGGCAGAGGTGCCTGAACAGGACCCCNAGATAGATAGATAGATAGATAGATAGATAGATAGAGATATCTACTATTTTTTCCCACTTTCAATTTTAAAATGAATATTTTTTAAATAGGAATGAAATGTGAGAATGAAGTTTTCTGCTTTGCTATAGTAATTTGTCATTTAACCATTTGCAAAAATCTAGTTAACAAAAAAAATCAATAATGATCATAAAATTTTGGAAAATTGTATTTCTTAACTCACAACCTTACATATGAGGTAATTACCAGAACACTATACATTTATTTTTCTCTTTGCCTTTTTGAGATTTGTAATTTCTATTAAACATGAAAGATATCTACCCTTTTCAAATGTCGTGCTTTTGTTTTATACATACAGGAATAAAGTTTAATGATTATGGCCTGGTTATAAAATTACAAAATTCATTTGAAAGCTTAAAACTTGGATTTTACTTTATTATATTTTTGATACATAATATTTGCTTAGTATGATCAATTAAAAATTACAATTTTTACCACAGTTACAGGAAAATAAATTATTCTCTTTATATTACTCTCCGAAGTACTATTTTCTCTGAATTTTGGTTTTGTTTCCCTCCAGACGGTGGGTGCGGCTACTGTTTGGACGAGAGTTCCCCCTGCAGGATCTTCTGGTGGTCTGGGACGCCTTGTTTGCAGATGGCCTCAGCCTGAGTTTAGTGGATTACATCTTCATAGCCATGTTACTCTACATCCGAGATGCTTGTAAGTGTTAATGACCTTGACTATATTCAAGTAGGTGATCCTGATTTTTAAAAATATGTTTTATTTTTTAAATGTATTTCATCTTTTATTCTGAATTACTATACCTACATTTTGTAGTAGACAATATATTAGCGTTCAAAGGAACATACTAAATTCCTTTATTGTTAGTTAACCATATACATATTGGGAGATGTGGGTGATTTTTATCCTGACAAAATTGGAATATTCTTCAGAACTGTTTTTCTAAAGACTTTACTCTTGCTTTGATCTCCTCATCACACACAATTGTGAAATGCACATATGAAAAGCCAGTATTTCAGATATGTTTAGAGCTCCACCTTCTGACAGGTAGGTAGTATTCAAGGATATTAATCAGGAGATTGGAGCTGTGTTTATAGCGTCAACAACTTGCCAATAAAAAAATAAATATTACATTTAAAAAATATTTTGTCTCCTCAGTTATATTTTGGCCAAATGTATTTCTAGTAGAGGGCCAAATGGTAGCTGTATTCCATCTCATCAGATCTCCCTTAAGGTGCTTGCCATAGCTAGAAAGCCAGTGCCTAGCCCTTTCGATTAGTCGGATAATCCTCAGCTTGAAGAAGACATCAGAGCTTTTTTTAAATTTCAAACTATCTCAAATTGTTTTCCTTCTCACAAAAATAATCACAGTTCACAAAACAAGATTTGTAAGCCAAAATATAATTAAGAAAGATTGCACAAAGTGATGACTAAATAGGAAATAAAAAACTATCATAAGAGTAAGACTTTATCGGAAGAATATAAACTATTTGGAGTCATTCATACTCTTGACTGTTAAATTGCTGTGTGGTTTCTCCTTTAGTTATTCAGTGAATACCAGTTGTGCCAGATGCTCTTGTTATGCCTCTGGTAACACTAATAATATTCTTTAAATTTTTAGATTATACTTTTTTAATTCCCCCAAAATGACTTGAATAAATAAGTGATAGGAGTACCACATTTTATCCAAAAATGGTGGGGGGTTTTCTATGCCTTGAAGGTCAGATAGTTTGGGTTTTGACAGACAAAGTGAAAAGTTCCTTCTTTCTGAGTCAGAGCTAATCGTATAAGAACATGGAAATCATAAGAGGAAACATCTGGGAAGTAGAGAAGGATGTTGGGTGGATTTGATGGATACTAGATTTTAGGATATTTAATACAAGTCTCCCATTTTAAAGTTTCATGATTTTTTTTAATGTCAGTAATAAAAAACAAAAGGAATGAGAAATCTCTTTTATTTAAAAAAATGCTTTTGGATAATATTTTCACAAAATTTTTCAAACTAAAGAACTTTAAAATGTATTTTGATTTTCTGTAGTCTTAAAAATTAAGTAGTTGCTCTTTTCTTAACTTTGGCATATCACAACTATATTTTTAATTTAACCATCCTGTCTCCTATGCTAAGATTTACTTTTTAAAATTAAAAATTTCATGAAACAGGCACATTTTGGGCAGCTGAAGCTCTTATACATTTTTTAATTCCTCCATTGATAATGTTATAAAACATATGGGCACATGTGCAGAAGTAGTCAAGTTGTTTATTCATTTCAATATTTAATCCAACTTATTCTAATTTGCCTGGTTAAATCCGTAGCCGTGGATGTGATCTCCTAAAATAGGATGACTACCAAGTATTTAAGGGTCACTGCCCCTGTTCTCAAGAAGCTCACCAGCAGGAAAGACTGCCATAATTAATTTCAAACTAACGTATTGGTTCTGTGCTTGAGGCGTGGAGCGGTAGTCAGGAAGTTTAAAGGAGAGGCCCTGAGTTCCCCTCTGGGCCACCTGTTGGCGACTAGAGACAATGGTATAGATGTTGGCAAGATAAGTAAGGGGTTCTGCGTTCCTGGCAGAAGGAACAGCATGAATAAAGGCTTAGAAGTGAGAAACAGCTTAATGGGGGCACTGTGGATTGTGTATGTGTGTATTTCTCCAAGCTATTTGATATTAGAGTGCAAAGGGAGAGAGAGACCAAAAAGTTATGAGACTGAAGAGTACACAGGAACGGGATCATGATCAAAGTCTTTATCCTGTAAGTGATAGTGAGCTATTGAAAGGTCTAAATCCGAAGAGTGGTCAGATCCCCTTTGGCAACAATGTGGAAAATAGAATTGAAAGAGACAAGACTAGAGCAAGGAAATTGGATTAAAGGTTATGACAGCAGTCCAGGGGAAAATAGGAGATTAGAGACATCTTCAGAACTAAAGTCAGCATGTCTTGGCAATTAAATATGATGGGTGAGGCAGAATAGGAAGTCTAAAATGACCCCCAGCTTGGGGAGTTGAGTGACTCGGTAATATGTATAACTTGGATAGGAAATACAAGAATTAGGAGGTTTTAGGAATAGAAATGATTCATTGAATTTTGGCCATATTGAATTTGAGATATCTGTAAGAAATAATAACTAGGAGATTTGGGAATAAAGCTCAATGTGAGTATCAAGGCTACATACTTAATTTTGTGAATGGTTGATATAGGTATGTATTAGTTAAAACCATAACAGTAGATGTAATAGCCTACGAATAAGGTGACCATATATCCCAGTTTGTTTGGGATAGTCTCGGTTTACACCTGCTGTTTGAGAGTAATAATTATTAATACTGCCCTCTTTCACTCTCATGGGCATCCCATTAGGATCTTAAGAATTATATGGTCAGCCTCCATATGGTGGGTGCTCCCAGAAAGTGAGCATGCGCAAAGGTGGAACTCGGCATTTAACATCAGTGTTTCAGTTAGTTTTCAGTGTTTACACCAGAGCAGGAAGAACGTGTGTTATAACCTCACAAAACTGTGTTATCTGAGCCAAGCGAGGTGATGGGGGTCAGGAGTGCCGAGGAGCAGTAAGGCTGGAAAAGTCCATAGGTTTGGTCCATGGAGGGACAGTCAAGTGATAACCTCTGCCAGAGTAGATGTAATGGGTGGTGGAGCAGA
>NW_017732173.1:394367-409152 GCF_001890085.2 Hipposideros armiger | reverse complement strand
ACTGGAAGATGAAGAGAATGTTGAGAATGTGTTTGATTTCTTGTCATGTCCTTAGGACTTAACTCACTGTATGGAACAAAATCATTATTTAATTAATGTTCATTAAATGAGTGACTACACAGAGTCTAACAAAACGAAAGGGATACTGTCAGGACTTCTTGAATATTTTCTGTACTTAGCCATTTCTACTGACAGAGCTATATTTCTGAGGATGGCATTAAAAATCGCTAAGCACAGTGAAATAAAATGTGCCTTTATATTTGTGTTCAAATTAACTAACATAAAAACCTGACCTCTGTAAGGTTTTCTTTCATTTGGATTAAAAAGAGAGGCAAAAACTATGAATCAGGCTTCCTGTTTCTCTCTAAATCTTAATACACACTAATATTTTCAGACTTCCTTTCCATTACATTTTTCAAATATAAAAGTAGAGCTTGGGCCTCGATTCTGAGCATGTGCCTACAATTATTACATTAATGGTAATAACTTGCATTAAAAGACTTTAAAGGTCTTATTTTCACTGTATCATCTCATTTATTCCACTAATGAGTAATGAGATAGAGATGGTGGAGAACACTCAAGCCTGGACCGTGAGCTGATGGGCTTCGCGTGTCACAGCTAATACCAGTGGCGCTCTGGGGCTCACGTGCTACCCTTCCGACTTCTCTAGCACCCTCGCCCGCAGCAGTGCTGCACTAGACACTTACTTATTGCCTTTCAGTTGGCAGCACTGTATGCTTAAAGGTGTACATTGTTGAGTAAAGATCTCTTACATTGTTTGATCTCTGATTAAAATAAATTCTGTTTAACATTTATTACACTTGAAAAGAAATAAGAATAGTAATTTCAAAAGTCTTTTTCTAGACAAAATGGGCTACTCTGAATTTGAGATTGTTCTCTTTCTAAAACTCGAATTTAAAAGCCTCATGCTATTCTACACAAAAGCTGCAAGAGAAGTAAAAACTGCCCCATGGTTTCCCGAAGAGTATGTGTCTGCGGTTTCCATGGTGGTTATGGCAGCAATTGATGGTGCTCAGAGAGGCCCTTGTCACGGCGGCAACCACGGAGGGAAACCCAGACGGACAAAATCTTATGAGGGTCTTAACACTGGATGAAAATCACTTTGTGTGGAGAAGGATAGGACCCTGATTGTACTTGGCTTTCTACAAGACGGCAAAGAATGAAAGTTTCGTTGTTTTCATTCGTGATTTACTCTCTAACCCCTCCTGGTTTTCTGGTCCATTTGAAATCCATTTTGTATATTGCCGTTTTATAACTGGGAAAGTTAAGTAGTAAGGGTTTTTAAATAGTTGAAGACACTGCCTATAGTAATTATGTATTTTTTCCTGCCTGTAGTAGGCCCACAACAAATACTTTTTCAGAGTCCATTGCATTTATTGAATGTCTCCTGCATACCAGGTTTCCTAGCAAGATACTTACATACACACTGGCTTTGTTTTCAGCAGAGACGTATAGTAAATTATGTTAAAGCCTTAGTTATGGTATTTTGTTGTTGTTAACTCCTTATTTTTTGTTTTATATTTAATCCATGAATATTTGTTTCCTGTGACATTTTATAGCCAAATACAAGAATTTATGCCTATTGCTAAATATTTACTATACCTGGCCTTACACACCAAGGGCTGTGTGATTTGGGCAAATGACAACTTTCCAAATATCAGTTTTTTCATATGTAAAACAGGGGTGTTATCTGTACCTTATAATAAGATTGCCATAGAAACTAAATGAGATAATGCAGGTCAAGTTCTTGGCATAGGGATTAGTCTCAGAAAGCTTTCAATAATTCATTGTCATAGCGATCGTAGTAGTAATAACTTCTTCTTGTTATACATCTCCCCTTCTGAAGTTTAATTTTCTTCAGGGTGAGGACTGCTTTGTTCATCTCTGCATCCCCTGCTGACATACCCGTAGAGCCAGTCATGGGTTGGGTACCCAAAAAACAATTATTGGAGTCAATGAGATAGGCAGATGATTTTTTTAAAAACAGAAAGTTGTTTTCCAAACGATTAAACTTAAGCTCAAAGAGGTTACCTTTAACAGGCTTTGAGCAGCTGCTAGAAATCAGTCCTATAGATAATGCCATTTAATCTTCAGGCAGCTTTTTATGACATACTCAAATAGGGTCCTAGAATTCATACCCACATCTTTGAATCCCAAGCCTAGAACGATATCCACAAAACTGGCTCTCTTACAAAATAGACAAGAATTCTTCCTGGGTCAGTTACTAATTTTGAATCATTATAGCATTTGGGAGAATAACTTTTCTGAGTTATAAAATGAGTTGGTTATCTAAGTTTTATTTATTTGTTAAATCTCAAAGAAGATGGTACATGAAAATAGTATACTATTCTCAGTATCCTAGCTTTCGGAATTCTAGAGAAAAAAGGAGAACAGGTAACTGAATGTGAATATGACAAAATGAACAAATAAGAAAAGAAGAGTCTGAACAGATATAGAAAGGGTAGGATAAGTGAGTGCTTTACAAATGAAAGCAGATGTATGAAATTACAAGCTGTCAGATCAGCAACGGAAATGAAGATGATAAAGTGGTTCCTTACATAGATTATAATTATTCATTTTGCCCATCCTGTCTCCTTTCCCCACAGTGTTCATGGGCAGAGGGAGGGGTGGGAAGCAATAGCAAGAAATGGTGTTTCCAACCGAAGTAGGGGAAACATGTCTAAGAATCCATGGTATTTCTGATCACACACATTGTTTGTTTTGTGATTTGTGCTGTTTCTGTTGAATCGCAGTTGTTTTCCTATGGAATTTTTTCTAGCTAACTACTCTGATTAATAAAAAGGATTCGGTTGCAGCCATAGGAAGTTGTACCTGTAAAGTTTCTTCATAATCAGTGCTGTGGAGCCAGTCGGTGCAGCTTACAAAACAAGCATCGTTAATGGGCCCGACTGCGACAGCGGTGGCAGATGGATTGCCAAGAAATGAAGTAGTTTACATAGACCTGCCTGAAAAGATGTGTTTAATAATTGTGCCCATAATTAGGTTGATTTGAAAAAAAAAATTAAATGTCAGTCTAAGGCACACAGTTAGGCTTATCTAGGAAGATTTTGACATTTTTCCTCCAAGAAATGCTGCATAGATATTTTCCTGAAATTTCTTGTTACCTTTAGAAAAACAAATAATTGGAAGAAATTACATTTTCTTTAATGTTGAATTATGTAATGTACATACAAACGAATATATGAAACATGTAAGTTATGAAGCATTAATCAGGGTAAATACCATTTTATGAAAGTTTTAAACTGGTTCTTTCCCATTCATAAGATTTTTGTTCTAATTTCTAAGCAGCAAAAGTGGATACATTTAAGCAGAGCCAATGGCAGTAAATATGCATGCTTCTAAGAGTTTATTTATATTGCCAAGGCGCATGCGTATCTGTATCTGAGGCTCTGCCTTCCACCACCCCCTGAGGATACGTGCTAGCATATTAGACTGCAGTTAACACTACAGTGTGTTGGTTCAAAGGCTATTTGGTAAAGATCATGGCTCCCTGTTTCCTTGTATCAAATCAATTGTCATTGGCTTACTTTATTTGAATCTAAGTTGTTATCTTTTTTTACTCTCAGTTATTCAAACACCTTAAGGAATATTGCTTCTGAATTTTTTTTCCCTCCTATTCAGTGATCTCTAGTAACTACCAGACCTGCCTCGGCCTCCTGATGCATTACCCTCTCATCGGGGATATACACTCACTAATCCTCAAGGCCCTGTTCCTTCGAGACCCAAAGGTAAGCTTTCCAAACAGGATGTGCACAATTTTAAGTTGGGCAAAAAATTGGTTTCTCTGTATGACTCCCAAGGATTCCTAATGTCGAATTTGTCTAAAGGCAGATGAATTGCCTAATGAAAGACTCTGCCTAGAGTTGGAGGCCAAAACTCATTGGCTGGCAACTCAGCAGGCAAATTAAGTGGACATTGCCATGAGAAACGGAAACACAGGTCTCTTGCCCCTCAGAAGCTAGTTCTGCCCTCTTGCCTTCCTCATAACACAAGGCAGTGGATGCACAACTGCTGCTGCTTATAACAAACTTCACTGAACCCCACCCAGGGACCAGTGTACCAAGTAGAGCCTCAGGGGCCATGTGAAGACCAAGACATTAAAGCTATAAAAAAGGACCAGTTCTATAACTGTTTTCTGATACAATGAAATACTGAAGTATTTCATAGTCTGAATAGGTATTTCTTATTTTGTGGCTGAAGAGTAGCCTCATAAAATAAAGATTTAAACAGACTGTAATGCTGATTTCTGTAGTTGAACGTAAAGCAAGTCACCAAAATTTTCTTTACACTTCAGAGATAACGTGTGCTCTTTTACAACTAATGTTGTATTTCTTGAAAATAAGACCATTTAATGATCTAAAAAAGTCTGTGAGTTCTTGATGCATTTGAGCCAAACAAAAATATTGGATGAAATATCAGAGAGAAAGCTTCAAACACAAGTACGAGAACGCCAGGCATTGGGTGGTAATCCCAGCCTTTGGCTCTTTGGCAGCACTCCCAACAGCTACACTGGCAGTTGTCGAACTGTCTTTGAGTCAGTCTGTCTGTGGATTCCATTGCCAGAGCTCTGGCCGATCAACTGGGGCCTCCATGTTCAACGTAAATTTTTATTCTGAAGGATTTGCACCCTTTCCTCAGTTGTTGACTTCAACATTTGAGTATTTTCTCTATTTGTTCTTTGGTTGCTTTAAAAGACTTTATTTCGGGCAGGCCGAGTGGCTCAGTTGGTTAAGAGCTCGCTCAAGAGTGTAAACTCTGAGCAACCGGGTCACTGGTTCGATTCCCGGCCCCGAGCTGAGCTGCCAACAGGTGGCAGATGGCTCAGCTAAAAAAAAACAATATAAATTTTCTTGAACCTGTATCCATTTTCTGTAGAAATACACAATTTTATATCATTTCTCTTACACAAAATTTTATTAAGTATCAGAATTCCATTGGTTCTCTGACACATAAGGTATCATATTTTTATTCTGGTAAGGGTTAGGAGTCTGACTATGAGAATCAAAAGTCCCATATTTATTTTTTATGTATATATGTGTATGTAAGTTGTATAGGTATATATTTACACAAAAAATAACCAAGATTGTGAAATATCTATAAAAGAAATAAAGAATGAGTTTGCTGGTCAGTGAGTTTTAGTCTACAAACTTAGGGTAAATTCCATCAGCTCAGTATTAGGAATTCTTACAGTCATACAGAGTAGGGAAGAAATTGCTAAAATAGCTATTTGCATTTTCTATTTGTGTGATTTCTTTGGTTTAATTGAAGGGAGAAATGAATATGTTATCTAAACCTATCGATCTTGGAAATTTTTCCCTAGCTAAATATGGTTGATCTTACGTGAGTCATTCACTCTTCTGTATACTGCAGAATTCTCTATACTAAATCTTGCAATGCTATTAGTGGAACCTGTGATTTTAATAGAGTACTTTTTATCTCAGTAATGTAGTGCACATAATATATGAGTATAATGAAGTCAATTCTATAAGCATTAAAAAATATGTTCTGTAAGGTTTAAGAGAAAAAAATAATAGCATTAAATATCTTTAGAAAAAAAAGGTATTCCCACTCTTACTTTCAGGATCTTAACAAGTAAAAACATGATTAGTATAGTGGTCTAAAATGTAGAACCTTAAACTGATATTTCTGAGACATACGAAATGGGGCAGGAAGAGAGAGAATTGTTTAAAATGTTCACAAAAACATGTTTAATTTGCTCATGAGAGCAAATTCATGGAATGATGATACCCAAAGGGAAAATGAAGAAAGCTGTATAATATGAAGGGGCTTTCAGATGGCTAACCCCATAGGTGACAGTTTTAGTTAAGTGTATGTAATGACTGACCCCTTGACATTATTTAGTAAATGTCAAATGATAACTAAGGTCACTTGGCTCACTAATTGTAGGTCTGTCACAGCGTAGTGTTCTGCAAGGAGCCTGAGTTAGGAAATGGGACCTTGGGTCCAATCCTGACTCTGCTGCCAACCATCCTTGTGATTCCGGAAACTCACGCTTGCTGTCTTGGTCCTTTTTTTGGTGGTTGAATTTCATTGTCTGTAATAACCAGCCCAACCAGAGTATCCTTGGTCCATAAAGAGCTAGCTGACTTCTAATGAGCTAACAAGATTTAGTCCAGTGCTAAAAAGATACATGTGGGGAAAAAAAAAAAGCAAGGTTATATATATTACAGAAATCTACAAGTGATTTCAGAGTTTTCAGTGTAGTTAATGTCTATTATAAAGTTGTGCAGGAGGCCGTTTACACGGAGCAGGAGAAAAAGGGAGGGAAAGGTGACGCTAGAGCACCACACATATCCTCTAACATCCAGACATTAGAGTGCTTTAAATGTCTGTTATTAGCCGCAATAAAATACTTAAAATACTTGAATCATTCCTCATTCAAGTAGATCAGAGTAAGCACATAAACATACAAGTCTCTATGAAGTAAACTAGTAGAAAAATGACATTTGAGGCATAAAAGTACATTTTCTCATATCCTAGTTTCACATGACAGCAGTGTTGAGTGCTGCTGACAGATTCAATAAAATAAAAGTAAACAAGGAACTCTGAGCTTGGGGGTTCATTGTCAACCTTCAGAAAAGCACTTTGACCTATTACTATCCCTAAATCCTAGTGGAGTTGCTGAGTTGGCCATAGACTGAGTCTGTACATAGAGCTTGAGACACTGAGCTTTGATTGTTTTATATCAGGTATCATGATGTAGGCTTTACTGTGCAGAGATTTCTCATTTGAACAGACTGAAATGATGGGCCTGTTAAGGATAATGATAGGCCCATATTCCTTCATAGTTTCCAAGCACTTCGATGTGCTTAATTTGGTCCTCACAGCAAGCTATGAGGTAGGCAGAGCCGGTTATCTTTCCTCATTGCTTTTCCAGTGCAGAGAGGTTAAGGTTACGTGGCTTTCCCAAGGCCAAAAGGCTTGTAAGCTTCCAAGCTAGCTAGAGTGGCTCTATGGCTCCATGACCTTGTATCTGCTTATCCCCTCCTGAGATTCCCATCATCCATTCCACCTTCTCCAGGAAGCCATCCCCAGGCTCAGATAGGACATATTTCCCCCTTTGAGTCCCCACGGCACCTTGTATTTTAGCTGTTTACTTATTGATTTTATCAATTATTTTTTCTTATGATCCTGATTTTTGTATGTAGCTTTTATGTCCTACAGTGGTTGGTATTGAGAAAATAATGATAGAATTGAATTCTCACTCAAATGCTAAGCCTCTTCCAATATACCGTACTGACTCTAATCTAGGTGGATCTCATTCACCTAGCATATTTCTGGAACCCATATCCACATTTCACAGAAGCTATAACCAATTATGTATTTGTCAGCTACCATTTTTATCATGATGGTGAATTAACCCTACAACTTGAACTTAAAGAGCACCTAGTTCCCTAATTTACTGTGTTAGAATTATTTGAAAACTTGTTACCATCTTCAAATATTATGGAACAAGGGAGACATAACAAAGAATGTAGTTAACATACTTGACTTAGATTTTCAGAACTGCAAAGAACCTAAAAAGTCTAATCCAGCTCCTCCTTCTATAGATGAACACACTGATCAAGGTGAAGTTTAGAGACTCATTCAAGGTCACACAGCTTGAAAATGGCAGAGCCAGCAAGTGAACCCAGATCATCCGACCACCTTGCCACACAAGAGCTGTAGCTTCATTAATTTTAAAAATAGTGGAATCCTCGTCACTGATATTTCTCACCCCAAATTTTCTATTTGTATTAGACATTTATTTGCATCTGTAATAAATAAAACGGCCATGTATATAAGTAGCGAACTATTTGAACAATTTTTAATGGATGCTGTATGTAGAGATTGGATGTCAAATATCTGTTTGTAACATCCTATACTTTGTTCACCATAAATATGGTTTCTATACTTAGCTCTTCAGACCACAATCCTAATTCTCATTTTCTTGTCTTTATCATATTAGAACCACTGAGCAGATTTCCAAAGACAATCCACTAAATGAATAGAGGGATAGAAGGACAGTCTGAAAAATATGAAGTGATTAAAAAACATTGTTCTAACTAGTTGCTCAAATTCAAAAAAAAATTTTAAAACCCAATTAGAAACAAAAGTCATAGAAAATGTGAGCATATTGTGTTCCTTAAATAACCAGATGTTCTCTCCTTCCTGAAGGCAGTAAGGGCTAGGAATAAAAGGTTTGAAACTATTGTTTTAAGTTAACTGTGAATTTTGCAAATCTGTTTTTACCCTTTAGCAAATAAAATTCTAATACGGAAACATAAGCAAAGTAATTTTCATTTTTTGGTGCTCTCTTATTTGTGTTATGTGTTGAAGTGTTAACCTTATCACAAAGACTTATTACAAATGAAATACAGTACATGGATTAACATTTTAGATTATGCAGTAAGAATTTGACAGCTACCATTTGTTTTGAAGACTAGAATATTACCCCAAAAAAATTTCTGGTAAGTTTGCAAGCAGTCCTTTTAACAGTGACTGTTATTGTTTATGGAACAAAATTGCTACAAATAAGACAATTTAATTTCATAGTCATTCTTGTACACAGAAACACACTACAAAAATAGCATGTACAATGTTCTTATGCTTGGTTAATTCTGATTTGGCTTTTGTTTGGCGTTATGTTAAATTTTGCCCTTTTAAATTATAAAAAGTCTGAATATTCAGATTTCAGGTTTTATGCAGGTGAATAGATTTTTTACTCTTTTAATTCCAAAAACCCTACTATACATGCAACTTTTTTAAAAAGTCAACTGGCTTTGGTAAAATGTCACATATCAGAATTGAAAAGTGGTGAAGATTCAAACCTACTACCACCAGCCAGGTGACAGTGTTAGAAAAAGTTCCTTTTCAGTAATGCCATTGTAATTTTTTCTTCTCTGAGCAGTAAAGAACCTAAAAACCACACATACTGACTCCTTAAGGAGAATACGCAGCATCCATTTACTTACTTTTCACCATGTTCCCGTCAGAGGTTCTGTTCAGATTTTCCTGTGTGTTTCTAATCTGATTTTCTGTTACAGAAAGAATGTGTTACTTTTGTCTTCTTCATCTTTTTTTTTCTAAAAAGCTGGAGCATTTCTCTGAAAACTGCCATTCTTTGAGAATCATTTGTTTTTATTTTTTTCTCTGTTAGTGACCAAAAAAAGGTGTTTGTTTTTCTTTGTATCTGAGCTGCATGACTGTCATTCTCTTTTTATCATTGATTACAGCCAACTAAATATTTATTATACTTAACATTCTGTTATTAGTGACTAATTAGGCATGTTTTCACATGCAATAGATATAAACTATTTGACATAGACTAGCATTAAAAACCTTAAGTTTTACTTCTGAAATAAGTGGTGGCTATCAAAAAGCTGTAAAGGAAGAATCTAAAAATCTTGATTAAACTAATCTTTGAAATTTGTTATTTATTGTGTTCAGACATTTCATAAAGTAGATTTGTGTATTTCTCAAAAGTCGTTAAGATTTCCTAGGGTGCTTAAATAATTTTAAGTGAGTTTTACAAACGTATTTTGAATTTATTAATTTATTCAACAAATCTTTATTGGATATCAGGCACTGTTTAGATTCTGGTGACATAATGATGAACAACAAAAAGATACAGCCCTTAAAATAAGAAACAAGTAAACAAGAAAGGACTCAGTTTGTCATGTGTTACAAGGATACAAATAGGGTATCGTCGTTAAAATAATAAGAGGAGGAAGAATCGGCGCTGGGCGAAGACCTCGTTTTCGCAGGTTGATCAAAAGGCGCTCTTTGAGGAGGTGCCGTTTCAGGTGAGAACAAATGGAGGAAAAGGAACCGCCAGGCAGACTTGGGAGAAGACAGGAGAGCAGCAAACACACAGACTCTGAGGCAGGAAAGAGCTTAGACTGTTCATGGAGCTGAAAGAAGACCAGCAGTACTGGAGCCCGGGACTGCGGGAACCTGCCTGAGACCAGATGGATAAGCCAGGAAAGGCTTGTGATTACTTGGTTCTCCCCATGTCATCTTACGTAGTAGTATAAAGTGAAATTACTTTTAAGGTCACATTTTGAAACTCCAAAAAGATGGCTGGGTTGATGGTGGTCTTTCCTGATGATTAAGACCTCCTCTTATTATAAAGCACTCTTGCTGTCACCCACAAGTTCCAAGAACTCTTCTTAAATGAGTCCCTCGCTTGGTAAAGCACACTCACTTATTCAGACCTCTAGGCTGTCACATGGGTCCGGCCTGTAGTTTTCTGTTTGATTTAAGAAGACGGTGACCAGGACTCTGAACTCCCTTAGTCATGGCATACGTTACTTTTATCTTTTAAAAGTAATCTTGGCTGCCTTTTATATCCTGCCAATCTTAGTCAGTTTTGCTTTCGTTTATGTCAACATCATGCTACACTATGTAGTAACTAGGGAACTAGTCTTTCTCACCTACCAAAATGAGCTGTTAGGTCAGGGACTAGCTCTCCAGCCGCACTCACCCAGGTCAGCCACCTGAGGAAAACTCAGGACCCAGGTTCTACTTGCGTCACGGCCTGCTGTGTTTATTGGGCAAGTCACTCTTTTTCTTGAACTGTAGAATGAAGAAACTGAACCACATAATCCCAGTGGACCCTTTCTGGATCTATTTTAGCAAGATTCAGTTCAATTCAGCAGATATATAATTTTTTTCAGCTGCCTACTGTGTGCTGAGCATGAGAGTTGGTCCACGTGATGATTAGATGTAAACATGGGAAGGTAAATGAGTGAGGGTATTGCAGAAAGAACAGCTCATTTGGACTTGAATAATCAGAAAGGCTTCTAGTTGGAAGAGGCATTGGCTTTGAAGACTTTTCCTAGACGGTGTTATTCCATCTTAAGAAAACAGTACAAGCAGAGCTCCTGAGGATTACTGAAGCGGTGTTCAGTGGGGGTCTGGGAGTTCTCTATTTAGTCACTCAGTGACCCCTGACGGACCGGAAGAATGACAGCACCCCCCTCTCAATACCTCATGTAGTAGCAGGCACTAAATTTTAAAAGCCCATCAAATGTGTAGGGAGCTTTGATTTGATAGTATTTTATTTGGCGTTAATTTATCTAATGTTTCAATTTATTCAACATAAATAAATGTTTTGTGTTGAAGTAAAAGTCAATGTGTTTAGCATTTTGTTCCAATGGTTTTTACTAGAATTTATTGGCTATAAATAGTTGCTTGTAGTAACAATATTTTCTCAAAATAAGCATGTCTTTGTTTAGACCTTTAAAGTCACTCTTAGAAAGGTTTGTCACTTTTACTTTGGGTGGCTGATGAGAGCTATGAACATTTGTGGCAAAGAGTGCTCTTCATGTATTAGAGGAAAGGGTTTCTTTACTAATGTGCAACCATTTACAGTGATGATTTATTTATCAAGTAACTAAAGAAGAGACTAGAATCCGTGGTTAATTCTATTCTGATTCACAATAAACAAAAAAAATCTACAAACCAATCCCCTGCTTTTTATTTGATAGCTTAAAAGTAAGGGAAATCTAGGTTTATTTAGGGAGAAATATTTATTGTAAATAGATTACTTAAGCTTGTAAAGCTATTAATCCTACACGTGTGTGTTTAGAAAGGCACTGTGAGGCCCCAAATGTAAGAGTATTAAGGTATTACAACACATTACAGTGGAATGTTTGTGATATGTCCCCGAGGTCCAGGAATGAAGTGACTGGCCTGCTCCACCGCTGTTTTACCTCCCCCCTCCCCCCCACGAGAAATCATTCAACCTTTTGCTGCCTTAGAGTCAGGTTCATTAATTGTTTTTTTTTAAAAGGAATAGGTGGCTAGTAAGGCCTTAATTAGTCTATAATCTCTGAAAGTCATTTCTAGCTCTAAGTGCTGTGAGAACCTAGCTAATCACTTATTTTCCTGATTATAAATAAAGTAGCTGGTTCAAAAAGAAAAGACACTACTTGATGTTGTCTCTGTGTGATCTTAATGCTACAATTTAAAGAAATTGCAAGTTATAAATCACCAATTATGACAAAACT
The DNA here is from genome assembly GCF_001890085.2 of Hipposideros armiger. Classification (NCBI taxonomy): domain Eukaryota; kingdom Metazoa; phylum Chordata; class Mammalia; order Chiroptera; family Hipposideridae; genus Hipposideros; species Hipposideros armiger. The sequence continues at coordinate 397,096 of NW_017732173.1, read as the reverse complement.
GACAAAAGAGAAAAAAGTGTAATTCTTTTTAGTATAAGTAATAAATATTTTAATTGCCCTTTAAGTATATATTAGCTCAGTAAACATAATATTGCTACTTAAAAATATTAAATATATTGATTTTCATAGTCATAAATTCGAGTCCAAACTGTGTACCCTTAATTAACTTTGTTTTATTTAAATACTTTAGACAGGGAGTTATATCTGTTCCCAAAAAAGTGCAAAAACAACAAAACCACAAAATATTTTATCGTGGAGAGTTTTTTAGTACATTACATCCGATTCAAGCACTTTTATGCCTACCATACTGGGAAATGTGTAAGAGGTTTCCGCACCGCAGGACGGTGGCTGGAACACTCGGATGAGCCTGCAAGAGGCGCTGCCACATACATGAGGCAGCTTCCAGCTCCTCCACGCAGAGGCCGCCCTGGCTCTGTGAAGGGATTTTGCTCTAGAATTTGCTGCGTAACGGCCTCATGTGCTACTCATGAACATTTTCCAAAAGGTCTTCATATGGTTTGTCTTCAGTGGTTCTTTATTTACTTGGTTGACTGTCCTGATTTCGAAGAGGAACTTTATAGTTCCATTTCTCCATGTTGTTTCTTTCTCCAAAATGCTATTTTTATTCATTCAGTCAAAATTTACTGAGCTCCTGCCATATATCAATAGCATCTAAGATTTCTCAGAAGTCTTAGTCGAAGCCTTATTAAGGAGGATGAACAGGATTCGTGGCAAGTGAAAGGAATGTCCGCCTGGCTGGTTCCCTCACCTCCTTTAAGTCTTCACTTAGGTGCGGTCTTCTGGGCAAGGTCTGCCCTAACCACCTGCAGACTGCCCCATCCCCACTCCCCACTGACTCTTGATTTCCTTACCCTGCTCTCTTTTTTTTCTCCATAACAATTATCACCTTCTATCATAGTAGATCATTTATTTACTTGTTATGTTTTTATTTTTATTTTCTGTCTTACCCTGGGAATGTATCAATTCCATAAAGGCTATGCTTTTAGTATGTATGTTTTATAATACATTATATTACCCAAGTGCCTACAAAAGTGAGTGAATGAATGAATGAATGAATGGTGACTAATTCCCCCAACCAAACCCTCAAGTTCTCTCTGCCAGAAGAGAAATTATGCTGTTTGTTGCATTTTAGTTCAACAAGTGTTTATTGCCGCCTGTGCCAGGTAGTAGGGATGTAATGAATTAGGGAGACACGATTCCCTCTTCACAAAGCTTGCAAGTTAACACAGTAGATTTGAACGGCAGTGTGCCAGGGAAGCACCTGAGGGGGATTGTGACAAACACAGACTCCAGACATTCTCATGTAAATAGTTATGCCATAGGATCAAGAGAGCTGTATTTGTAACTATTCTGAAACTGGTGGGCCACAGACAACACTTTAAGAAACAGACACTAGGTTGAGAAAAAAGGTACTGCACAAACTAAAGGCAAACACACCACACAACAGAAGCCTGGCTGCCACCTGGTGGTTTCTAAAATGGAATGTGTGCATACACCGTGACCACACAAAGATAGTCCCATGGGGTACAAGAAGAAAATAAGGAAACTTCTGCTTATACTTTTTTTCTCCCAACAAAAAAGGAAAACTGAGCATTACCTGTTACTGGACAGATTAACACTGGTGCCTTCACATGGTCCATGTGTCAGCCATCACGTGTCACCTATGAGATCTCCTGAGGGAAGAGGAGGTGTCCCCATACAAAGGCATAGCCAGCGGCCCTCTCCCTCCTCCCGATGCTTCCACCACCTTGTGCCTCACGCCATTTCCGTAGGCCCAGTTAAGTGGATTTATGGGTTGTACTATCTTAATACCATACCAAAGAGCGTCAGGGGCTATGCACACCTATTGTGGGTTCACTACATATCTTCTGCTAATGTACTTAAAAGAGTTGCCAAATGTCAATTCTTTTTGAAAAAAATATATATACTTCAAATTTGCTTACCTCTGTTGTGATGACACGTAGCTATCAATAATATGGTACCATACAAACATTTTTGAAAAAACTAAGCACTTAATTTGACTCTTCAAGGTAATGGTAACATTTTAATAGTGAGAGAAAATAAGAGCTTTTTGAAAGAAATTCATGCTATGGAAAGAACATTTTTAAATTGAATATTTGGAATTGTTTCATCCATTTGTCATGTTCTTGCCAAAGACAGTTTAAGTATATCACTTATTTAAAACTCTCACAGTACACTAAAAAAATTATGGAAACAGAATTTTCTAACTTGGTTACTAATCTTCCAAATGAAGAGAGAAAATCAGGTTTGAATCCATTTTTTTTTAAATATAGAAATGTAACGTCTTCCAATTAAATTTTTAAGAATTGTTTGATGGTTAATTTTATGTGTCAACTTGACTGGGCTCAGGGATGCCCAGATAGCTGGTGAAGCATTATTCCTGAGTGTGCTGTGAGGTCGTTTCCATAGAGCTAGCATTGGCATCAGCAGACTGAGGAAAGAAGACCTTCCCTCACCAGTGTGGGTGGACATCATCCAGTCCCCCGAGGGCCTGAGAACAGAAACCCTGAGGAAGGGTGAACTCTCTTCTTGAGCTGGGACATCCGTCTCCCCCTGCCCTTGGAGACCTGAGCTCCTTGCTCTTGAGCCTTCACATTCCAGGTCATATACCAGCATGGTGTCTGAGGCCTCCCTCAACCCACCTTCTCATTTACCCACTCCCATCCCCCTCCCAACCCCCCCCCCCC
>NW_017732173.1:383330-394227 GCF_001890085.2 Hipposideros armiger | reverse complement strand
ACACACACACACACACACACACACACACACACACACACACATCCTTTTCTCTGGAGAACTCCAACTAATACAAACTGATTAACATTAAGGAAGATAGGAATTTTAGTCGCCAAGTTTTAACAAAAGCCTTGGCATAGTTGGTGGATCGCAAAATGAATACCGTACTTTAGCAAGGGCAGCCAATGATGGCCTTCCTCCATTCAGACCTATGTCTCTGGGAGGTAGCTTTCCCTGAAGGGTTATTTCAAAAACTGACCATCACAAAGCATTTAACCAAGAGTTTCAAACAGTAAAGAAACATATTCAATCACATTACTACTGTTAAACATTTTTAGGAAGAGCAAAAAATACCATTATAAGTCAATTATTAAAATAATGTAAATATAGCTTTTTTCATCTCTTTCTCATTTAAAAGTTTCATTGTGTATGTATTTTCTAATGTACATAATAGATTAGTACAAATGGTACATGCATATGATTGGTAAATACACATATATCGAGGGTGCAAGCCCCCTGATTTTAACTAGCAAAGGAATAATCAAAGGTGAAGGATCCGTGCTCTAAACCAGTGGCTCCTGAAAACTAATCGAGTTGATTCTAATGCTTAGCCAGGATGAGCGTGTTGAGGCTGGTTCCCAGCACACACGAAATCCTGGAGTTCCCCCAGACACAACCATTAGCAGGGGCATCTTGGGAAGACACAGGCCTTCCCCTTATCCTTATGAATAAAGGAGTTCTCCTGAATTCCTCTGCTGAAACTGATGCTTTAGTATCTATCTCCCGGACCCCTGAATTTTACCAAAAACAGTATCTATTCTGTAGCAGTCCTCTTGCCGTGTTCCTATAACTTGGACTCATTATGCACTTTATCTAGATGGCACTGACGATTAAACCGTAAGCCCATTGAAACATTCTGTTATAGGAAAATTGTGCATTTTGTAATCTCTCTTGAGGTGCCTGAGACTCCAGAAATAATGTAATAATACCCTCCTTCCCTCCTGAGGCCTGAGGACGGTGAGGTACCATACGCAGAGTCATCCAGAACTCAGCGGCGTTGCCAAGACCAGGCTTCCACTCCCAGTTTGGAGCCGTCGGCCACCCTCCCCCTCCTGGGCCTTGCTCCCCTGGCAGGCTCCTAGTGCGGAACGCCCTCATTCCCGCATTTCCTGAGTGGCCAGCGGAAAACGGAGACGAGCACTTTGGTCTTGGGCAGTAAACACAAAACCATGCATTTCAACTCGATTACCCTTCCAAGGACAGTTGTTTACTTCTGATTTCTCATTAATTCATGGTCTGAATATTGAGCTTAAAGATGAGTCTATTCAGCAGGGTCATTCCTAGGAGAATTTTTACAGCAAGGAAACATGCATCACTTTCTGTCACATTCCACCAGCGGAAACGCAGTTCTGTGGCCACGCCTAGCCACACGAGACTTTGGAAATTGTAGCTGTGCTATATGCTCAGGAAGGAGAGTGAGCAGGTTTGCTGTGCAGCCAGTGGCTCTCTTTAAATGCTTCTGGTTCCTTTACCTCTTGGGCTCACAGGAAGGGCTCTCTCTAAGGCAAAAGCAAAATTCACAGTGAAAACTTGGGACCTTAAATCTCACAACCTGAGAAATCCTATTTTGTCAGCAGCCTCAGAACAACCAAGCCATCTCTCAGAGATAGAATCTCAGAGCTGCACTCGAAAAGCTGCTGTGTGGGGCCAGTATGTTCCTTCCTCAACCTGCAGTGAGCCCCAGCACAGCTATAATACTGACATCCTCATGCCCCCATGACCATCCCATTTACTTCCTGGGGGCAGACTTAGGTGGGAGGTCATGCCATTATCAGATCACTTTATAGGGAGGTACATAGGACCAGCATACTGTAAACGTAGGTGGAAAATGCAGTCAGGATCACAGAGCTCCTTGGGGGGCCTGTGTCAGATGAGTGAGATGGAAGGCATTTCCGTGAAACTAGGGCGTGGGAGCCTAGCCTGCCTCCTGCACAGTGAGGAGAGCCCTCCCGGGGTCCTAGAGAGTACCAGTCCATTCACCACTAACGGGCTCTCTCCCACTGGCTCTGCCCAGAGGTGCCTCCTTGATTCTACCTTTCACTGTTTCCGTGGCAGGCTCTGTTTGATTGACATCTTGCTTTTGATATATATTAAACATATAAGGGATATAGTTAGATCTTGCTAACCTGGGAACCACTGGTCTCTTAGGAAAGCCTTTGCACACTTCTGCTCAGAGGAACTTTGTGTTAATTTTAGTTTGACTCTCCCACAGTTCTGGGTGCACCTCAGAATCACTCCCAATCATTAACAAGCTTGATTTTTGAAAAGGAAAATTGGAAATAATTGTCCCCTCACCCACTGTTTTAGGGATGCTAGCACTTGGACATCTTTTCTCTGTATGATTGCTTCAGTGTGTCAAGAGTTCGGTTTCAGGCTTTTCTCCACACAGTGCCATTCTTAGCTTTTGTTTGACAGCCCCTTCAAGTTTATCCTCTGTAGTGTTTACTGAAAATGTATTGAAGAGACATGAATTGATGAAGTTGAGAGATACAAGATGTTTCACAAAATGTCAGCACTGAGTCTGACCATCATCGTGTTATAAGTTGGGGCTGTTAGTGAATTGATTCTTTCTGGCCTTTCCTTGAAGTTCCTACTGCAATACAAGTACCTTATTCATCACTTCTCTCTTTTTATAACAACAGCAATAAAAATAGAGAGTATTTCAAATTACTCCACTTAAACATTGTATGATGCTTACATGGTTTGAGCTGTCTTCGGGAAACAGCACCAAGGAGAAAAATTTGAAGAAGGCAGAAAAATGACAGGAATAGTTGGAGTTGCTTCTATAAACCCAGGAAGAGATAAACTCTTTACTCTCATCCTTCCAGCCAGTGTCTGGAGAAATCCCACCAGATTTTCTCAGAAAGATTCTAATTGAATATCTATTATATATTCCACTTACAAAAGGACCTGCTGATGAGAATGTCAGCTATTAATTTGAGATCAACTACTTAATTTCCTTAATTGATAACATCTTAGTTAAGCTCTCTTATTTGAACTTCCTTGCACTTGAGTTCTAGAGCCTAACCAATGACATAGAAAACAGTGTTTGAAATAGCACTGAGCAAAAACAAAAATTTCAGAATGTATTTAGAACTTATTCATTCAAAAGAAATTGACTTCTGATTAAACAAGTGAGAAGAGACTTTATTATCACAGAGATAATACAGTTTGGCACCATAAAGGATTTCACTGGAGGATTTAACGTGTCCGCGTATGTATATTTTTATTAAAATTATTGACATTTTCTACCAACCATCCCTTTGGTGTAGAAAAGCAAGCAGTGGAATGTAGGCAGTGCGAGCATTTTGTTTCCTTCTCGTTTCTCGTGCTTCCTTTCATCCTTCCTTCCTCCCTCCCTCCCTTTTTCAAAATAAGATTTAATTGTGAGCTTCTTGAAAACAGAAAAAATAGAAGACAACTTCGAGGAACATTTAGGATACTATCAACAAGGTTTGGTGAGTAATTAACTATGGATAGTGAACAATTAGTTGCATTTCCCAGTGATGGAGTGGGTGGGAAAATGCATAGACGAGCAAGTTTGCGAGAGTGGTTAAGTATAAGAAGGTCGGATAATGAGGTGGTTTTGAGTAGGTTGTGAGATGTCCAGAAGGCAACTGGGGGTGTGTGTCTAGAGCTCAAAGGAGAGATCTGAGCCAGAGCTACAGACACAGAGATCTCGGAATACGGAGATGAGTTGTAGTTGAGGGAATGTAAGTCATCTCCAGGAGTGATGGGAATGACGTGTTGGGGAGATGAGAAGAGCGCTGGAACGGAATCATAGGACATAACAATAGGGACGCGAAGACGGAGCACATGGAGAAGGCTCAGAATGGGGGAAAACCACGAGAAGAGAGAATTATAATTGCCTAAGGGTAGGTAATCCCAAGAACGTGGAAATGGTCAGTGACAAATGTTGTAGAGATCAACGGGAACTAAAAATAAACAAATAACCCTGTTGAAAGTTGCTGATATGTTTAGGGTGCACAGTGAAGGGGAAATAAAAGTGTCCTTTCAGGCTGAAACAGTGACATGACAAAAATAAACAGACAACCGAAAAGACTGTACATGGTTGAGAAATAAACAAGATGGAAGAAGTGGAGATAGTGTGGAATCTAGGGCTGAAAATAAATTAGCAACATAGTGCTGTTGATAACAAAGGGAAATCTATTTTCAAATATATACATATCACGTAGCATTTCCCAACCAGAGCCTTACTAATGAAATATGTCCAACTTCTCATTCTTAATAATGAGGTGTGAAAAACTTTGAAATATTATTTGGACGTATAAACTGATTATTTAAAAGAAGCACAGGTAAAACTAAAAAAAAAAAATTATCAAGGCTGCACACCTGGAACTGAGATTATTAGCCCCAAAAGAAAACTAAGAATTAATTAACAGTGTTCTTCATATTTCATGAGCCCTTATATAAAGGAGAACAGCCACCAACTGGTACGTGTAGCCAGAAGTTTGAAGATAAAAATAGATTCAGTTCCTGGCTGTACCCTCACTATCTCCATGACTTTGGCCAAACTTCTAACCATTCTAAACATGTTTCTTTACCTAGTAAATGGTGATGAGTTGGTTGTGAAAATTCTGTGAGTATGAAATAGTGTTTGTAAAGGGCCTGGTATTGTCTGGCACCCAGTAATGATAGCTGATGCTATATGTACTTTCTTTATGAGAAAGAAGCAAGACTAAGTGGGCCTGACTCCATTTGTGGTATATTTAAGCTGTGGGTTTTTTCCTTTAAATTTAGTGTTTAATTGATGCCTCACAAATATACAAGATGATTCCTAAACCTCTTAATTTTCGAAGTTTCCATTTACACAGAAAACTTCCTAAATAACTTATTGTTTATTTTTTTAAAAGCTGTCTATTGCTTTTTATGTAATTGTATACACAGATGAAGTTTGAAGGTTCTAGGTATTATTAATCATTACATAGTACAGTGTAGAAAAAGAAATCATTTGAATAGCTGAAGAGAGTGCTGAGGACCAAGTCAGCATGTTCATTCTTTCCTCACTGCTGCACTGTTTCTCTTCATAACCCTCCCCCACAACAGAAACATAGTTAATAAAATGCTCTTCCTTCAAATTGCCATTCCATTGTCACTTCCTCTGGGAAGTCCTCCTTGATCTCCCTGATGCAATAAAATCCCCGTTATGCACTTTCATAGCACCACATACCTCCATTCCAAAGCATTTGGCACAGTCTCACTCTTATATTGATGTGTATTCTTTGCTCATTGCATCCTCTAGTATAAGCTCCCTGAGGGTAGGGTCATGGCTGTTGCGTCATTATTGTACCACTGGTACCTAGCACAGTGCCTGACACATAGGAAATATTCAGACGGAAGGATTCATGGATGAATGGATGGATGGAGACAGAAGGATGTTTCTTTCCCTATTATCTTCACCCCATCCTTCCCATCCAAATTAAATAGCATTTATTGGTTTTAAAATGTCATCAAGCTTCTCATAGTTTCCTACTAAAACTCCTGTGAAGACCCAGACAAACAAAACCAATATCACACCACAAAATAAAACAAAATAAGTTCAGTCTACTGCCTGCAAGAACTTCAACTCAATTAAGAAAAGTTAATTAATTATATTGCCGGTGTTTCACTTTATAAAGCAGGGTGTCATCCACATCCGCTCAGCCAGCTGCTGCTTTGTGAGACAGCCCCCCAAATGGGCGGTCACATAGCGATGGGCAGCCCTTGTGCACTCGCTTACTGATTCCCCCGTTAGCACAGGCTGCTTTGGGGACTCCTCACTGGACCTCTTTCCATTTGTTACCTGAATTGTAATCATGATAGTGCATAACCCTATTCATTCAGAAAAACTCTGAGTGCGGTATGAGATCACCCTCATTGCCAGTTGGCCTTTTTGGAGCTTTCTGAAATGGGTGTAATGGCAGCATCTTTGGCGCAGGCCCGTCTTATGCCAAGGAAAGGACTTGGGTGGACATTGACGAAGCGTCTCCCCTGAGCCTTCCATTACAAATACATACTGCAGATCAGATGATTTTTCACCCTACCTCTCTGCAGCTATTTTGTAAAAAGCCCAGAGCCTGGCAGCTCAGTTTACCTAGTTCATAGACAGTCATTGAGCACATGCCATGTGCCGGACATGCTGCTCAAGACCGAGAAGATACGAGCCGTGATCTGGATGGGGTCAGCCAGTCAACTTCCACTCGACGTGGAAGATAGACATGTACACAGCTTACCATAATGCAAGGCAAGATGAAATAAATGCAGCATTAACTTGAAATGAGCATGCTGTCAGAATAGAGGTAGTAACTAGAAATTCACAAAAAGCTTCACGTAGGAGGTAGTATTTGAGCTAAGAAGGAGAAGTGTTTTAGTAAGCAGAGAAGAATGATTAGACAACTCTAACTGAGGGAACAGCTTGCCTGAAGACTGGAGATGTGTCCACAGAGAGTTATGAGTGAAAAGGAAGGTTATAGGGGGTGATAGGCGACGTATTTTTGGGCCCAGATCATGGAACTCCTTGAATATCATGCCAAGAAATTGCAACTTGACTTGATTGGCAGCAGAGACCTATTTTCAGAACTGAGGAGGGCAAGTAAAATAATCACTCCTAAATTTTTGGAATTCTGGTGGCATTATAGGTACGGATCAGCAGGGAATGAGATTAGACTTGCAATGGTCAAGGCAAAAGTTAAGACTGGTCTGAGCAGCAGTGAGGCTCACGGTCATGCAGTAATGTGATCTTGCCACAGGAATCACTGAGGAGGCAGAATGAGAGAACTTTCTTAGCCCCAGATTTTTCATGTCCTGTCCTGGGTCTAGGATTCTATCTAAGAGGCAGTCTGAAATGTTGATACCAGAAATGGAGGTTTAGGCGTTTTTATGCAGAGAGGTAACAGTGGAGAAATTAATATAAAAAGAATTGGACGAGAAGGATTGAAACCAAGGATCTATTTAGAAGATCCCAGAGAGGTGCTACCCTAGCTGTACGAGTCCCTTCATGTGTGGTGTTTGTGTATGTTAGTTTGTCGTGAAATCCTGCAGTTGGTGTCAATTAAAACTTCTAGTTGGCCTTCAAGGTTTAGCTTTATGGCATCTGAGCGCCCAGATTGTCAAAGGCCTCTGTGGAAAGAGCCAGTTCTATAAGAGGTCAAAAAGCATAACACAATATACCAGAGTTTTGGTAAAAGAGTCACAAGGTCCGCCAGAATTGTGAAGTATTCTGCATACCTATGTACCCTATATAGTAAGTATAAAAACTCAGCTGAGGATATAAAATACTTTTTATCTTGTATTTTAAGTAGCATTTAAGAGTTAAGTTTTATTTTTAAAGTAGTGCATAGAAATATAGAGAGGAAATCAGAAATGGTCTCTTCCCATAAGCCCCTTGTGGAGATACCTTTCACAGATGGAAATGGAAAAATGTGGCACGTAATAAGGAAATTACAACAGTATAAAAAATACAAAGTAGGAAAACAAAAGTCTCTAGCCAGTCTCCTTCCACCTGCATCTTTTCTTTTCTTCTCCCAGGAGAGAAAAAAAAAAAAGTGTTTTCATTTACCAGCACATATCATATTTCTTGTTTTTAAGAGCTTAAGATATAATTTGCATAAAATAAAAATTCACTCATTTAAAGCATACAATTCAATGGTTCTTACTACAGAGATATACGACCATCAACATAATCTAATGTTAGAACATGGTCATCATCCCAAAAAGAACCCGTATACTCATTAGCAGTCATCCTCCACTTTTCTTCCCCTCGCCTACAACTCCGCCCACTGCAACCACTAATCTAATTTCTTTACATATAGATTTGCCTTTTCTGGATATATAGTGTGTAAATGGGGTCATACAATATGTGTTTTTTTGGTGACTGGCTTCTTTAATTTAGCGTAATGTTTTTGAGGTCCTTCCATATATCAGTACTTCGTTCAATTTCATTGCCAAATAATATTCCATTATGGATATACCACATTTATCTATCCATTTGTCAGTTTATAGACATTTGGGTTGTCTCTACTTTGTAGTTATTATGAATAATGCTGCTGTGAACATTTCCTGTGCAAGTTTTTGCGTGGACATATGTTTTTATTTCTCCTGGATGTATACCTAGCAATGGAATTGCTTGGTCATATGGTAACTCTACACTCAACATTTGGAGGAACTGCCAAACTGTTCTGCAAAGTAGTTGCACCATTTTACGTCCCCACCAGCAATGTATGAGGGCTCAAATTTCTCTACATTTTTGCCAGAACTTGTATCTGTCATTTCATTATAGCCATTATAATAGATATGAAATGGTATCTCATTGTGATTTCGACTTACATTTCCCTGATGACCAATTATGTTGACCATCTTTTCATGTGCTTGTGGGCCATTTGTGCATGTTCTTTGGAGAGATGTCTCTTCGGATCCTTTGCCCATTTTTAATTGGGTTATTTGTCATTTTATTGTTGAGTGATAAGTTCTTTATATATTCTGGGTACAAGATTCTTATCTGATACATGATTTGCAAACATTTTCTCTCATCTGTGGATCATCTTTTCACATTCTTAGTGGTGTCTTTTGAAGCCCAAAATGTTTTACATTTGATGAAGTCCAACTCATCAGTCTTCTGTTTTATCATTTATTCTTTTGTGTCATATTTAGGAAATCATCACTAACTCGAGATAGCAAAGATTTACTCCTCTGTTTTCTTCTGAGTTTGATAGTTCTAGCTCTTCCATTTAGGTCTATGACCCACTTTGAGTTAATTTTTTGTGCAGTGTGAGGTAGGGGCCCAGATTTGTTCCTTTGCATGTGGATATCCAGTTGTGTTTGTTGGAAAGATTATTCTTACCCCCATTAAATTATCTTGCCTTTTTGTCAAAAATTAATTAACCATAAATGTGAGGGTCTATTTCTGGACTCGCAGTTTTATTCCATTGATCTATGTTTATCCTTAGTGCTAGTACCACACTGTCATGATTACTGTAGCTTTTGAAATCAGAATTATGAATCCACGAACTCGGTTTATCTTTTTCAAGATAATTTTAACTATTCTGAGTCACTTCCATTCCCATATAAATTTTAAGATCATCTTGTCAATTTCTGCAAACTATTTCCTTTTTAAAAATATTTACATAAAAAGAATTATACTTTGTATGCTGTTCCACACATTACTTTTTCCCCCTTTTCATTTAATAAGTCATCTCTCTCAAGGGTGTTTTAAATGCATTGTCCCCTGGGAAATAAGCACGCTGTACGTCCACATAGAGTAACTACTAGAAAAGGAATGGCCCCCAAACATTCCTCTTCACCTAGACGGGCTTATTGTTAACACCTTCTCACCCTTGTTTGGGAATCACTGCAAAGTATGCAGCCCTATTTCTTCTCACTGCCTCAGAGTTCCAACCAGAGGAATCTTGGACCCCAACTGACTGATTTGATGCTTCAAAAAATGACTTCTTAGAAGAAAATTGATTTCTTGAAGCATTTCTGGCTGCAGCATAAGGAAGTTCAGCTACTTCTAAAAAAATAAAAAGTGGTGAGCAGATAGCCCCACTTACAGGAGCGTCCCTGTACAAACCTGGCTGCCATCAGCTGCCCCACAGCAATGAAGACCCTCTCAGAGGAGTTAGCACAGAAAGAGCGGGAGTCGCCAGAAGCAGACAGCTTGCTTCACTCCATCATCCTCACCCTCATCTTCCCAGTAGCCACACTGCTCATTCTTTCAGATAAGGTACTGGATGCTGTCCAGGCGGAACCTTTATGTCTAAACATACTCCACCCCAAACATGATTTCTGTTCACACCTAGCGTTCAGCTGGTGTTTCAGCAATATCAATATGTAAAGAAATCTGGCATCTGAGGGGTGAAAGCCTGGCATGGCAGGGGCTGTCAGGCATTTTCCTTCCCAGGGTGCCTATCAGCCCTGATTGGCAGCTGTCTATGTTGTAGCAGTTGTTTATGTTTTGACTATCACCCTTGCACACATTTTTACAGCAAAAGGGTTAATAAACTAGTATGGAGGTACCCATAAGACCCTACCTTCCCAAGGGGAAAGCTGTGTCCAAAACCACCTTTCAGGTTTCTGAGAAAAGACCACAGGTCCCCAAAAGGCCTGTGGATGGAATTCAGGGGGAAAGGGGTGTCTAGGCTAAGTCTAAGAACTTGGATGGGAAAAATTTACATCCACTGAGCTTTTACTAAAATTTCATATTTATATCAAATGTGATGAAGGAAACAAACTGCAATATTATTAGCAGCACCTGAAACATTTTCACTAATAGCAATCATAGACATTTTCTATCACATTAGAGTTGATGAAGATATCTTAAAATACCATTTTTACAATCATCACTACTTCTAAATTATTGTCATGATTAGACCAGCCATTATATCTTTTTTAATACATTAATATAAAAGCATACTGCTGTTACAAATTTGTTCAATATTTTGATTACTGTATCTCAGTATAATTGGTTTCCTTTATAACCCTATGTATTTTATTTTCTTCATTTAAAACATTCTGGGGGCAGCTGGTAAGCTTTAGAGTGCAGTGCTTATAACACCAAGGTTGCCGGTTCGATCCCCTCATGGGCCACTGAGATGTGCCCTCCACAGCTAGATTGAAACAACTACTTGACTTGGAGCTGATGGGTCCTGGAAAAACACACTTTCCCCCTGCCCCCTCCCCCCCAAAAAAAATTCTGAAACGGAGGACAAAGTCTTCACAGGGAAACAGAATAGACCATGGCGTGCACACACACACACACACACACACACACACACACACACACACACACACACATAAATTAAGAACCCCTAGTATAGATATTATATGAGCAGTACACAATTGA
>NW_017732173.1:378105-381220 GCF_001890085.2 Hipposideros armiger | reverse complement strand
TATATATATATATATATATATATATATATATATATATATAAAACTTTTTAAATGAGAGTTTTGTGAGCATTTAGGATTACAATGTCTGCCTTTTTGATCCACTGTGTTACTGTATCTAATTTTAATGACGAGGGCAGTATGTGGCGACAAGAAACAGACATGGTGAGACCTTGTGGACCCTCTAGCAATCAGTGAATATCAGATCACAGATTTCCCCAGCTTTAATTACAGGCAAAAGAAAAGACAAAATTAGCATTTTAATATAGAAATATCTTAGGCTTTAGGAGAATTATGATAAATCTAATGTTGCCTAGTGAACCAAAGAGGGGATATTACAACAAACTGTCTCCTTAGGAATATTTGTTTAAATAAAGGCAACAATACTTCATCCTTATCTTTTTGGGATAATTATCGCTATTTCAGGCTGTTCTTTGTTCCAGGTTTAAAATACCTTTAGTTTTTTTGTAAAAAAGTAATTGGCAGCGTTTGTTTTCTATAAAACTCTAAGAAGGGGAGAATTCTGTGTGCTTGGCACTAACAAGATAATTATTTTAGGGAGAGCTTTGCTCACCAGCTCCAGGACACTGGTGCCCTGGCATCTCTGTGCTTGGATGCATTTGGGTTATCTCGTTTCCGCTACAGCGTATTAAACTAGCTCCTCTTCCATGGCGGAGGTTTGCCCACCTGTCTCCCCTAAAACACCTGCAACATATGTTTGCATAACCCTGTAATGCTTTGCCTTTGGGGTCCTGAGAAATTCCCCCAGAGCTTTTTGCTTATAAACAGCTGAGCAATTCGTTTTTCTAATGATGGTTGCTTTCCCCCAGCATTGAGGCAATAACATATTCACTAAAATAAGAGTCTCATTTTTCATCAAAGAGAAGCGTTAGACATGTTTTTACAGTGCTGTTTCTCCTGAGCTTTATTTTTTCCCCTTTTCTAATCTGGTGTGCTAAAAATTAAGGGTTGGTAGCAAAATATTAGGAGACAAAAAACTAAGTAATTCTTCATTTGTCAAATATTTTATTTTCTTCATGCCAAACATACATAGTATTATAAATCAATATTTTCTATTAAACATTTGCTACAGGAACTGTATCAGTTTAATTTAATGTAAAAACCATAACCAGTAAACTATAAAAATAATAATAATTTGGACATATTGAAGGAAATCACTTTAATTGTTGTAACATAATAAGCTGGCAAACAAATGTGCATTAATGGCATAGTTTGGTTTTCCAATTTTTAAAAAAATTTATAAATGTGTGTACTCCTATTCTGAGAAATAAGACAGAGCCTTTCTTCCCACATACAAGATCCAGTGTACAGGATATATTTTCCTAAATATGTGTTTTTGCTTCTTAAAAATGTATCGTTCAGAAGAATATATCCTAAATTTAAGTATGATTCTGAAAAGTAAGAAGCATCATTTTGTCTTCCTATTTGTTATTAAACTTAAAACCTCTCAGATGAAAGGTCTGTTTGTCAGTGCTCAGTGGAATCAGGAGGTAATCACAGCTTCCATTTCATTGCCTTTTTATCAAGTGCCCAGCACTGTGCTATGCACATAGTGTTCATTGTCACATTTAATCGTCACCACAGTTTTGCATATGAGGAAACTAGAGCTGGGAGTGTAATTACTCCTCACAGTGCCTCAGCTAGTGGTGAGTAGAGCAGGGACCTCGGCAGGAGCCCCCCCCCCCNCACAGCTAGATTGAAACAACTACTTGACTTGGAGCTGATGGGTCCTGGAAAAACACACTTTCCCCCTGCCCCTCCCCCCCAAAAAAAATTCTGAAACGGAGGACAAAGTCTTCACAGGGAAACAGAATAGACCATGGCACACACACACACACACACACACACACACACACACACACACACACATAAATTAAGAACCCCTAGTATAGATATTATATGAGCAGTACACAATTGATGTGCTAGTTATTATCCCCAGATATTTCAGGGGGCTTTGGTTTTAAGTCTGAGCTGTATCAAAAGTTATTGATTAAAAAGAAAATATTCTGTGACACTGTCTACTCTTTAGAGAAATTAACACCTGATTGTCAGTATTCTTTTTTATAATGACACATGAAATATGGAATTTTAAAAAATCAAGAAAGTCTGGAGTCCCTCTATAGGGACACTTCTCAGTGGTCTAACTTAACACACTTTCCTAAGTAGAGATATTCTCATTCAGGCAAATATAACTCTGACCTGTGTGTTATTTATGTTTGCTTTCTGATTTCTCTCTTCACTTAGACATTTCAGAGTTCAGCACTGATATTTCATTGTTATACTAGAAAGCATCACTAAAAACAGTGTAAGCATATGACCTAGTAAGAGTGGATTTATATAATAAGTGAGTTTTTAATTCCAAGATGTTTTGTCATTGAAATTACTCTCAAAATTGCATTTGAGGTGTAGCTGTGCAAGGCTTCCTTTTACTAGGCCTCAGTGTTCAGGAGCTTAGCTTTTGTTGCCCTGGCAATTGCAAACACAGGTAATGAAAGGGAAGCAGGTAGGGAAAAGAAGATGGGGCAGAATTTCTCGAACCAGGGTCCTTGGTCCCAGGGGTCACACTGACTTATTCTTGGCTATTCAGATGGCCTAAAACAATTTTTAAATTGCATCAATTTTCATGAAAATTTATTCAAATTTATTTTTAAATTTCTAAAGATAAAAAATTAAAATGATAATTTTTATATCAAAGATTTTAGTTTCTTAAGTCTGTTTCTCAAATTGGAATATTTAGGAACATTTTTTGAGATCATCACTTTTCATTTTTCCTTTACATCATTGAAGGTTGGGAAGCAGCCTTAGGAAAAGACAAATGGGTTTCCAAATTTCCTTACAGCATTGGAGTAAGGCTTCTCCCTTCTCTGCTCCCCATGCCCCGCCCCCATTCTGCTTACATTCAGGGAAGGGAAAAGGTAAAGAGTTCAGTGCTGCTGAAAAGAGCCAGCCACCTGAAAGGAGTCTTTTGAGGACCAGTGTTAGTAACAAAGAAAATGTGTAGACCTAAGGTACCTACCTTCCATATTGATATATATATATATATATATATATATATATATATATATATATATATATATATATATATATATATATATAT
>NW_017732173.1:338338-375540 GCF_001890085.2 Hipposideros armiger | reverse complement strand
ATCCCCACCTCCCTGATCGCCGTCCTCCCCACCCTGGCATCCTGGGCCTCAAAGCGGTGAGGATGTTATATTTAGCCCCATCACTTTGTTTTTAACATGCAACTTTACCCACTTCTTTAGCTCCTACTGATACATTCATCAATTAGAACTGGGATCACTGGAATTGCTTATCTTTGGCTCTTCAGTTGCGTCCATGTTTATAAATAGCCAGCCCTTTGAAAGGCTCTGCGCTGTTCAAAACAGTCTGAATACTTAAGATTTTTTTCCTTCTGGAGTCTCCGTACAATGATTCAAAAGGAGATAATCATCTAAAGGGAGGCATAGGGAGTAAGGGGGTCAATCTAGAAAGTACTGTTTGCAGTGACCTTTGTTGGATGAGTTTGACCTCACCAGGCTCAGAACAGGGAAAATTGTCACACACCATCTTGTAGTTAATTTTACTTCTTGTGGCATCTTGTAGTTAGCTGGACTTGGCGTGGTTAGCATTTAAATATTTGTATGCTACCACAGCACACTGAATTTGAACTTAAACCCCTGAAATAGCACGAAGAGGGTAAGGGTGGTAGAAGGAAGAGGGTTATATGCTGATGTACAGACTTCCATTCCACAGCAGAGCAGCAGGGAGCTGTCCATCAAAAGTCATACTCAGGAAGGGACAGAGTGTTCTGCCTGAAATCACATGAAGGTGCAGCCTCCTATCGTACTAGACCTAGAAGTGAAGAATGTTGGCTATAACAGAGAGGTTAGATAGATGTCAATCAGTTTTATCCCTTACATTGATCTCTGTCATTTAAGTGCTGTTTGTAAATTGATTTTGTGATCATAACAAGTTAACAAAAATGTTTTGGAAATTCGGAAGTCCAGCAGGGGTTGGGTTTGGTTTGGTTTGGTTTTTCCACATAGTTCCCTGTAGGGTAATTATTTCTACCACTATCTGTTCTGCTTCTGTAAGTCATTTTGTCCACAAGGCTTTAAGATGCTTCCCAAAAATTCAGCTTGTCTATGCCCTGGGTGGGATTTTCAGCATTCTTCTTACATTGCCATAAAATCAAATGCTGAAGACAAAGCTTTTCAAAGGGCTGTAACAGCTTGTTAACAGAGAAGGATTGAGTGGTACTTGGAAAGTTAACTAGCTACAGTCTTGTAGGAGATTTATTTCAAGTCCATCCGCGTTGGTCTAGGAAACGCATGGTAAACCCAGGGTAGACTGAACTTGTGATTTCTGCATTTTCATGTATAGTTACATAGACTTCCAGATCATGGAACATAATTGATATTCTTATGTACACAGACCAATGTAAGTTAAGGTACGAATACCATTTTGCTATTTTTCTATCAAAGGAAAATTCAGCAAAATAAAAAGTTTTTTTTTAAATGTGCATTGGTTTGAAAAGCTTATAATAGTTGAAATAATGACTGTATAAAAAGTGGGTTGAAAATAATTACTAATTGCTCCAATCCAGGCAAAGGCATTATGTTAAAAGTTGTCGACATATTGTGTCCTGCACAATGAGAAATTCCAACTGTTATGTGGTCTGGTGTTTCTTACATACAGAGCTTTATATAGGTAGAATTCTAGTGGGTCCTAGAGTCTAGAGGAAATTCCAGACCTTTAAAAAATTAAAAACCAGAACTATTATATTTCTATAAAATTTGATTTGGAAAATATCCTTTAAAATAAGAAAAGCCAGTTTGTCTTTTCAAATGGTTTAGTTGAGTCAAGTTAGGATTCTGCTCATTTAATCTCATCCCCCTAAGGAAACAACTGTTACCATTTTGGTGCATAGCTGTGTGAGAAGATACTGCCCCAGATTTTCTTGACTTTTTAAAACTTTATTCAGAAGAGATAAAAAGAGATTAAGCTTTAGAGGCGAATTATAGGTATGTTGAAGAACTATCAGCACTGAATCTTAGTGTATAAAAGTATCTGTGCCCTTATTGTTGTTCATGTCTATGCATGTTGATTGCTATAGCCGCACATTGGTTTACATATTTTGTACTGTGCTGGCCGTTGCAGTAGCCACAAGCCACATGTACCAACTGAGCACTTGAAGTGTGACTCGTCCAAATTGAAATGCGCTATAAGTGTAAAATAACACACTGGATTTCCAAGGCTTTGTACAAAACAAAGAATGTGAAATATCTCAATAACTTTTTATATTGATTGCATGTTAAAAGGACAATATTTTGGATATACTGAATTAGATAAAATACTACATTTAAATACACTCGCTTCTTTTTTCTTTTAATGTGGTTGCTAGGAAATTCTTAATGCCTCTGAAGCTTGCTTTCATGGCTCACATTGTATTTCTGTTGGACAGAGCTAGCCTGGGCCATCTGTATGTCGGCATACTTATGTTTTAGTAACAGCGTCATCATCTCAAACAGAAAACCCTATTGAATAACTTTTGACTGTAACCTCTGATTTTATTTTCTTTGATTTGAAATGCTGTTTTTCAACATCATCTTATGATTCTTTTTTTCCGTCCCACTATAGTGGTACTTTAAATTGCCTCTTCCTTTGATACTAGTAAATCTCCCAGGAATTTAAATAGGCCTCCGTGAAAGCAATACTTGAGCTTCATTCATATGTTCAAGTTAGATCATTATTCCTAATAATGGCTTTAAGTGCTTAGATAGATCAGCGCGTCGTGTCTTGAATTGCTTGTCATTTCTTTATACAGATGTTTCAAGAAATTGCCCCATACAGTCCCTTCTATCATTGTTTAATAGCAAAAAAGTAACGTAATTCTTTCTTATTTTGTTGGAAGTCAGAGAAGATAAGTCTTATATTAGCAAAAACAAAATGTATTTCCAGGTACTTAGAATAAAGAACAAAATTAGTCATGAGTGATAGCCCTGTGAAAGTTAATTTTTAAAATAAGTCATGAATGCCTCTGACAATCTGCCAATGGCTTTAACCTCTATTTTATTTCCCCATCATACTTGGGTCCAGGTTGTTATCAGCTACCACGAGGAAACCTATGTAATTCCTAGAGAGAGAAAAGTTGCACTGTTAGACTTAATAGTATGGTAGTCATGGAAGCATCAGTTATCTTCATCAAGGCAATTCAGATTTGATTATTGTAGAACTGTGTTGAATACCAAACCAGTGGAGTAGTAGCTGGAGCTAAATCAAGGGATTGTCATTTTTGTTAGATGATTAGGGCTGACTTGGAAGAGATTTGAAAGGGTTGAGCTGTGTAAATATTCTCTTTTCAGCAGAAAAAGAAAAGGTCCATCATGGCCATTAAGATGCAGCTTGTTAGCTTGATGAATTTCAAACTATTTAACCTTAGCAATTATATACCCCTGCCTACATGCAAGTGTATCGGTGTCTTGGGATTATGTCTCCAAGGATAGATATCAAAACACATTGGTAATTTTCTATTAAGATAAAATGCAGCCTTTCTGTGTCTAGATAGAGCTCTAGGACAGGGCATGGTCTGGTTCAAAATCCTAATTTGTTAACTCGAATTATATACTCGGTTGAACATTAGAACACATTTATTTATAATTTTTTTAACTTTTATGTGAAATATATATAATTTAACATTTTAAAGATAGTGGTATTCATTTAAGTTATGCTTTATTAGCATGTTATAGTTTTATAAGCTAGAAGTGTATTTGTTTCATTTTTATTTGCCTTTGAGGAACTTGATATATTTAAATAATAGACACATTAAATTAATAGCAACATATTTAAATAGTTGCACCCAACCTATGGTTCAAGGACATTTCTGCAGTGTTTATAAATAATATTAAATGCCAGAAAGGATAGGGTATTATTACTGCTTTTATGAAAATGTACATTGGTCAATTTGCTTTTGTATTGTGGTGGTACCCTGCTAATGTTTCCACTACCTGGGCACTTATTAAACTCGTATATAAGAAGAGATGACAGAAATTGCCAACTTTAAAAGAATTGCTGAATTCTTGAAGTAGTTTATTCATTTTAGGAGAAGAAAGACTCGGTGTGCCATCTAGTGGGCATACTTAGTATTTTGGATATCAAAAAATAACAGATTCTTATTCTTCCTCCAAAATGCAGCTTTCTTGACACTTTGTATCTCTCAGTCTATAAGTATAGATTGTTCTCGTGTTACAACTCATATAACTTTTCAGTTTTGTTGTAATTTTATCTGATTGTATTTTGGAAAGTCATATTGAAAGTGATTAAAATCATCAAAATAAATCTGAGGACAGGAATAAATCTATGTGAACTGAGATAAGAAAAATATATTAAAACAATTTCAGCCTTTAGTCAGGACTAAGATCAGTTAAGGCAAAACTTCAACAATAAAAACAAAACCCAAGCTCACTAATTATTAAACTTCATTATTATATGCATTTTTTTCTTAAAGAACATAAAACAATCATTTTGTCCTTTCATACGTTAATGTATAATTTAAACAGCTTTATACATTTTAATTTTTTATTTTTTCTGTAGAGAAATCCAAGACCAGTGACTTATCAGTTCCATCCGAATTTGGATTATTACAAAGCACGGGGAGCAGACCTCATGAATAAAAGCCGGTAAGTCCTCTTTCTCTGATGAAAGTTATGAGTCACAAAGATACTCTTGGAGATCATCAGGAAATACTACACATTTGCTGAAAATAATTTCCCAGGTTGTAGCATATCAATGGTTAATGCATATAATGAATCTTTGTTAAATAAATTATCCAAGTGTTTTTAAAGACATAAGAAAATGATATACATTGATATCAGTGGTGATATGAAAATTTAAATAAATATAAGAATACTGGTTACAATTTGAAGTTAGGCAACTTCATTTTTCTAGCACTAATAAACCTGAATAAATTGTGCCTACTTGTATAATCTCTTTCTAGATCCTTGCTGCTGATTGAAAAGAGGCAGTTCTATGATATATTTTTAAATTATTTCAGTAACAAAATTAAAATTGAGTTTCCCAACTGTCTTTAGAACTACACAATAAGCTTATAAATGCATCTTGTGTGTGCATTTGTGATTACATACATAGAAATTTTAAGGGTCACTGTAGGAATAAAAAAACATTAAAATCCTACTTTTAAAAGAAATTAACATTGGCATAAAGGGTTGATGAACAGTTTTGTTCTTTCATAATACTGTACTCAGATGTCTCAAGAGTTAACTTGTCAAACCAGAACCATCGCAAATTAGAATGTAATTTCAAAGTTTACTCTGGGAGACTAAAATGTTAGTGATGATAAATGCTGCCAAGTTGTCCAAATTTTCTTCTTTAAGCGTTTTGCCTATGTGCTCGCTTTTCTTCGGGAGGATTCCAGAAGCCTAAATATGCATTCGTGGAGCACACAAACACAGTGTGTTCTGCTCTCACTCGGAGAGCTAAAAAGAAGACATAATTCCTGCCACATAGAAATTCATAGTCTAAAGGGTGAGAAGAAGTTTACAAGAAAGTGCCTACGTTTAAACTTGTATTTTGAACCCTGTTCTAGTGTAATGTTATTTTTAAATTACCCATCCTTGATTGAAATCTGTCTCATATTTTGATGAGCTTTGTAATTATGAGACCGGATTTCTAGTCCATGAGGCTTCTCTGAAGCCCTTTTCTGAATGTTCATTTCATCTCTTTCTTGTTTCACACATGAAAGGCTATTCCGTATAGTCGCTCTGTTCATTTTATTTAACCAGATTTTAATGAGTGCCAGGCTCTCACTATGCTAGGTATTCAAGACCTGGTGAGGAAACTAGAAAAAATCCCTGCCCTCGGGAATCTTGCAGTCTAGTCATTTGTATTTCCTCCCTGTATATCAGGTATTTAGTTTCGGTATGTTTAACACAGCAATCAATAGCTTCTATTGATTTTAGGTACTTCCTTTATACAAAATCTTTCTAACAGGCATCATTCTTTTCTTGCTCATCGTCTCTGCCCCCCACCCACCAGATTTGTTTTCACGCAATGTCCAAAGAAGTCTCAGCCTACAGCAGATGACATCACAGCCCCACTTAGAACCCCCAAAGGCTTCCTGTTACCCTTGATAATCCGGTTGCCTCCCTGCACCCCTTCCCTCTCTCTTTGACCTTATCTCCTCCCGCTCGCCCTTCTCTTCACTCCCGCACTTGCTCTTTGCTTGGGTTTTTTGTCCTCACCTGGTCCTCTTCCTGCAGCGCTCCTCCCATCCTCATCTTCCCTTGCATCTGTATGATTTAAGGCTCAGCCCAAACAATCATGTTAGAGAGGCCGCTCCTAACCTCCCTATTTGTCTTCTCCTCCGGGAGTCCCTCTCTGCCCCACTGCCCAATCTTACGTTGTTTATAGCATGCATTACTAACTAAAGTTATATACTTCATTTATGTCTGTATCTATCATCTGTCTCCCCAACTGCCCCTCTAAAATATAAGCCCCCTGAGGGCAGGCGCTTTGTCTTACCACTTAATGCCTGGCATTAATTAATTAGTTGTTATTAGAAATAATAAATAAAGGGGGCTGGCAGGAACTTCTGGACGTAGTACATATGCTTGTGGTGTAGATTGTGGTGATGGTTTCACAGATGTCAATTGTACCTTAATAAAGTGGTTTAAAGTGAGTAAATGAGTGAATGAGTGAGTGAACTTGTGCTGGTGAAGACACGTGGATACGCTTAGTCACCTATTGAGGGCGCATAAACTGAGACAAGCTTGATGATCTTGCCCAAGAATTCTTCCAATTCTATATGTAGCCCTTATTCCCTGGAAGTTTGTTATCGTGTCACTGCTTTTATCCATGTTCGAAACCACTGTAGCTGTGAAACCTTTGGTAAAGTCCCCATTTAGCTATTTAAATCTAAGATGCTTTTACCAGAAGCCCTTCAGCCACAATTAGCCTTGCGACTACTTTCTCAGAGGCTATTAAAGCGTTAGTGCATTGGGGCTGTCATTGAGCAGCAAGACAGATAGTGGGGATGTGTATACTCTGGGGGGACCCCAGCACTGAGCAGGAAATGGAGGCTAGACACCAGCCAGCCAGCCAGCCACTTGGCACAGGGAAGCAATACCTGCTCCCTCTATGGCAGTGGCCTTCTATTTGTGTTGCTTATCCAAATAAGGGACGAGGATGCCAAGATGACATGTGATTTCATGGATAAGAATATCTCGAGAAATCAAGAAGCCTGATTTCTCTTCTCTGCCTTACCATGGATTGCTATAATTAAGTCTTTGAAAGCAACTGCCTAGGTATTTTAGTAGTAGATTTTCTATTACATGTGTGGGTAATATTCTCTGTGCTCTCTGATTTTACTTACTTGCAAATTTCTTTTTAAAAATGGGAATTGACATTTTCTTATTCATTAAACTTTTCAGCTCAGAACAACAATTTAATACTCATCTTATTCCAATTTCGTCCTTAAATAACCAGAAATTGCTGCTATAAAAAAAATAAATAAGTGCATCTAAATTGTGACCAGTCTTCAGAAAGACCCATCTAATTTATTTAGGAATCTGTGACTGTGCCCAATTGAGTAGTCAAAGAACAGAATTTCATAGCTTTTAAGTACTGCAATCTCTTGTAGTAAGCGTAGAATCATATACCTTGTTTACTCCAGAACATCCACGGAGTTTCTGTTTTGAAAATGATACAACACAATTTCTCAAAATGTGTAATTCTTCCTGCTCTTCAGAGGTGATGAAATAATGGCACCTGAGTTATCCGCAGTTCCTTAAGAGCACGTGTCACTTTATCTAGTGGTGCCTTTTTACAGGCTCTACAACTGTAGGGTTTTTTACTTGCTTAAGCAATTTCGTATCACCAAAATTAGATATTTTGTTTGATAAAATTAGGCCTTGATAGAGATGGAAAAAAACCAGCCTAGTTCCTGATCTCTCCATTCAGCAATAACGTTCTGTGTGCTAACATTCCCAGCCTTCCCCTATCCCGTGTCACACCTTAGTTTGAACAAATTAATTGATATCAGTGATGGAAGATTCCAGAATTATAATTCTAGCAGGTAGGTCCTTTGCAGAAGGCCCCTTGTCTGGACCTCTGCATGGGATCTAAAAGGAAGCCAGGCTCAGAAGGAAAACTTAACGGTGAGGGTTCCCTGGGCTCAGAGGATGCGTCCCACGCTCTGCAGCTGGGCTCCCTGTGACCAAGGGCTGATGGCATCCCATCCATTCTTAACCAAAGAATGCCTGGTGGCTAGTAGTTCTCCATCTGGCCCTGGGGTCAGGATGTGCCTCAGCTCTGCAGTGCTCCTTCCAGGGCCTGGCCTAACAAGAACATCCTGAGAAAGTGCAGGATCCCAGTGAGTACAAGCATTCTTCCAACCATTGGACTCCTGTACTAGAATATGAGGTTTGTGAGAGCAGGGCCCGCATCTCTCTCCTTATTGCCGTTTCCTCAGTGCCTGGCATAGAGAACAAATCCAAATATCATGAAATAAATTAATAGTTTTTAGTTTCAAATATAGGGTAACTTATATTGATGTCACAGTCTGGATCTTAGAGTCTTCACATTCCCAGGGCCCAGCACAGGACCTGGCACTGTTTATAGTATTCAGTAAAACTTAGTTTAATGCCTGAATAAATAAAGGCAGTTTTGAATATCTAAAAGGCATCATCAAATTCTCCTGGACAATTTCCATTTTATATGGTATCACCATTTTATATGACTATTTTATATGGTCAACAAGACTTTGAATTAGGTTTTATTATATTTACTTACAATGACTGCATTTTTTCACAAGTTTTTTTTTTAAAGATTTTATTGGGGAATTGGGGGAGGGGAACAATGTTGGGGAATTGAGGAAGGGGAACAGCCAAGTGGTTGTCCTTCAATCTTAGTTGTGGAGAGCTAGCTCAGCTCCAAGTCCAGTTGCGTGGCTCAGCTCAAAATGCTGTGTTCAATTAGTTGGGGGTGGGCGTAGCCACCATCCCACGCAGGAGTCAACTGGCAGCCTTGTTAAGAGCGCACGCTCTATCCACTGAGCCATCCAGCGGCAGCTCAGCTCAAGGTGCCGAGTTCAGTCTTTAGTTGTGGGCAGGCGTAGCCCACCATCTTGAACAGGCAACCTTGCTATTAGGAGCACGTGCTCTCACAAGCTGAGCCATCCTGCCACTTGTTGTGGCAGCTCAGCGGCAGCACAGCTTGGTATGCAGCTCACTGGCCCATGTCGGAATTGAACCGGCGGCCCTGTTGCTCAGAGCTCACACTCTTGAGCAAGCTCTTAACCAACTGAGCCACTTGGCTGGCCCTTTTCACAAGTTTTTTTATTGCTAAAATATGGTAAAGAAATACATGCTGCTAACATTCCCAAAGCCATGAAGCCAAGAAGTCCATGGTTTTCAGTGTTAGTAGCTAATTGGCCAATCAGAATTTCAAAGGACACTGATTTTTATATAAATGTAATTTTGTGATATTTTTGTACTACAAACATATCTATGTCTGAAGTGCTCTCTGTTGTATTAAAGAGAGTTGTTAATTCCTAATCAATTTAGGTAAAATGGTAACACTATCTTCTGTTTAGTCCAGAGTAAATAGATATTTCTCCTTTTTAAAAAAATGTATGTATAATTTTTACAAATACACAGATCTTAAGGGTCAGTCTCATGCATTTGACAGCTATGTACACCCATGTAACCACCATCCAAAACAGTATCTCTGGAGTGGATATTTCTTTCACCTGAGAGTTCCCTCCTGTCCCTTTGTAGTCAATTCCAGCCCTTCATCGCAAGGCATCCACTTTCTGATTTCTGTTACCATATATTAGTTTTGCCATTTCTTGAGCTTCACATAAATGGAAGCACATACCAGGCACCCCTTCATGTCTAGCTCTTTTTGCTCAACATAATGTTGTTGTAATTCGTCCATATTGTTGAATATCTCTGTTGTTGCATGTGTCACTAGTTCCTCCCTTTAGAATGTTGTGTTCCATTATATGAATATACCACAAATTGTGTATCTCTTTCCTTGCTGATAAATACTGGGTTATTTCCAGATTTAAGGTATTATGAATAGGATGCTGTGAACATTCTTATATGGTGTTTTGATATTGTTGTTTGTTCTTGTTCTTGTTGTTTGTGGGTATATTTTTTTGTCTCGTGAGTAAATACATAGAAATTAAATTGTTCTACCAGATAGATGTATGCTTAACTTGATAAGAAACTACCAAACAGTTTTAAAGAGTAATTATACATTTTTTTCACTCCCATCGAGAATATACGGGGGTTCTCATTGCTCTACATCCTTGCCCACATTTGCTGTTGTCAGTCCTTTGGATACTCTCCATTCTAGTTGGTATGAAAATGGTATCTCATTGTAGTATAACATTAATTTTCCTGATGACTAATGATGTTGATCATCTTTTCATAGCATATCAGTATTTTGTATATCTTTTTTGTGAAGTGTCTATTCAAAAAATTTGCCAATTTTTCATAGGTTGTTTGTCTTTTATTCTTGATTTGTAGGAATTCTTTATATATTTTGAATAGGAGTCTTTGTCAGATATATGTACTACCAATATTATTTCCCCTTGTGTTGCTTGCCTATTCATTTCCTCAATGATGTCTTTTGATGAGCAGAAAATTTTTTCAGTGAAGTTAATTTTATCAGTTTTTATTTTTATACTTAGTGCATTTTGTTTCCTGTCTAGGAAATTTTTCTACCCTTAGCCTCCATTGTTGAGGGTCCCCAACACCACCCTCAGCTTCAGTGATTCACTAGAAGGACTCAGAGAACTCAGAAAAGCTGTTATAGTCGCAGTATATTATGGTAAAAGGATACAGATCAGAACCAGGAAAGGAAAGGAAAAAGGTGGGCGTCTGAGCGAAACCAAGTACAAGTTTCCAATTGTCCTCTCCAACTAACTATGAAGATATATAATGATTCTCAAAGTGAGAGAAGAGAGGTGAAGAGGGCAAAACTACCCAACAGGCGGGCACCTCAGAATTATATCCTCTTCCATCCTGATGTGTCCCTCTAGGCCTAACCCTCTAAAGACTCTGCTTTTATGAACCACAGTTCCCGATGGAAGAGCTTCATACCCCTCAGATACATGGGGTCAGAAAATAAGCTGTTGAAACTACCACTCTAGAAATAGAAACTTCAATGTTTATTTCTATAGATATATCTTGGAGAGCTTATCTTATGATTTTATATACATTGATTAATGCGTAATTGCTTATTATTTGTTATGTTAGTAATGAGTATTATAAATTGTGTTCAGGTCCAATTAGGTAGCCCCCACAGCCTAGCTTATATTCATGCACTCATCAGGGCCAGCCCTTTTTTTTTTTTTTTTTTTAAGATTTTATTGGGGAATTGGGATGGGAACAGTGCTGGGGAATCGGGGGAAGGGGAACAGACAAGTTGCTGTTGTTTTTTTGTTCTTTAGTCTAGTTGTGGAGGATGTTGCTTCAGTGGCTAAAGCTGGCACCATCATTGTGCTCTTCCTGGGTGAGGCAGATCAGTCGCCGGCCTCTGGACGGCCGCTCACGCTGGCTGCTGGCTACACACGGTAGCCCATGGCAACCCATTACAGCAGGGGATTGCAGCCTACTCTGTCGCCGCGACCCACGGCAGCCCAGCCCCAGGTCGAGCTGCCATTCACCATCTTAGCTGTAGAGGGCAGTGTCACCGGCCCTCATATGTGGGATCCAAACGGGGGCCTCTGGCGTCCCAACCAGTTCTTAACTAACGTGCCACTTGGCTGGCCAAGGGCCAGCCCTTTTTATCTCTAACAGGCACTGCTCCATTTGCTTCACATCACATTGACAAAAATTTACCTGCCACGTGGAAAATAATTATAGTCTGCAGCTGAAAGGAAACATGTTTCACTTGAAAGCCAGACTCCTAAGGAATAAGTAATACAAGCTAACTTTTATCGTTTAGTTTTATTAAAACCTATAAAATCTCGAACTCCTTGAGATGTGGATTAAGTGCATTTTCTAAGGTAACAGAAACCTTCACAATATGGTGAACAAATTAGAATTGAATATAAGTAACTTTCATTGAAGCAAATTTTATATACTCAACTTCAAAGTTAGGGAATTAAAGAAAGTTGAAAATTCATTGTACAAAATTTGAACCCTTCAACTTATAGAATTTGTAAGTGTTAAGTACATTGTGAATGCTAGCTCAGTTGTTAGGATCATCTTGAAAAGTACTGTGTTGCTACCCTGACAACTGTTTTAAATTTCCAAGTAAAAGGCTGATGTCTATAAGCATGAAATAAATATGAGTCATAATCTATTCAGGGTAGGTCAGTAATGATAAGCTAGAAAAATACAGGAATGCAAAGAGAATATTGTTTCTATCCAAAAACCAAAGTCACACATTTATATTTATTATCTATATCTATATCTGACATCAATTTACTTTTTCCAACTACTTTTGCACCTAAGAAAATAATTTTAAAATAAGTTATGTTTTTAATGATGGAATAAAAGCATAGGCATTTTGAGGTGAGAAAATGATAGGGAAAAAAGGAGTCTAGGCTACAAAGAAAAGGGAAAAGAAGAGAGAAAAAAGGACTCAGAAGAAAGATGAACAGAGAGGAGAAAGGAGGGGCAAAAGAACAGAATCAAAACTGAGAGTAGAAATAAGGAACTGGGCTAACAGGCCCCCAAGTCTGGAGATGGGGTGTGGTCAGCACTCCTCAAAGGCCTAGACTAGTGGACAGGCCTCTTATTTGTTCCTGTCTTCTCAATAGTCTAATGAACGTGATGGTAGAAGCCACCTGGCACAGCAGATTATAAACTCCTAGAGGTGAGGGGACTTCCTTTAACCCCGCCTCTCACCCATACTAGGACGAGGAAGCCTGTGTCTGAAGATGATTTTTCAATCTCTTCTACACAGTTCCAGACTTGCTATTTTAAATAGAGCCTCTTAAATCATTAGAAAGGGATTTCCTATGTCATAGCTTTTTAACTGTCTTCTGTGACTTTTTGAAACGTTTGTAACTCACCTCAGTTTGTAAAGCCATGCAAAAAAGGACTGCTTTCCCTCATGGCAGTTCCCGCCGTTCCTCTCCCAGCTTAATTTTTATACCTCCCCTCTGTTCCACCCCATTTTCTAACTACACAATTCAGTTCTGCCAGAAATTAATGTGTCACCAAGAGCCTGTCTCCCATAGTTGTACAGTTATCACCTGCAATGTAGGAACTCATCTAGTACTTTTAGTCACATGTTTCTATTTAATATGAAAAGATAATATGTATTTACTATACGTTGATCCATATTTACTTTTGAAGGGTCATTTCACAGGGTACAGAGTTCAGGTTGGTGGGTTTTCCTCTCAACACTAAATATTCTCTCCACTCTCTTCTTGCTTGTGTGGCTTCTGAGGAGAAGTTGGATGTGATTCTTATCTTTGCTCCTCTATAGGTAAGGTGTTTTTTTCCTATGGCGTCTTTCAGGATTTTTTTTCTTTAATGTGATTTTCTGTAGTTTAAAAATAATATGTCTAACTATAGTGTTTTTGGCATTCATCTTGCCTGGTGTTTTCTGAGCTTCCTGGATCTGTGGCTTGGTGTCTGACATTAATTAGGAGAAATTCTCGGTCATTATTGTTTCAAATATTTCTTCTGTTCTTTCTTTCTTCTCCTTCTAGTATTCCCATTATGCATGTGTTACACCTTTTATAGTTGTCCCACAGTTCCTGGGTATTCTGGTTTTTTCTCTTTTTTCAGTTTGCTGCTTTTTTTTTCTTTTTTTTTTTTTTAAGATTTTATTGGGGAATTGAGGGAGGGGAACAACGCTGGGGAATCGGGGGAAGGGAAACACACAAGTTCTTCAGTCTAGTTGTGGAGGATGTCACTTCACTGGCCCATATTGGTATTATCATTGCGCTCTTCCCAGCTGAGGCAGATCAGTCGCCAGCCTCTGGACGGCCGCTCATGGAGGCTCTTGGCAGCTCACACTGGGTTGCTGGCCGCTCATGCTGGCTGCCAGCCACACATGGTAGCTCACAGGAGCCCACAGCAGCAGGGGCTGCAGCCTATGCCGCCGTGGGCGACTCATGGCAGCCCAGCTCCAGGTTGAGCTGTTGTTCAGCATCTTAGCTGTAGAGGGCAGTGTCACTGGCCCTCATATGTGGGATCCGAACCGGGGCCCTCTGGCGTCCCAAGCCAGTTCTTAACCATCGCGCCACTCGGCCAGCCCTCTGTTTTCCTAATGAAATAGCCTCAACATTAGAGATTCTTTCCTCAGCTGTGTCCAGTCTACTAATAAACCCATCAAAGACATTCTTTGTTTCACTATTTTTTATTGCTATCGTTTCTTTCTTTCTTCTTAGAATTCCCTCCTATCTGCTTACGTTTCCCACCTGTTCATGCATGCCATCAACTTTATCCATTAGAGCCCCTAGCATTTTAATCATAGCTGTTTTAAATTCCCAGTCTGGTGATTTCAACATCCCTGCTATACCTGAGTCCTATTCTGATGTTTGCTTAGTCTCTTTGAACTGCTGTTAGGCCTTTATTATTGTGGTAATAAGGTGTCGAAAGAGAGGAAGCATTCTATGGTCCTATGATTAAGTCTCAATGTTTCAGTAAAGCTGTGCCTCAGGACTGTGAAATTCACACATGCCTCTCAGCCTCCCTCCCCAACTAAGGTGGGACAGGATGGCTAGAGGGGGCTGGGGTTGGATATTTCCCTTCCCCAGGTCAGTGAGGCTCTGATAAAACCCCAGCAGGTTAGGCTCTAGTTAAATAGTTTCTCCTGAGGGCAGGCCTTGTTAAGAAGAACAGAATACTCTGGTGTTTTTCAAAATGGCTTATTTTCCCCTCCCCCTGCTGGAAGCACAGTTTTTCTCCCATACTTACCATGAGAACCTGGTAGAGCTCCAGGAGGAAAAACTCACAAAATTGTGGGCGCCCCACCCCTTGGAGTTTTTATCTCTCGAATTTGTCCACACAGAGCCTCTAGCAATTCATCAACTACAGCTCAGATTTCCCTACCCTGACACTGGTCCCTGTGGGTTTTGCTCTATGTAGTAAGCTGTGTATCTGCATTCATGTGTCCGTCTCTCCAGCTTGGGGATAGCAGTTTGCCCTGTGAGCAGTTTGCTCACTTCTCCTATGGATCTAAGAAAAAGTTGCTGATATTTCTTATTCGTTTCTTGTTAGGACAATGGAGATTTCTCAGCTTCTTATTTGCCACACTGGAAGCCAGAAGTTCACTCGTTTACTGTTAGTGCAGCCCAGGAATCTTATTTTTCCTCAGCAACATCACTGTGGATGCACATTAGCCTTAGAGACCTAACCAAAACATTACGTTTGGGAGTTAGGTTTTCTGTTTTAAATGAACTCATTTTAACCTATGCCTCCCTATTCTATCTGTAATGCCCAGTTGTAAAAAGTTTTAACCTAAATGCATAATCTTTTATTTATCTTTGTTATATTTTATCTCTTTAATTCATTTCTCATGCTAGCCTATTGAGATTATTTTAAATTTTGATTAATTTATCTACTATATTAGGTGCCCCTGTAGCCCTTGGTCTCAAATTCAATAAGCAAGTCACAAAATTATAAAATTTTCTATGTAAAAGGGACCCAAATATATAATTCACCCCCTTGGCTTCAAGATAAGGAAGCTTAGGTCCAGAGAGCAGGCTAAAGAACATTCCCACGTCATACAGCTCATTGACAGAAGATTATGACCGTGGGGGGCGTGGGGGAAGAAGGCTGGAGAGCCGTCTGTGAACCAAATCTGAGACACATGTCATCACCAAAGCCCTTGATGTGTGCTGGAACATTTAGCAATACACCTGAGTCACAGTTGTTCAACTGTAACTGAGCACGCATTACCCTCCATTATATCCACTGCCACTGACAAACCTTGATAAAATCTAACAGACTTTCACACCTCAGACAAGAAATAAAGTTGCCTTAGAATGACTTGTTTTTAGTGAATCATACTGGCTAATTGTAATAAACAACAACCATTTCCAAGTAATAAGTAAAAATATGTGTATAAGCCAGTCTATTTTCCAGTTCATGGTTTCTACAATCCTTTTGGAAAATCTGAACATTTCTCCACTTCCATTCTTCTGTTATTTCTGTTTTTAGTCAATAAAACAAAATGAGTAATGTATTGAAACACAAACCCAACCATCTGAAATTTTAAAATGTAGCTAAATAACAGTCAAGTCAGCAGACTAGAAAATGGGGGGTGGGGGACAGAAACGTTGATGCTACTGCTACAATCAGGTGCAAATGCATAGCTTTAAATGCTTTTATTTAGAAAGCGAGAAAATGAATAAGGGAATGAATGGATGAGTGTATGAATGAACCAAGCATTCAACCTTTGGAAACACAAGAAAAGAAATAATAAGAAAAGTATAAATTAGAATAGAGAAAAATAATTTAAAATAAATTAAAGACTCAATCTTTAACAAAAATATATAAACTAGCATCTAACAAAATTTTATTGCAAAGAGTGAAATAAACAAATATTAGATACTTAATATCAGACCTAAATTATAAATCTATAGGTAGAAAGGAAATAAACCTGGTGGTATCAGGATTTAGACCAGGAGAGGAAAAGTTGTAGAAAATTTTTACTGAATGGATGTGATAATTTTTTTGTTTTTTTTAAGCTTTAGAAAGGTTTTAGAAGTTGAATTAAAACAGTTCATGACTCTGGTAATTAAGAAGGCATTAGAGACCCTAGAAGCTTTTTCAGTAGAGTGCGGGCTAGAAAGGCAGGCTGCAAGAGATCAAGTGGGTAGTTAGAGACTAGGAAGGAGGCAGCAAGAAGCACCCATTTTTAGAGTTTCGGAAACTGAACAAAAGGGACCCAACAGTGAAGCCAGGTTGGGTTCTGGTACACGTGTTTTGAAGGATTCTTGGATCTTCAGAAAAATGCCCTTCACTACTGATTGAATCTGCTAACTGAGGTTCTACCGAAGGTAATTTCTTAGCACAATTTTAGAACAATCCCTCCTAGATGGTACTGTTTTTAATAATATGCAATAAGTATGTAATAGATGACTATAATGAAAGACTACAATTGTGTAATGATTACACAGAATTTGTTACTCATTAGAGTTGATGGCTAATATCTTGTTAACTCCAAAGTTCTCTCTTTATTGCAACACTATTTATACATTTGTACTCTATCTTCAATCCAGTTTGATCCTCACTGTCCATCAGATCTCTAACTGCATTAATTTTCACTAATTTAGCACACATGACTTCATAGAATACATCATAGGCAATACTAATTGTTATAAATTGTTTAGTATTTCTTGTAAAGAATGCTGCTACCCATATTTAGGGTCTGTATTAGCTAACTCTGGCCTAAAAATTGTCATGCCCAAAAAACAAACTATGGACAGCGTGCTTTCCTTAGAAGTACATGGTTTGCCATGTACAATTTTTATACCTGAAAATACATAGAGTCACCTTCAATATTGCTTTGGAAAGGGAATTTTTTTCTGGAAGCTATGGGTAGTGGATGAGGGGAAAATTGGTTAAAAACAAAAATGTTTTAAAAAGAAACACAGTGCTCATCCCCTTTTAAGAGCCATTCAGATGAAAAATTGCTCGGCATGAGCTTGATCTATATGTTTTTTGTGGTTATTAGTAGTAATGAAGATGCATTAACTGTATTCTCTTGATAATGCTCTGGCAGTTTTTCAGTACTTTTATCAACATATAAATTTTACAACTGGCAATATGGGAATTTGACTAGTACATTTTTGTTTATAAGAAAGGGTAACAACATTATAACTTCTTCATATCTGTGAATTATGAATCTTGACTTGCAAAGAAGCAAAACTAAAATGCAGTAGAACTTCAGTATCATGATAGCTCTCCTTTCTCACTCACAATAAATGGGACTGTGTGCGGGCTGCTGAGTGGAACATGGGGCCGGAGGTGAATGCCTTCTTAATCTAGAATTTATGAGTTCTTTTCATTTCGTTCACTCTTTTTTTCAATAAGCATGTATTCGGTGCCTTCTCTGTTGTTAAGCTGTAGTGCCTGTAAATTGAGAATGCTCTGCTTCATAAGGAAGCAGCTAAAAACAAACAAGTGGTGCATAATCACTATATATCCTCATGTCTACTAGGAAATCTTATTTTCAATAATTTTTGGAAGCACATTAAATAGCCCAGTTCTTTAAAGATGAAACTTGATGCAAAAAGAACCATTTGAAAAATGAGTTTTCGACATTGCATTGAGTTCTAAATGAATAGATCTTTCTTTTATAACACTGAATTCCGGGTTTTAAATTTGATTTGTCCTATCTCCAAAGCAATGTGAGTCTCTAATACCTAGCCCATAATATTAGCGAGTACCATTAGAGCAAGCTTTATGAAAAGACGAAGTAGGGTGTGCTTTCCTTTTTATTATAGAACTATGGATCAGTTTGGGTTTAGAGCTCTATGCAGTAATGCCAAGGATACAGCTGTCATATGAAGAGCAGGAGAATTACTGTGTAAGTGCTGCCAGCTACATCTGAGAGAAGGAAGTGATAGTAAAACTCAAGTTAACTAAAATCACATAAGTGGGTCCCTCACACTTGATTTTCAGTTTCCCACTTTTGTGAAAAAGAAGCAATATGTGAGGACATAAGCTTCTATTAATGATTGGAGCAGTAAAAATATAAACTTTGGTATCATCATGGAGATGGACTACCTCTAACAACTAAAATAATTTATAATCATAACTGGTCTTCAAGATACTAGCCCTGGAATACTTCAAGGTTATGAATCATATGAATCATTATGAATCAAGGTTATGCATGAAGTCATCATTCATTTAACAAATTTCTAGTTGGTGTCCTCTGTTTGCCAGATAACTATAACACAGGTGCTAGCAAACCATGGAAGCCGAAAGGAGTGCTCAAGGGCGTTTATTGCTGCTGAGAGGTCGGTGAAGAATGGAATTTTGGCTCTGCAGTGTGGAAGTCATTGGTGACTTGACCAGTGGATTCAGAGCAAGGACAAGGGGGCCATAACCAGACCCTAGGGGCCAAAGACTGAAGAAGCAGAAGCAGCACTTTAAGAGACCCTTTTGCAAAAACACGTTGTGAGGAGGGAAAGAAGTAGGATGGTATCTAGAAAGGAGTGAGGGTTCAAAGGAGAAGTCAGTACACACACACACACACACACACACACACACACACATGTGCACACCATGGTTGCATGCGAATGGGAATGATACAGCAGAGAAGATGATGCAGGAGCAACAATCTCGCAAGGTCAGAGGAGATGGGATCCAGAGCGTGAGTGGAGAGGCGGCCATGGCTAGGAGCAGGGACCCTTCTGCTGTAATCAGTGAGAAGACTTAGAGTATAGGTAGATGGCATTTACCAA
The DNA here is from genome assembly GCF_001890085.2 of Hipposideros armiger. NCBI lineage: Eukaryota > Metazoa > Chordata > Mammalia > Chiroptera > Hipposideridae > Hipposideros > Hipposideros armiger. The sequence continues at coordinate 356,278 of NW_017732173.1, read as the reverse complement.
ATATTTATAAAACATGTATTTGTGCTAGGCAATGACAGTACAGTAGAGAGACAAAAACCGTTGCCTTCATGAAACTTTGATTCCAATGGAGAATGGAGGAAGTGGACAAATAACCAAATAAATAAAATATGTAGTATGTCGGATGATGCAAAGTGCTATCCAGAAAAGTAAAGCAGGAAAGTGAGAAAGGAGCATATAGAGCGTCGTGGTGGGGGGTGGGGGTGAATTGCAATTCCCACGAACTGGGCACTGATGTAAGCTCTATGAATTTTCTTCACTACCCTCAGACACATTTATTTTTCAAAATCAGATTCAATGTGACCAGGCTAGGGCTTGTGGGAAACTTACTCTCAGCCTCATTTCACAGGTGCCCCCTTCCATGGGTAGCCCGAGACTTGCCCTGCCCTGTACCTCTCTCCTTGATAGTCCTCATCAGAGGTTTTAATCACACATTTATTTGTGTAATGATTTGATTAATATATTTCTTCTCTACTAGACTAGAAGCTCCAGGGGGGAAACTGTGTCTGTTTTGGATAATTGTATCTCCAGAACCTAGCACAGTGTTGCCATATAATAGACCCTATTTGCTAGAATGAATGAATGAATGAATGAATGAATGAAAGAGAAGCATAAAGACTATTTTCCATATGCCACATCTTTAACAATCTTGTTGTTTTATTATTGTGCGGTCACTTTTAAGTTTTCACGTCTCACTTGGTGTAGCTGATCTGGTAAATGGCAATTTTGAATCAGGTAAAGTGTGTTTTTATACCAGTGGAGTATGTGAAATAGAGTTGTCCTCTAATTTAAATAATGTCTCTCCACCATTTTTTTTTTTACAGGACCAATGCAAAAGGCGCCCCCCTGAATATCAATAAGGTCTCTAATAGCCTGATTAATTTTGGAAGGAAGTTGATTTCTCCGGCAATGGCCCCAGGCAGTGCGGGTGGCCCTGCACCAGGAGGCAGTGGTGGCAGCCCCTCCACTGCTGTGGTTCCCACAAGGACCTTAGCAGAGGCCCCCAGGCATCACCTGCAGCAGCCGCAGCAGCAGCCGCAGCCACAGCAGCAGCAACAGCAGCATCAGAGGCTGTTGAAATCAGAAAGCATGCCAGTGCAGCTGAACAAAGGTAAGGAACAAGTACTAGTAAATCTAAGGAAAACACTCCCGGAATAGCCTGGGATTTCCTCACCTACCTATGAGAAACCAGCCTCCTAGAAATAGAAATTAATGCAAAACTTAATTTTTAAAAATCCATTTATTGGATCCTTTTTAAGTTGGATTATTAGATACTGTATTGTTCTTCACTGAGAACATTTTCTGAGGTAATATGTTAAGGTGCTTTTTTTAACATTTATGTCCTGGTCTATTTGCATTTAGTCCTGTGGATGCCCAGAGAGCATGGCACAAACTGTTAATATCACAACACAGAACTTGAAATCAGTTGACTGTGATCTCTGCTGCCCTCTGACTAGGAGAGGATCTGAAATGGGAGGTTTCAATATCATGGGCTTTCCTCTCACAGCATTCGTCCTTGCGGTTGGCTTGGAGGAAAGGCACTAGCTACTAGGCTTCAGTCACTCTTCCAGCCATTTTACCTCTGAGGTCTACAAACTTGAGCCTTAAGGAGGGAAAAAAAAAAGCTAAACAGAATCTCAAGCAGCCAAAGTCGGTGCCTGACTGAGTCCCTGCACTAAACATTAGCACCACTGGATGTGAGAGCAGAGGACACTTGAGAGATGGCCCGATCCAGTCTCTCATTTAATGAGTGAGGGCACTGCCAGTAGTGACCCTTGCTGCTGGGACCCCGGTACGCTCACTTCTGTTTCAGGGCCCCTCCAGTGCTTCACCTCCCTCATGTTATTTTATTCCTAAGACAGCCCTTCAGGTTCTTACTCAGAGCCTTTATACTCTTATTTCCCACTTATTTTCAGAGACGTGTGTATTAAGTACCCCTACTCATAGCAGAATGGAAATAGCTACATTTATTTGTAGTGGTAGGACTATGCTATCTATACTATGGGAGCAAAGAAAAGTAACATGATGGCAGAAAATCTACAAAAATCATTTCTGAGACCTCACAAAGCATAGGCTCTTGTAGCCATTTAATTTCGGGGCAAATGTCCTGCCGAATGCGTCATTCATGTCTGAAAGGGATCCCCTGTGTTACAGCCATGTGCAATAACTGGCTTTGACATAACAATAAGTGATATGGAGTCAGTAGGAAGACTTTCAACTATGTTCCATATACTCTGTTTAAGACGATTGCATCCAAATTTATTTAAAAATTTTAAAGTACTGGCATTTAAATTGGTAAACTTAAGTTAAATAGGCTTTATTCCCCCAGTGATACAAAATAATAAGTATTATTCAATAATGAGTGTATGTGTTCTTCCATTAGTTGCATAATCTTATCTATCGTTGCCTGTATGAAGTATTAGACTTTATAGATTAGTATTTAAATTTCTATTAGAATATTCAATTTACCTACATAAGAATATCTCGTTTAAAATTGCATTCTTCTCCTTTTAATGTAGAGCTATCACACATGATTTAAAGAAAAGGAGACTTCATATCATTAACATGCTGTAAATGCATTTTAATGCCAGGAGACATGCCCACTTACTGAATGGAAATGAATGTTATTTTTATATATTTCTTAATTGTACTGTTTTATTGTTCTAAACAAATATGATTTCAATATTGCTTTGATAACAAGCTGTAGTCAGTAGTAATTCTAACTGATGGCAGGCAAATGAGTCAGAGAATCTCTTAATGCTGTAGCTTAAATTTTCTGAGGAACCAAGCCAAATGACTATAGAAATATAAAGTTGTGTCTCTAAGGAAATGTCAAGTATTAATATCACAGTAAGTGAGAAAGGAAGTGCATGAAGATGGAACAATTGATGAAAACTAAGTCCCCAGTTATAAGAAGACAGCAGAGCACTTAAGCAAAGTATTTGGAACATGAGTAGCACTCGGGCATTTTGTGACAGATCCCCAAGCTGAAAGAAAGTGGCCTTGTTTGGCATCTCTTCCATCTTTTTCTTTCTGGTTTGTTCTTCTCATGTCAATCTACAGCAAGCTTGCGTACCTTCATATTAAAGATAAATATTCCTGCTGATGCGCCTCCCTGCATGAAGGCTTAAATAAAATAGAGTAAAAGGCAGAACCGTTTATACACGTAGAAGCCAGTGCAGGTGGAGGCTCTGCCTTCATTCGCTCACCAATGAACTGTAAGCAGGATCCTGACACTTTCCGACCCTTTGCTTCCTCACCCTGAAATAGGAAGTTTGGGCTTATCCCTGAGGAGTCGCCAGCTCCAAAACTCTATGGTTCCTTTGGTGAAAGATATATTTGTTAACTCCACAATGAAAAATACTTCTCCAGCCTTAGTTCTTGAAGCTGGTGTTTCCCACAAGGATCCTGCTGTGCTGTGACACCGACTACAAGTGTGTCACAGGCTTGTGTGGTATAGTACAGTGAGCACAATGCACAATGTTCAGCCTATCAGGACACTTGTGTTGGAATGTGACTTCTGACTATCTCAGAACAGAATCATCGAGTTAGCGCCTTTGAGGGAAGATCATGTAATCGCCCTTTTAGTACACTCTGCTGGAAAATGTGAAAGTTGTTTTGAAAAATGGTTGTTTATAAAGATGAAAATGCTAATGGTTTTCATAGGTTAGTTAACTCTCAATTATTTTTGCTTATATAGGGGAACAGTTGTATGGAAAACCCCAAATCCATGTACATGTTGCTTGAAATGCAGTCTGTAGTTTGTGTATGTGCTGGGATTGGGGTCGTGAAGGGCGGAAGAGGAAGCACAGTTGTTCCTCCTTAATTTTCCTGGTGATATTTAATATTAAAATTATTTCTTTTCAGTCTCTAAATATGCACTAATAGGTGATTCAGAAGCAGCAGAATAAAATGGGTAGCAAGCATAAAATGGAAAAATCTCCTTCAAATATACAGAAAATAGGCACACCATTTATCAGTAGATAGCGAGTTAATTACATTATGAAAACTCAGGACCTAATAAGTTCTGCTAACAGCTGTATATCACTTGTTTGGAGTATTTATAGATTTTATTGTCATTACAGGAGAATATAAATATGTGTACTATTAATTGATAGGGACAATATAATTACAACCCAATAACTTCCAGAGGAGCTGCTGGTCATGAGGTAAATCATAATGGAGGCAAGTGGTCAGGCACTGAGGGTAGGTTATTTAATTCAAAAATTAAAACTATTAAAAAGTAAAAATCAAAAACTTTTTACTATTGTGTAAAAACTACAGGGGAAGCAAGTCTATTGATCATACATGATCATTCATAGAAAACATGGCACCTTTTAAGAAGGCTTGTTTTTTAGCTCGTTAATCTCAAAATAACATGGGCCTTCAGATGCCGATACGTCCAGAGGATGACTCGGTTGACAGTGACTGTTCCTGTTGAACTTTGTCATCCAGGAAGGAAAGAAGCAAAAAGTCTTCCTTCTGAATGGTAGCGTATCTCAGTTCTTCACAGAATTTCCTGTTGCCCCTTTTCCTTTCTATCTTGCGTTCTTAAAATACACTCCTTTCCCTGTTTCCTTTGTCTGTTTTTTTTTTTTATTTGAACGCTTCTTTATTTTAAGCATTTACTGCAGGTCCAATTTGTAAATGAAATCTCGCCTATAATAAGTATATCAAGTTTAAAGGGTATGCAGTTCACAGATTTATTTTTACATGTTGACATTTGTAAGTGCACATGGTAACTTTTGAAATCTTTTCAATACTAACTATGAAATTAGAACTTGTTTAAGTCTTTATCTGATCACTGAAGAAATTGGTTTCAAGTTTAGTTAAAAATAAATTATGTCTGTTTAGGAGAAAATTGATTTCAAAAGAGTCCTTATTTATTAATAAATTCATATAACTTACTTTTGGATAAAGAACTTTTTAAAATATATATATGTATATATATATATATATATATATATATATATATATATATATAAAATCAAACTAAAATTCGTAACTTAATGAAATCTGCTCAGCAAAATCTTTTGATTGCTAAAGTTTCCTATACTTCAAAAACTAGTAGGTATTTGTTTCATACTTTATTAGAAACTTGTTTTTTTGTTGTTGTTGTTTTTTTTCATTAAGAAAAACGTACACAAAAGCTTTTTAGGAAATGCTTGTTTAAAAGTATTTCCTTTTAAAAATATTTTACATTAATTTTCATGAGATTGCACTGTATTTTGTTTTAATTTATTTTTAGTAATTAGATTGATAAATGTATTACAACATTAAGTATGAAAGAAAAGTTGTTTATTTTTTCCTTTTTGTGAATTCTAATTACTTTTTCTTATGAAATCCAGGCGATGTAGTTACAGGAAGCGATGCTCAGGTTTCTGTTCCTGTCCAGACTCTAACTGGCCTCCAAGGTACAGTTACCATGGCAACATAGTATATCTTTGCCTTCAGTATTATCATTGCCTACTCCAAAACTCCATTTTCCTTTCACCCACCCTCCATTCACTCTTATCAGTTCACTACCATTGTTTAGCCACTGAGTGGCACTGTTGTTCAGAACAAAAGTCCCCTGTCATGCCAGACCTCCGTGATGCCAAGTCTGGCTGTGATGTGGGTTTTCTATGAAGTTCGCACCAGCCTCTTTCCTTGCAAAATATGGTCACTATATTTTGTGGTTATCTTAATATACGATTTATTTGGCAGCTCACACCAAGATGTTCTTTTTGTTGCATAAGTGCTCTGTGACAGTAACTGACAAATTAGCCCTGAGATTAGAGGATGTATATTGCTGTTTGTGTGCATATTATTGTATGTGTTAGCCAGGGTACTTGTTATATTTTACCTGAAAGAATTACAAATAGATTTTATAATAAGTTTTTAAGTAAAGGGTTTGTATTATGAATCATATTAACAGAAAGTTTGGTGTGACAAATCTCCATATACAGTTACTGGCAATGATTTAAAATAAAAAGATAACATTTTAATATCATAATCATTTCAAAAAAGTTTATTTAAGAAATACAAAATAATAGTAATCCATATTTTGCAGCCCTTGTGGAATTTAAAAACAAATAATTAAAGTGGCAGCATTAATCTTTTATTATATAGTCTTTTAGATAAAATATGTTAGAGAGAGGATTTCTGTATTAGTGGAAACCTAGACTAATTTTAAGAATCTTCTCAAATTCAGACTGAAAAGATAGAATTAAAATTCATGCATGTTTTCCTTAATTTAAAATAGCCACATAATATAGTCATGCTAGTAGTATTAAAATACTGTTCTAATAATGATGTGTCTTCATACTATCTGTGTTGGTTTTTTTTTTTTAATTAACAGAAAAGAATATATTGTGATTAGGGAATGAATAGTGTGTTGGTTTAACTTCTTTAAAAACAAAAACAAACAAACAAAACCATTATTGCAATAGATGTGACCTTGCTTCTATATATAGGTCTGTGTTTCACAGGTACGGTTTCTGGCTCTTTTCTGGTAATTGAACCAGCTGACCTTTAAGGGCTTTTTCAGCTGGAGGATTCCATGCAGACCTCATGTTTACTCTTGGTGTCTGTTAAGTGATATAAAGGGATGCAGTAGCATGGGAATAGAAAAGGCAGATAATCTTCAAATGATTTCCCTTTAGCCTTGTCAGTTATTACACTTAAATAAATATTGATGTGATCATGTGATATGGTGAGAATTCATAGGACTTCAGTTTGTTTCCTAAAAGTAAAATCTGAGCCCCCAGCCATCTCTTTAACCAGGTGTCTGGTATCCCAAAGCAGTGTGCTAACTCATTCCGTTAGTTTGCTGCGGAGCAGACCTTCAGCTGTGGAAGGAGAAAGCCGAAGTCGGCCCTGCTTATTCTGACTTCCGCTTCTGTGCTGTTGCCCAGTTCATTCTTCCCTGCCGACCGGAGCCACACGCGCAATCTCCTTTTTTTTTTTTTTTTAAAGATTTTTATTGGGGAATTGGGGGGATGGGAACAGTGCTGGGGAATTGGGGGAAGGGGAACAGACAAGTTGCTGTCGTTTTGTTCTTCAGTCTAGTTGTGGAGGTCGTTGCTTCACTGGCCCAAGTTGGCACCATCATTGCGCTCTTCTCTGGCGAGGCAGATCAGTCGCCGGCTTCTGGACGGCCGCTCACTGAGGCTGCTGGCCACTCACGCTGGCTGCTGGCTGCTCACGCTGGCTGCTGGCTACATACGGTAGCCCATGGCAACCCACTGCCACAGGGAGTGCAGCCTACGCCGTCGCCGGCGACTCACAGCAGCCCAGCTCCAGGTTGAGCTGTTGTTCAGCATCTTAGCTGTGGAGGGCAGTGTCACTGGCCCTCATATGTGGGATCCAAACCGGGGCCCTCTGGCATCCCAAGCGAGTTCTTAACCATCGCGCCACTCGGCCGGCCTGCAATCTCCTTTTTATAATAGAACCTTGAACGGGGAGGTTATATCATTGTTCAAATAACTTAGTTCTGTAAGAAGAATCATCTCATTCATTTATTCAACAAGTATTTATTGAGGGCCTATTGTGTGTCAGGCTCTGTTTCCTTGGACCCCTTGCTTTCCCTGCAGCTTTAGCAGGTGGCTTAGGCATCCGCTTGTGCCTTGCAATGACCCAGGCAATCCTACGCAGTCAGGAGCCAGCCCTTCTTCCCGATGCCCGCTCACACCTCCCCCTGCCTGCCTCGTACTGACACAGTCCGACAGGGAAGGCTCCAGCTGCTTTGTGAGCCATGAGCCCAAATCAACAGCTTTCCGTCTGTGATGATGACGACGACGACAGTGATGAGGCGACAGTGAGACCGTGCCTACCATGATTTGGAGAAGTCGCTTTGTGTTTTCCTCAACACACTTCCTGCAGAGGGTCAGAAAGCAAGGGGAAGGAGAAGTAAACCAAAATAGTTGGTGGTGGCAACAGAAATCTTTCTAACAATCTATGCTTAATAGGATCAGTAATATTAGACACTGGAGAACGTCATCAAAGGTGCCAAACCTTTTATATTCCCCTAGATAATATTTCAAGAGCAGATATACATTCATTTCAGGGAGATAAAGCTATCTATCATTTAGACTTTCCCAAATGTTTTTGTTTTTCAAAGAATTGGAGTAAAGTTCAAGAAATGAAGTAAATATCAAAACTCGCAGTGATTCTTTTGATTATATATATAGCCCTTCTTTTTCAGCTGCTCCCTAAGCAGTCATGTCCAGCATACATGGTGGCCCCATGCTTAGAGCCAGCTAGCTGCAGTTTCTGAGAGCTCAAGGAGAAGTGCAACTGGTGTCAGAATAGCCCCAGCGGGAGAGGCTAGCAAATCTGCATAGTAAACTGTCTTCTCTCGATTCGGAAGTCACCCCTGTTCTAGTAATGGTTTAGGTCTCCTGACTACTGAGCGTGCGCCAGGCACCACACTGAGCCCTCACACCCATTACCCACTTAGGACACAGCATGAATGAAGCAGTGCCTCCCTTGCCGGTGAGCACCAGAGTTTATGGAGGCTCAGTGACTTGTTCGGGACCCCATAACTAGATATCAGCTGAGCACACTCCAGCCTACGTGTGCCTGACCCAGCAGGTATTGGTTTAAGGAATTTTGCCTTTAAACATCTCCCAAACCTACTACCACAGCCCGTAAACCCTTATGATGTCTTGCGTGGGCTAGTACAGGAGATGCCTCATTCAACCAAGTTCCTGTAATCCTCATGCTACTACTTCCCTGCGTAAAATCTGTAGTAACCTCCTTCATCTAACTGACAAGATAAAGGCCGACCCCTTAGCTGAGAACAAGGTGCTCTTCTCCATCTCACTGGCCCTGTTTTTAGAGCCTCGCCTTCCTCTTTCCGCCCTTTCCCCTAGGACTGGGTCACCAAGAGGGAAGGGAAGCTGTTGTTTAGGATACCAGCAACTTTTAGAAAGCATTTATTTGATTCCCTTTCCCACCCCCTCCCCCCCAACCAAGAAAACCTTGGGAATAATCATCAGATGAAAACAAAGCACTCTGTTGGACCTAATCTTATTTTACACTAGTATTGGTGTCTCCTCAGTTACTTATGGAGGGCAGGAAGCTCTAAAGGATTTAACCAGGCTCTGATTGAACTAAATGTCCTCAGTAGTCTAACTGCCTTGTAAATACTGTGATCTCTGCCCAAAGAAATGACCCTCCCTGAGCCACCACCACCAGTCCCCACCCTTCAGGTTCTAAGATTTAGCTCACGCCTCTTAACTGCCTGACACAGGACTAGATGCCCCCAGAATACTGTTGTTTCTACTTCTGTGTTTGCTTTTATCACCTGGGATTGTAGGTTAGTTAGTGTGTGTACAAGTCTCTGTTTCCCTTGTGCTGTTATCTTGGGAGTTTCTTCGGAGCTCCTGTTGTGGACGTACCCCACCCTCAGTGCTGGACAGTTTCTGTAGGCATTTCATCAGATCAGTCTATAACAGGCTTGTTCCCTGCTGTTTAGTTAGGAACGAAAGACTGTGTGCTTACCTGAGGGGGTTTAAGAATTGCTCTATATTTAGTAGATGTAAGAATGTCTTAAATATAACATAATTTTTAATAATTGCCTTGGGTCAGGATTTCCGAGAAGTAAACTGTGAGACCAAGATTGATGGGTAGGAAGCTTTTTTTTTGGGGGGGGGGTGCCCTCAAGCTCAGCACCTGGAGAGTGAAAGAAGCATCATGAGCAGAGGGAGGAGCTGAACCTCCGTGTAGCTGCTGCTGGAACCTCCGGGGCCAAGATGGCTCTCAGAGTTGTGTACCTTGAGGCAAAGGGGCCAGCTTCGTCCTCTGTAGGCCCATACCCGGCACTGGATTGTAGCTCATCCCCAGGGAAGGAGCATGATCTTGGGCAAAGGAGCTCTTTTCAGCTGAGGGCTGTTTGCAGAGAGGAACTCGTGGGCGCCATCAGCAGCCAACACTCCCAGCAGCTGAGGAATAAGTGCCTGGGTCCAGCAGAGGGACCTGGTCCAGGCACCATAGCAATGTATTTCAGAATGTGCCTCTACGAATAGGCTTTAGTTTTAGTGCAACAAAAGAAATAATTAATGTTGTTCCTATCAGTTAAAAACTTGAAAAGGTTTATAGAGCTTCAGAACCACCATGCAGTTCACGGGCTGCAAACTTGTTGAGAATTCTGACTCGTCAGCCCAGGAATGCCCAGGTGAGACCTGGGTGATGGAATGTCTCATCCGTATAGGAAAAGGGCAGGGAAATCGGATAGTCTTTTCTTTTGTTTCAAGGCAGGACTACTTTTGGTGCCTAGGCTTTTCTTACAGATCTCCAGAGGAAATATTCTGTCACCCCCTCTGGTAACTCTATTTTCTTAAGGTCTAAATGTTTATGCTCCTAAAAGGCACAAAAATGTTAGTAAGCTCATTTCTGTAATTGAGCAGAAATATACTTTTGTAACAGGGTTTTTATGTGAGACGTAGGCCAAGAACTTTATTAATATGACCACTAATTTTGAATTTGATAGTTTAGAGATAAGCTCTGAAAGGTAGTCTGCTAAGCAGAAAAATAGCTACAGGAGAAACTTGTGAATGTTGTTCTCATGGGAACAAACTGTTTTCAAATGCGTTCTGGATTGTGTACTTATTCTCACACAATAAATAATTGGTAAACTAATTCATTCAAGCAGGTATTCTAAAAATTTCTCCTAGATACATCATTAACTTAAGTTGTTACAATAGCCACTTACATGTAACAACCTGCATGTTGTGAAAAACATTTGGAAATTTAGGCGGTTTGTTGGGTTAGTATACCTGTGCTGTCCAATATGGTATCTGTTAGCCATGGGTGGCTATTGAACGCCTGAAATATATGCTGTGAGTATAAAACATGCACTGGAGTTTGAAGAATTGTGAAAAATGAATGTAAAATATCTCAATAATTTTTATTCTGATTTTGATTACATATTGGAATGATAATAGTTTGGACATAGTGGGTTAAATAAAATAAATTGTTAAAATTAATTTCACTTTACTTTTTAAATATGGATACTAGAAAATTAAAAACTGTGTATGTGGCTCACATTATAGTCCCATGAAGCAGCATTGATATATGTAGTCCTCTTCAGATATTCCAAATTGAACATGGGCAGATGGCAGACCTTTATTGTAGCCCTACTATATCCCACCCACTCTGCTAGCTTTTCCCAGTAGGTGAAGCTGGTAATGACCACAGTCCCCGCCTTGAGTGAAATTTGGCCTTTCTGATACAAGCAGGAGCACCTGTAATTGAATATAAGAGGCCTGTCAGCTTTCTGTTTATAGAAAAAGCCATCTCAAAATACTTATACAGTAAAACCTTGGATTGCGAGTAATGTGGTTTGCAAGTGTTCCGCAAGGCAAGCAAACATTTCTAATACATTTTAACGAGCGATGTCTTGCAATACAAGTAGTTTGTTTCCAGAACGAATTATGCTCACAAACCAAGGCATTACTGTATATGTAAAAATTGAGTAGATGGGCCTATTCCTTAAATCTGGTTTGTTTGTTTGTTTGTTTGTTTGTTTGTTTGTTTGTTTTTTCTTCTTTGCCATTTTGAATTCTTGGAGTCACTCTCTGTGATACAGACATGAAATAATATGTGTCGGCATAGTCTTTAAGTTAGACAAACCTTATGTTGCTAGGTATATAGAGATAGATAGAGATATAGATATCTTTGTCCTTGAGCAAGTTCATTAAACTCTACTAACCTCAGTTTTCTTCTATATAACTACCTCACAATGTAATTAGGATTAAATGAGATAATATGTGTAAAGTTCTATATATGCCCATGGACTAACATTTTGCAATTATCACATTGCTGTGGTATATTATAATTTTCTGATTTCTCCTTCTTTGGGTTGACAGACTAGGGAGGTATGTATTTCAGGAAAGTTGGAGAACAATGAATTTTTGTAGTACAGAAGAAATCTAGTATCAGAAAAAAGGTTTCCTGGTCTTATCATAATTTCAACATGGAAACTGATTATAAAAACTGGGATAGTTTCTTGAGGTTTGTTTTCCTACAGTAATATTATAATTTATTTTAATAGTAAAAATTTCCCAACAGGTTTGATAGAACTTTACTTATATATTGTAAATATAGATACATAGATAGATACATAGATACATAGATAGATGGATAGATACATAGACAGATAGATATTCCCTACCTCATTTCAGAAGTATTCAAGGCAACTAAAATTTTATAGGATTTGGTATAACTGCTCATAACTATTTTTTTTTCATTTTGAAAGAAATGGTAAAAAGCTGTAATAGTCCACAGAATTCTAACTTTTTCTAGGAGTATAATAAAATATATATGCTTCTATCTGGCATTTTAGATTAACTCAGAATTGAACTATAATATCAAATATTGAGAATCTAGAGGTCATAGTAGAGTATAATAATCAAAGGAGTAATAAAGAGAATTTCCCATTTATTTAAGAGTTCTGTAGGTCAGAAGTCTGACACAGATTTCACCAAGCTAAAACCAAGATGTCAGGAGGCTCTAGGGAATAATCATTTGTGCTATTGGCAGAATTCCATTTCTTGTGACTGTAGGACCACCATCCTCATTTCTTTGCTGGCTGTCAGCTGAGGGCCGTTCTCAGCTTCTAGACGACGTCGCATTGGCTCACGGCCCCTTCCTTCACCTTCAGAGCCAGCAGTGTCAGGTCAAGTTCCCTCTCCTACTTCAACTGTGTTCTTTTCTGCTTTAGTCGCATCTCTGACTCATTCTTCTGTCTTCCTACTCCACTTTAAGGACTAATGTGTTTACGTTAGCCCTCAATGATAACCTAGGACATTCTTCCCATCTCAAGGTTCTTAATATTAGTCACATCTGCAAAGCCTCTTTTGCCATGTAAGATCACATACTCACAGGCTCTGGAGATTAAAGACATGGGCATTATTCTCCTGGCCTCATATACGGCTTCTGGGGGGAGATCTGAATTATCAAAATTGACCCAAGCAGAAATAGAAAACCTTAATAGTGGAATGAACATAGAAAAAATCCAAAAAGCCATCATACTAATGCCTTTTAAAAGTAACCAGCACCAAAGAATTTTATAGATCGGTGATTCGAATTTTGAAGGGACAGATCAATTCAGTTGTATGAACTTAGAAAAACATGAAAAAATTTTCATTTCATTTTGTGAAAAAGCCATGTTCTTGCAAATAAAAATGCTTTGGCTCCTTAGATTTATCTCTTTTTTTTTTTTGGACATTTAAAAGCAATTTGAAACTCAAAGCTAAGCAAACATTCCTTTTGTTTTAGCTATATCTTCCACTACCCCAGGGCAATAAAAGCTACTTAAGGAGTAGTTCCAAGGAGCAATGAGAAAATATTCATAGAAGGAAAAAGAAAAACCTAGGTTTATAATAAATACTGAAATCTTTTCCCACTATATCATCTTGGGGTAAGAAATGCCTTCCTAAGCAGGACCATAAAAACAGAAGCCATAAAGGAAAATGTAGACACACATACACACACACACACACACACACACACACACACACACACACAGGACTGAGTTCAGAATTTTGGAGGAACTCCCTAAATCAGTTTTTAAAATAAAACGAGCACAGACAATTCACATAGGACCTTCAGATGACTTATATAAATAGGTTCAAAAATATTCAGCCTCTTTAGTTGTCAGGAAACTTCACACCAACACAATGAATTTCTCCGTTCATCAGATTAACCAAATAAAAAAAAAATAGATAAATATATAAAGATATAATATACCATGTTGTATTTATACTTATGTATAAATATATATATTTATTATATATATATATATATATATATATATATATATTTGTGTTTTCAAAATCCTAGGAGAAAACAGTTTGGAATCATTTATGTAAATTTAAAATACATGTACTGTTAGAAATAGCAGTTCCATTTATATAAATTTACCTAATAGAAATAGCCAACTGTTTGTACCTAAAGATGTACCTCTCTTGAGTTTTAATTGTCATTTTGTTCATAAAGACAAAAAATTGCAAAAATCCTAAATGTCTACTTAGAAATGCTACAAAAATTTTTTTCGTCATAGCCACTAAAAAGAGTAAGGCAGACTTTTATATATGAGAAAGACAAATTTCCAAGACCAAGTTCCATCCAAAAAGCAAGTCACAGAGGGAAGCATTTTTGGAAAGACAGAGTTAGGACCTCTGAAAATCTGTTTTTTCCATAAAAGCAACAAGATCAGTGGCAGAGATGTCAAAGTCAACTTTTTCAGAACACTGGAAATTAATCAAAGGATTGCAACAATTCAAGGAGTATCTATTCAAGAAAAAAAATGGCTGGCTCTCTAAAAGAACAGCATGCTTTGTAGCTTTTTAGCTTGCTCTACTCCTCACTCCTCGCCAGCTCTGCCATAGCCCTTGATAACCAGCAGCCTCACAACCACTGGAGGAGAAAGGATGGATTTGGAGCACCGCGCAGGTCCCATCCCCAGTAAATTGTAACTATTTGACCTGTCCAGCAGCTCCCCAGAAAAAAACCACATTCACAGGGCTTGTCTTTATTTGACCCTATTCTGAGCTCCCAAAGGGAGAAACCCTATCTACAGGGCATTCATCAAAGATGTTAGTTGCAGTTATTTAACATCACAGCTGTCCAAGGAAGATGTGAAGTGAATAGGAGGCTAACCAAAAACTTAAAACTTAACAGGAAAATCAGAGGCTAGCAAACAACTTAAAAAGGAAAATCTCAGGAATGAGGTGTCATAGGGTTTTTTGAGAAGCTCCGATATATTGCTGGGATTCCAGAAGGCCACATACCTGCAGGATTGTGCACATGGCCAGGAAAGACTTGAGAATGGTGTAATCTCTCACCTCTGGATGCATTTGAAACTCTCCATAGACAGGAATGAAGACGAAAACAGAGCTGTATGCTACCTGTTGGAGCATTGAAATCATGCCCCGGCACATACCCAGAGCCCTCAGCAGAGGCTTAGAGACTTGTTGTTTCAAGGCATTTAAGGAGAGGAAATCTCTTAACTGATCTCTAAGCTAACCAAGCAGAGACTTCAGTGGCCAGACACCACAAAGAATATAGACTTAACAAAACTAGTTTAGAGAGGTCACTACAAAACAGACAACAAGGAAAACAAATCCAGTGGAGAGAAGGGGATCTAACTCCCAGAGCTGCCACATTATTTTATTAAAATGTCCAGTTTTTAATTAAAAATTTGAGATATACAAAGAAACAGGAAAGCGGAAAGTATGGTTTGTATACAGGAAACAAAAGCAGTCAATACCAACTGGCTCTGAGGAAGATGAGACACTGGAACTACTAAAGACTTTAAGTCAGCTATTATAAATGTCTTAAAAAGCTAAAGGAAACTGTGTCTAAAGAACCAGAGCAATGTATGAATCCCATGTCTCACTGCATGGAGATTATCCATAAAGAGATAGGAATTTTTTTAAAAGAACCGAATAGATATTCCGAAGTTGAAAAGTACAATAACTAGAATTTAAAATTCATTACAGACAATCAGCAACAGATTTTGAACTGACAGCAGAGTCAGAAATTGAAGATATAGCAATTGATATTATCCAGTCTGAAAAACAAGAGAATGAAGAAAAATGAGCAGAATCTCAAAGATTTGCAGAATACGATCAAGCATAACAACATGCAGATGATGAGAGTCAAGAAGGAGAGAAGAGACAGAAAGGGACAAAAGGAATATGTGAAGAAATGCTAGCTAAAATATTCCACAGTTTTATGAAAAACAGTATATACCCAAGGAGCTCAGTTTACTCCAAGCAGGATAAACTCAGAGACATCCACACTTACACACATCATAGTCAAACTGTTAAAAACCAACAACAAAGAGAGACTCTTGAAAGCATCAAGAGAAAACAACCAGGGTATCCAAGGGAACCTCAATAACATTAATAGCTGACTTCTCATCAAAACCATGGAGGCCAGAAGGCAGTAGGATGATATATTCAAAGTAATTTATTTCTATAAAGACTGTCAATTAATAATCCTATATCTAGTAAAGCTCTTTCAAAAAAGAAGGAAAAAGTAAGACAATCACACATAAACAAAAATAGAATTCACTGCTAGCAAATCTGCTCTAGGAGACATAGTAAAGGGAGTCCTTCAGGCTGAAATGAAAGGACACTTTAATTCAAATCCACACAGAGAAAAAGCACTGAGAAAGGTAACTATATAGGTAAATATAAGACAGCATAAATGTATTTTGCTTATATTGTTGTAATGGCAATGCTATCCAAATTGATCTACACACTCATCACAGTCTGTATCAGAATCTTACCTGTCTTTTGGGGAGAAATTGATAAATTGAGCCTAAAATTCATATGGAAATGCAAAGCACCCCAAATAGCCAAAACAATGTTAAAAGAAAATAGAATTCGAGAATTCGCACTCCTTTGTTTCAAAAGTCCTTTATAACTACAGAATCAGGACTGTGATACTGACATAAAGATAGGATGTATCAATGGAACAGAGTTGAGAGCGTAGAAATAAACCCTTATGTTTATGGTAAATTAATTTTAAACAAGGGTGCCAAGAACATTTAATGTGGAAAGAATAGTCCTTTCTATAAATAGTATTGGGAAAACTGGAAATCCGCATGTAAAAGAATGAAGTTGAACTATTTTCTCATGCTATATAAAAAAATTAACTCAGAATAGACTCTAGACTTAAATGCAAGAATTAAAACTATAACAGTCTTAAAAGTAAACCTAGGAGTAGATCTTTCTGACCTTGGGTTAGACAGTGGCTTCTTAGATATGGTACCAACAGCACCAGCAACTAACAAAAAAGTAGGTGAATGGGACTTCATCAAAACTCAAAACTTCTGACTTCAAAGGATACTATTAAGAAAGTGAAAAGACAATGCAGTAATGGGAGCATTTTCTGCAAATCATATATCTGAAAAAGGACTTGTACCCAGAATATATAAAATTTTCGTATGACTCAACAATAAAAAGACAAATAACCCGATGTTAAAAATAGGCAAAAGATTTGAATAGACACTTCTCCAAAGAAGATAAACAAATATCTAATAAGCACATGAAAAGATGTTCTACGTCATTAGTCATTTGCTTTGGGAAAATACAAATAAAAATCACAATGAGATACTACTTACTAACACTCACTATGATGGCTAAAATAAAAAGCCAGTAATAAGTGTTGACAAGGGCATAGAGAGATTGGAACCCTCAGACAATGCTAATAGAAATATAAAATGATGTAGCCACTTTCAAAAATGGTTTGGCAGTTTCTCAAAATGTTAAACACAGACTTAACCATATTGACCCAGCAATGCCACTTCTAGATATTAATTCAAGAGAAATGAAAATATATGTCCACATAAAATTTTAGAAACAAGTGTTCATCGCAGCATTATTCATAATAGCCAAAAAATGGATACAAACTAAATGTCCATCAACTGATGAGTGGATAAATAAAATGTGGTGCATCCATACAATAAAATATTATTTGGCAATATAAAGGAATGAAGTATAGATACTTCATTCACTTCAGCATGAATGAACCTGGAAAACAAGGTGCCAACTGAAAAACCAGTCACAAGAGATCATGTATTGTATCATTCCATTTGTATGACATGTCCAGAAAAGGCAGATCCATAGAGACAGAAAGTAGGTTTGGGATTATGAGGAAGGGAGTATTGAGAGTAACTGCTAATGGGTGCAAGGTTTCTTTTTTGGGTGACAAAAAGTTTCTAAAATTAGATGTTAGTGGTTGAGAAACACTGTAAATATACTCAAAAACACTGACTTATATACCTTTAAAGAGAGAATTTTATGGTATATGAATTATATCTCAGTAAAGCTATCTTTTATAAAGCAGTTGTCACATCTAATCTATTTACAGTGAGACTATATTTACTTATCAGTGGTATAATTTTAAAAGGAGAAAATTTTTTTT
>NW_017732173.1:324524-333163 GCF_001890085.2 Hipposideros armiger | reverse complement strand
AACGCGCAACTATACTGATCTTAGGGGTTCTCCAGGGAAACAACCAGTTTACTTTATAGTGAAGCCAGCCATCACAGCCCCATCCAAGCACAGAGCTTTCATTTAACTTTTAGTTCACACTATTTTATATGAGTAAGACAGCGAGGGATCACCAGATACTTAAGGAGACCATCTGATAGTGAAAAACAGACAAAAGTAAATAGAAAAAAGTATCACTTATGTCCTGTTTGCATGTGAATACCTGGCATACAATAATCAAGCAATAATAACTCCAACTGAGCTCTGGACATATTATTTACCTGTGGTTAGAAAATAGCTAATAATGATACTAGCATGAAATACCTCACTTTAAAAATAAATTTTGAAATTTATTTTCTGAGCGGCTCTTTAGGTAAAAACTATTTTAACATCAACATGATAAAATGCTATTTAAAGAAAAAAGTAACTGGGAAGAAACAAGTCTATGCAGGAGAAAAATGCTTCAGAAGAAATATTCATTCAGAAAACAGTAACAACAAAAGCTATTAGAAATTAAAATATAATATCTAAAATGTAGAACTCAATAAAAAGGTTGGAAGATAAAATTGAGGAAAGTAGAATACAGACAAATGGAAGATAAAGAAAGAAAAACGTAAGAAAATTAGAGAACCAACCCAGGAGGTTCAAAATCTAAAAATTTCCAGAAAGAGAACAGAGAAAACGAAAAAAGGAAATAGTCAAAATTTTAATTCTGTAAAGTTTTCCACTAATAAAAGACTGAATTTTCAGATTGAAAAAGTCCATATAATGTCCCACACAAGTAAATACAAACCAACATCCAGATGTATGACTGCAAAAGTTCAGAACTCTGAGAACAAAGAGATATCTTACAAACCTGTAGAATTGGAGGAAAAGATGGTTTCCAAGAAAGGATCAAGAATTAGCATAGCTACAAATGTCCCATAGCAACACCAGCAAACAAGACAATGGAGGAATGCTTTCAGAGTTCTGAGAGAAAATTACTTCCCACCTAGATTCAAGACCTAATAGTATTATTGTGTATAATATTCTGGGAAAATCAAGAAGTAGCCAAACTAATTATATAAGTGTGAAGGTAGAATAAAGCCACTTTCAGACATTCAAGCTTCAAAAAGTTTATTCTTATGCACCCATACTCAGAAGTCACTGGAGGATATTCTCTACAAAAATAAGGACATACATTAAGGATGAGGAATACATGAGAACAAGTAAATAGAGTATCCAGAGCAAGATAAAAATATTCCCCAGAATGATAATGTAGGGAGATCCCAACACAGCTATTTAGCAGGTCCAGAGAAGCAGCCAACCCAGAGTGGAGGAAGTTAGATCAAAGGTTCGAGAAAGTTTTCTCCAAAAAGATGAAATTGTAAGAATGACTAATATATATGAACGAATTGAGAAATTGATACAATTAGAGGTGAGTTTGGGTTTAAATTAGTGATAACTTTCGAAACACCCAGTAAAACATGCAACTATCGGTAACCTCAAAGAAAAACAAAGTAGTTACAGGAAAAGAAAGGTTATGATAAACCTTGTAAGTGAGCCATGACTACAATTTACATAGACGTAATAATGTAAGTCTATTGACTGATAATCTAATCAAAACCGTGATAAATTCATGTGAGAAGCTGGGTGTGGGAACTGTGTGTTTGCATGCAGAGGGGAGGAGTGAACAGGTGGTGGTGATCATTAGAGCTAAAGCCTCGTCTTCCATAGTGGAACATCATGTAGAATACTCTAGAAAAATCAAGAAGCAGCAATTTAAACTAGAGCTATAGAGATGAAAAAGAATGGGTAAAAGAATTGAAAGTGATCGCTTCTGGAGAGCAGGAAGTGGAGGGTGGGGCAGTGTGAAATGTTTTTCATAACAAGCCTTGTAGAACCATTCTTCAAAGTGTTACATATATAACTTAGATTAAAAATAATGACTGAAAATTGCAACAAAAATAGAATATATCGGCATAATAAATTAGAAGGGGAGATGTACAAAAAACAGTTTTATGAAGAAACAGAATAAGGAATAACATGAGAAAGGCATATGGAGAGATGTTTCATTGGCATTCTATCATATTTTGGTGGCATATGGATTAGTCTACAACACCAATTAATTACTTTCCTTTATGGTGATGCTATAAGTTAAAACTGAGAAGTTGAGCAAAAATAGTAATAGAGTCTGACCTACACAGACCTGCTGTGAACCAAGAAACAATGCCAAATTATTATTCAAAATTATTTCCTTTTCAAGAGAAAGCCCATGGTTTTCTAAGTACTAGGTTAACTTATTATATGAAATAGTGTATTGTAGTCAATGCTCTTCATGAAATAATTCTGGTTTCCCCCTGTTCTAGGCACTTAATAGGCTTGTACCTGCTTGCCCCTGAGATCTATCAGAGCTATGTGACTAGGTCTGTCCTGTGAGTTGTGAGTGGAAGTGATATTGTGTCATGTTACTGCACGACCCTCCACAGCGCTCACTTTACCTCTAGCACAGTGAGCAAAGCCCAGCTGCCAACCCATGATAGATGTGAAGTATGAGTGAGAAATAAACCTTTATTGATTGAAGGTGGGAGTGTTGCTTATCACAACCTAACAGCTCACAGCTGGAAAATGTTCAGGCCCATAGATGGGAATCACTCTCCATGGGAACTGCTGACCGCCACCCGAGGGGTACCAGTAGCATCTATCGCCCCTGGGCCGTCTTTGCTTTCATTTCCAGCCCAGTTTGGTGTAATACAGGAGGACAGTCCACATCCTCCAGAAAGTTCAAGATAGTTCAGTAACATCATCATTGTCCATTTTTCACACAAGCAAGTAACCAAAATTGAAGCAAAGACACCTCTTGCTTTGGGTCCCCAGTGCCTTAAAGCGATGTATCTTTCAGATTTCAAGACTCAGTTAATCTTTTAAAGTGGTCCAGGGTTAAGCAATTGTTGATGTCAAATAACCAAAGGATAAACTAGCAATTAAAATGAGACATTAAAACAAAGAAAATCTAGTAGGAGTTATCAACCTAAGTGTGGCTCAATCTGCTTATAATGTGTCTAATCTAATCATTGTGGATTGATTTTCAAAATCAATATAGGTGTGACATATTCTGGAGTAGTGTTATATCTTAGGTCTCAGAACTTATTTCCTCTCAGTATTGCCTTCTTATGTATCAAATAAAGCCTTTCTGTAATCCACAGGCTATCTTTAGATAAAATTGCATCACATTTATTCCTGTTAATGCCCCCGATTTAGCCATACAATAAGAGTGTACAGCTCAGCTCAGTCTTTAAAGAGGTGACTAACTCAGCCGTGTGCCATATGTTTATAAAAGACATCATTATACTTCTTTTCTGAAATGTGGCCAAACTCATAGGAACTTTTAAAAATTGACCTTCCTTCATTACCATAACTAGTACTGTTTTTGAGGATTGGTATTTACTCACAATGACAATTTTTCCTCTGCTTTATTTCCCAAAAAAAGCCTTTAGAACTCACCTATATCAAACCCAGACTTAATCAAGCCCTGACTTTTTTTAGTCTTGAAGAAAAAATTCAAAATTGCATGCTTTTTATTTTTTTTCATGCTTTATTTTGCATGATAGTGTAAATGATATCCAATACTTAGTTTTCTAGAAATCTATTTTAGTTGGTCGTTTATCTGTTAGTCAAAAAATAATAATTTTTACTTGTTTTAGCACTGTTAGTCATGTTTATAATTATTGCCAAATCATTTATGAAGACTATCTTTGCTAAGGTTAAAGAGTCGGGAAAATCCTGAGTATAAGAAAAACTCTAAAATTGATTTGTCTATATGAATAAGTTCTAATATTTAAGCACATCAGCCAATTAAAAGGGTTTTTTTTTAATGTTCCTGATGAACTGCAAGACATTTTGCTATGCTTTGTGATAATTACATACCAATCTCTAGAGATCTAAACTTATCCATGGTTCAGAATCCTCTCTAAACCACAGGAAATCAAAATTGTCTGTGCTGGAAATCCCTACGTAAAACAGGATGTGTAATGAGGTAAAAACCACCTGCTGGCTCACAGCACCATGGGGGGTGCTCATCCTGTGTCTTTGTGACTCCTGCATCACACTCATTGTGCCCTTTGGTAGTTTGAACATACGCCATGATCATACTAATATAATTTGTTTTTATAATAGTCATCTATCTATTCTTTATCATGACAGAATAACTATAAGTGTCAAATGAACGAAAAACCAATTTGAAAAGAGACTCCTACTTACTTCTGGAAGTATGGACAACCTGAACATTATGTCGTCTAATTCAGGTCATGTTCTAGAAATTGGCATTTAAGACATATCTGTACAAGAAATATAAGAGAGCAGGCCCAGTGAGGTTGCTTACAGTGAAATTGGAGGAGGGGAAAACACATCCAACGTTACAAAATTATTAAACTAAATAAAAATATCTCATCAACAACGGGAGGCAGTATATGGGTAAATGCCATCTAAGCAGTAAAGACAACAAATAATATGGATTCCAAAGCTAGACCACCATGGGCTGTGTTGGTCTAGATGAGCTTCATGTGAGAGATCAGACTTGAGCCACAAACATATTTCTTTCTTCATTAAATGCGGCCATGGTTTCCCCTTATGCATCCTGCACCTTCCTAGGACAGATGAGTGGATGTGGATACTGCATAAGCAGCCAACAGTGTCTGCCATAGGTGTTATCTTCTCCAGCACATCCTCTGGCAGAACATAAAATAGTTGGGATTATATCAAGTTGCTTTTGGTAAAAAATAAGAGAAGTGATTATCTCAAATCGGAAAATTTGTTGCTTATGATTTCAAATAACAAATCCTGAAATAGGCAGGTCTAGAGTTAGATAATTCATCTCCTCATTGACGTCACCATCTTTCCACTCCACCATCCTCAGTGTATTGGCTTTGTCTTCAGCTCACTTCCATTGTGTTCTCAAGGGGGCTGCCGCAGAGCCAGGTATATGTCCTGTCATCCTCCCCTTCCCGCTCCCCCCCCACACACACACACACACTCTCACTCCTACACAGTGTCTTCTAGAGAAGTCTATTTGGATGTTCCCCAGCAGGCTTTCCCTTCCATAGCAGTGGTTGGCAAGAATTAAATCCCATGCCTACTCCCAAACCAATCTCTGGTAAGAGGAAAGGTTTAGAGAAGTCTATGATGTGTGGAGTTTTAGGCAGCTAGAGTTAGATTGGTAGTTAGAAGAGAGAACTTGAGCAGCGACATTCCCAGTAGGCCAGAATTTTCCTAGTTACCTGATTTCCTCTTCAGTCAGTGATTGATACTTTCTAAGAACACATAGTATGTGGAAAGCATTAATTATAATGGATTTCCTTATGGGCTTCTGTATGGAATTGAAACCTGGCATCTAGAGTTTATCTAATTATAGGATTTTTTTAATTCATAAACACATATTTATAATTTTTTATTTAATCAATAATATTAATGATAACTGCATTAAGATACAGTGCCATTTAACATATGAATAGATCTAAAATGAATTTAGAAGTCAGCAGTTTTTCTAGCTTCTTTTAAGTCTCATGATAGGAATTTTATTATTATCTCAGGCCTAAATTGAACNCCAGCCCTAAAAGGAGAAAATATTAATAAATGGTTCCTGAGATCTTTTTCAGTCCCAACGTACTAGGACCCTATACCGTTGAGATCTTCTAGGCCTTGGTACCTATTCTCCCCTCTCCTTTCCTAACCTCAGAGGCACTTCTACTGTCCTTCAGGGGTCAGCAACAATATCATTGATTGTAGGTTGGGAGAGAGAAGTACAAAAGGGTTATTGGGGAATAACACCTGTGAAAGGAAAGGAGAAGGAAATAGAGCGATAATAGGAAGGAGGATGTCGCCAGACCTAGATGCAGATCTCACACAAGGCTCAATAGTCAACAAAAACTGCAGCCAAGATTTCCTATCAGAAGAGTCCTGTGTTGGGTGGAAGTGGGCAGGCCCTTTAAGCCAGGAGTTAAATGTGAAAACGGACTTTATCAAAAATAACTACTTTCTTGAGATACAATTCAGAGACCATAAAGTTCACTTTTTAAAGTATATAAGTCAGTGGTTTTTCATGTGTTCACAGAGAATGCTCAGTTGTCACCACTATCTAACTAGAACATTTGGAGTTAAACTTGACTCCTCTCTTTCTCTCATAGCCCTAATATACTCATCAGGAAATCTAGTCAGTTTTGTCCAAAATCGGACCACATATCACCGCTGAGCTATGATCCTTCTGCTTCCTTGGAATTTGCGGCGGCAAAAATTGATTTCCCTGCTTTTGTTTTGCCCTCTTCCAGCCCTAATTCTATTCTCACCATAGTAGCCAGAGCGATCCTTTTAAAAGTAAGTCAAATCATGTCACTTCTCTGTCCAAGCCTCTAGTGGCTTCCAGTGGCTTCCCTTCTCAGGGTGAAAGCAATCAAAATTGACTGCAAACCCCCCCTGACGTGACCCGCTGCTTGCTCTTGGCCTTCATGCCCCACGTCCTCCGCCCGTCATTCTTAGCTTTTGCCACACTGTCCACCTTGCTGTTCCTCCAAAACACAAAGGTCTTGCTTGGGGCCTTTGTACTTCCTTCATATTATCTGCAAAGCTGGTGTTTCACCTTCTGCAGTTTTTCCTCAAAAGTCAGTGCACCTCAATTCTTAGTGACACCTTCCCTGACCATCCTATCTCCCTGCACCCCTAAGTGTCTGGCACTTACTGGGCCTTCAGTCACTAGTGGTTGAATGAATGCATGCATGCAACCAGGGTATTTGACTAGGTCCTTAAGTCCCTGACACTCTCATGGGACTGACCCCATTGTATAAGTGAGACCTGCATGGGTGTGGCTGCAGCTAACTCTGTGTTCCTGTTATGGGCTATACACCATGCTGCCCTCTCCCAGGACTTATTACAGCCCTTGCTCCTGTCTACAGGAGCTTTACGGCCCCAGAACCGCTCAGTGAAAGAAAGCACTGCTGGGGATCCAGGTGCACTCATTCTGTTATGGGGACCGGCCTAGAAAGAGGCCCTGTGAGCTGGCACCTTGTCCCATTTCCAGATGCTTCTTGGAATAGCCATATATCTGTTCTGCAATTAAGGAAAAGGAAAGAGACTCTTTTGAAAAACTGGTGAACTGATTTCAATTTTTTAAATATTAATAACATAATATACAGTATAATAGTTCCAGTTTCTGTTATTAAGGATGATTCCGTTACTAAGGGTACAGTCCTTTAACCTGTGATTTCTAAAAATTGGTGTTTTTAGTTGTTTTATATATGTGCGACACTTAGACTATTGCAGTATAAATTACAGGTAGAAAACTCCAGCAGTACTTCATTGTTGTACAAAATTGGCAGCTATTTTGATACTTAAAAATGCATGCATTTTAATACTCCACAGTGTCATCGTATTGACAGTGAGAACAAAGAGGTATAACTGATCATTTATTAAAAGCAGTAAGTTCAGTCGCTTAGTAAAAGAGTTGTGTGTTTCATTGTTGCAACTTAATTTTTCTTACAGGACAAAGTTCTAAAAACATCAGTTCATCGCCCAGCATTGAGAGTTTGCCTGGAGGAAGAGAATTCACTGGCTCCCCACCTTCGTCTGCTACTAAAAAGGATTCCTTTTTTAGCAACATCTCTCGTTCCCGCTCACACAGCAAAACTATGGGCAGAAAAGAATCTGTAAGTATTTAAACATGGTTTTCTTTTCATCTTCTGTTTTCCTCTAGAGTGATTCATTTCTTAAAGCTTATTATAAAGCTTTGAAATTTCTACAGACTAAATTTACAGACTAAAATGAATTGTTGATCAAAAATAATTTTATTACATTTTTAAGGAATATAATGATGTGGTCTCTATTACACTGGGGGATAAAAACAAGTATCAATTTAAAATAAATGGAATCCCAAATCTCAGTTCATTTTTCCTCCACAAATGCCTTTGTGTCAAAGCCTGTGTTTTTTTCTAAAATGTAGTAAATAGTATTATACCAAATAATAGATTATGGCACTTGAAACAAACCAAACTGTTTTCTCAGTTTTAGGCATTTCTTGAAAATTAAAAATAATTACTTTACCACTTGTTTTTAAAAGTTATAGAAGTTACATTTAAATTATGGTATATTGATAATTGCTCTCTAAGATCTTTTGTATCATTACTCAAAAGAACACATCTAAAGCATATCAACTATTTTAAAACCCTGGTTGTGTCTGAAATTTTTTTAAGCCAACTTCACAAGAAATAAAATATTTAGCCACATTTTATAGCTAGTTTAACACCTAATATTCTACTATGAAGAATTTATCAGCCCACTTTAAAAGGATCCAAATATAAGGTATTACAGAAAAAGATCTAGCTATTGCTGAAATAGTCCTAAATTAAAAAAAAAAAGAAAGAAGGAAAAGAAAACCTTTGAGGGATAGTTATTTACGGTACATAGAATAGATGACAGCATGATACCTAGCTGTATGACTATATGACCTTGGGCAAGACACTCAGCTTCCTGGAGCTTCAACCACCTCATGCAAATTGAACAACATACTTTGCTCTCTGAAGGGAAGAGTTTGCCACATACTCTCTTGGGGTCCCTTTCAATGTGTAGGAACTGTGATTCTCTAATTTGTAAAAGAG
>NW_017732173.1:261753-317044 GCF_001890085.2 Hipposideros armiger | reverse complement strand
CCATCTTTTTGCCTCACCCAGTTTACCTAATTCCATTGTAAAGAAACATGAACATCAAAGGGAGCATCATAAAGAGCTGGTTTTGATAGGCTGTGCATTACATTTTAATGTAGCTTTTGTAAACAGGTTTTATAACCAACATTTTAACATCTTTATGCTTCAATAAATTTAGTTTTAACCAAAACATCTGAGGAGCCTATGAAGGCAGAACCACAGGGAATGGAGCTCTGAACCTTTACTGTGATGCCCTTTTTAGGACAGTGAAGATGGCACCCTTTGGGGGAGAATGAGATATTCATCCCCCTCATGCTGGGCCTTCTTCCTCCTTAATTTGTCTTCATGTCCATCATCTGCATAAAATACAAAGATGCCAGACTGTACCCATGCTGAACACTGCCCAGGAGGCATACACAGTGGTGGTTTGGGGAGAGCTCGAGTGAAGCAATTAGAAATATTTAGAATCCCTGGCCAGAAATTCCTGTGGGTTTGAATCATGCTAAATTAAATGTGGCATGGATAGCATTTGTTTCCTTGCAATGACCTTTCTTGAAGCTTGACATTTATTTAGTCTTGCAATGCCACATTGCCTTGGGGATAGTAATCTGTGCCTCAGCGGGCACATGTGCAGGGCCGAGAAGGAAATGAGGGCTTTGAGTTGCCCTGTGCAAATGGAGGTCAGTCACGGCCAGAGGCCAAACTGTGGAGGCTGTTTGGTTGTCATCTTTCCCCCTCAATGGCGTCACCACTTTCATTCTCCTACACAGCATCTTCCTGCTTTTAACCTTCTGTTCCTCACTTCCCAGCATTTATTCTTTGAAACACCTCTGTTAACTTTTCCAGGAAGCTATATTTTTAATCCACTGGGTTCTCATTCTAGAAAGAATGGCTTTGCTCCTGTTGCAGGAATTCTAGGCCTGTGGAATGAAGAGGGACATTTGTATCACACAGGTGGCTGTTCCTTAACTTGAAACCTTAAGGCTAAGGAGCTCCTTTTTGGTTGGTCCTCATGCTGTGCCTAGAGGGTTAGTCAGAGGCTTGGTCACGCTTACCACTGCTTCTCTTTCCCTGAATCCTACTATTTCCCCTCCAGTTGCCCATGTATCAGGAATTCATACACATGGAAGTATTGTAGGTGGCAAACCCGGGGAACCTCACATCTGGAGCGTGGGAGTAAAGGGCAGAGTTACGGGGCACTTAGCGATGCAGTTTGTGTACTTCTCACAAGAGCCCTGCGCCGTTCACTGAGCAGCACGCCCAGGCCTGGGGCGAGGCTTGCCTGGAGACGGGGCAGGTTTACCTCCGCAAAGATGATATCCGTTCCCCAAGTCCTGCACCCAAAGGAGGTGACTTTTCCTAATCAAATTAGAAACATGTTTTAGGTTGCTAAAGGCCTAAGAGGGAACTGCAATTGTTGGGAAAATTCAGGACCTTTCTATCTTGTGGCAGTGATGATAAAATAAATAAATAAGTAAATAAATAAATAAGTGGATGGCACCAGAAAAACATGTTAGCATTGACATGAAGAACTAGTAAGATGAGAAAAGAAAAACAACAAAATGTATTTGATCATAAGAGTAATACTCAGCATGATGATTTACAGAGAATTCACCACTGATGCTTTATTAAGCCTCCTAATAAGCTTGTCTATCATTACAAATGAATCTGATTAACTTCACTATAACTTTTATTTGATTAGACTACTGCACTTGGCTCACATAAGCTTGAGCTTGGGTCTGCGGTGTTTGTCTGCTTATGAAATACAGGTGGTCATGAGCAACATTTTAAAATTCATGAAAAAACAACAACCAAGATCCTTCTCAGCCCTGACATTACAATGTGGCTGAAGGATTTTTAAAATCCGCGAATATATGGATCATTAGAAGATAACGTAATCAAATTTCCAAACTTCCTTTTTATTTATGATGATGGCAAAGCCCATCCTCCCTCCTTTCCCTCAGAATCGTTACCAGCTTAGTACAGTTGTCTACCCCATAGCTTTAGCGTTTCCAGTCAAAATATCATTTCCCTAAGTTGCTGAGGTCAAGAGACAGAAACGTTAACAGCAGCAACTGAAAAGCATGATGATTGTAGTAGGCCACAAACAAATCGGCTTTATGTTAAATTCTAGAACATTATGGGCTACATTTGAAAACGAGAGAAAAGAATAAAGAAAAACTTTTCAACTGGAAAAGCAGTTAGGAAAGTGGACACTCCCCTGTCCCCACCCCCACCATGTATTCATAGGCCCCTGACTCGACTCGTGATTCCTGCGTTTCTTGGTCATATTTTCCAATTGTTTTCTCATCTTTGATGTTCTTATTGTTGTGCTTTAAAGTTTTCTTTCTTTCTCATTTCGCTTCTTTGATGATTGGCCCGTGGCCGGCCGAGTGGCGCGATGGTTAAGAACTGGCTTGGGACGCCAGAGGGCCCCGGTTTAGATCCCACATATGAGGGCCAGTGACACTGCCCTCTGCAGCTAAGATGCTGAACAACAGCTCAGCCTGGAGCTGGGCTGCCATGAGTCGCTGGCGATGGCGTAGGCTGCAGCCCCTGTGGCAGTGAGTTGCCATGGGCTACCATATGTAGCCAGCAGCCAGCATGAGGGGCCAGCAGCCACAGTGAGCGGCCGTCCAGAAGCCGGCGACTGATGTGCCTCGCCTGGGGAAGAGCGCAATGATGGTGCCAACTTGGGCCAGTGAAGCAATGTCCTCGACAACTAGACTGAAGAACAAAACAACAGCAACTTGTCTGTTCCCCTTCCCCCAATTCCCCAGCTCTGTTCCCATCCCCCTAATTCCCCAATTAAAAAAAAAAATCTAAAAAAAAAGATGGCCCGATCTCAGTAAATAAACCCATTCCAAACACACCTGTCCCTGCCACACCCTAAAGGGCCTTTCAGACCAGCACCTAAGATCACTTTCAGGTGAGCACTTTGACCTCTTGATTGTCATCATCTTAATTCTTGGAAACCACCCCAAAGTTAGGACAGAATTGTAAACAAGATCATGAAAGTTTGTAACATTTCCCTGAATTCTTCCATATGTCCATTCAGATATCTCAAGGGTTTCATTAACAAGGAAATGTAAAGAACTTGCAAATTATATCACTAACCTGTCCCACATATACTTCTACACCCACTCCTACACAGTCCAAAGCTGAAGAGGCCTCATGCAGAATAATGCCCGCAATTAACTGAGAATAAACAGTGACAAATGCTGCCAGACTGCTTAACTTCAGGATGTTCTCAGTCGAGATGCGAGGCAGTCTTTTGGGTTTGAAACATATTCGTATACTCCAAATGCGTCTCTTACTCATTCATGATGATATAAAGATACATATATTCCATAAAATATCAAAAACAATAGTTTTGAAAATGAAATTGAAGAAACTAGAATGAAACCAGCAAGGTGCTACCATGTGATAATGCTAACGTTTATGGAAATCTTAAATACATCTCTAGATAACAAACATTAATATCCTCCAGCTGGGCAACAATGAAACTATTATCTATTTACTGCCCAGGTTAAATGAGGTGTTGGTTTCTTCTTCAGTGTCTGTAGTCAAAGTCACCCATCTCAGTCTGTTAGGACCAGATTGCTTTTTTGACACCCTTGATGAGGGTCTTCAGAACTAGGTTTGAAGGTAAGCTACATAAGACAGGCACAAGATAAATAAGCAGGTGGAATTCTTTTACCAGGAATTGAGATTTAAATTTCTGAGACTGACTAAATTTAAAGACCATTTAAATGTTGGAACTTGCATTTCATCCCAAAGCCTATCATTTTTTGGGACATTTTAAGCTGAACATAACAGAAATTCTGACCCAAACTGATTCAAAAAATGAGTTATTAACTCAAATTAAATCCAAAGGACCTCTCCTCCATGGCTGATTGTTAGAATCACTGGAGAGCTTAAAAAATACCAGTAGCAGAAGAACTGAATCAGAATCTCTGAGGTGGGGCCTGGGCCATGGTAATTGTTAAAAGCTTCTCACGTTATTAAATGTGCAGCCCAGGCTAGGAACCAGTAATTTAGAAGCTGGTCAGTGTCTTCAGAGCCCCGAGTTCTTTCTGCCTCTCTGCTCTGCCCAGAACAGGCTCTCCCCCAGGTTAGAAGGGAGACAGCTACAGTGGTTCGAAGCACCATTCCTATTCACCAACATCCAGAGAACGAAGATAGACCATGTCTTCCCAGAGCATTGTCTTAAGATAGGGTCAGGGTCGCCAGATAAAATACTGGATGCCCAGTAAAATTTGAATTTCAAGTAAACAATGAACAATTTTTTAGTATAAGTATGTCTCATACATGACATGGGAAATATACTAAAAAAATATATGTTGATGGTCTGAAATTCAAAGTTAACTGTGTGTCCTGTATTTCTATTTCTTAAATCTGGCAACTATGTCTTAAGAACCTTTGTTCTTTAGTTCTTCAAGAACCACCCACCCAAGACTTCCCCATATGTCTCATTGGCCATAATTCCTGCAGCCATTACTACAAAGGTAATGAGGTTCCTCTTAAATCCATCAGGCCCAGCCCCCGCCCCATGGCTCTGGTTTAGCTCAGCTTCCCTTGAGAGGAGGTTTATGGCTACAGGGCCCTTGCAGGAAGGAAGACAAGAAGAATGAACACGAGGTGCCCCAGCGCAGCACCCCCTACAGAGAGTGCTGCCATGGCCTCTAGACTAAAGCTTTCCTGCAAACTATTATTCTGTGGAAAAATATATAAATTCGATTGCCATGAATGTAATCGTCTTCAAATGAATAGTGGTTTTCAGAACAATCAGTCCTAAGGTGGTTTATATTTTCACAAAAATCATGCTGTGCCAAATCATCCATTAAAAACCACAGAGCTCATGGGAAAGCGGGATTGGGAGCAACACCCAGAAACTTCATCAATTACACATAAAACGAGGTAGGAAGTTAATAAAAGTGGTGGCATGGTTTTACTCATGTTAAATGATTAAGAAATACGTAAATACTATGATAAATATGACTCTCTACCTTGATAAAGGCCTGAAGCCTGGTTGGGGAAGTGAACATTTGAAGGGTTGGAGCTTGTGAGTTACCACATAAAGTAGTGGAAGGAGAATTACCTGGAATCTGATGATTGACAGCCCATCACACTCTCTGTGAGCTCAGGTGGCTGGCAGGTACCGGAGGTGTCTGCATGTATGTGTGTGTGTATTCATGTAAGTCCGGGTTCAGCTACATGCAGTTTTGTGCATTCATCTAGTGTTTCTTGCGGATGAAATTGCACATAAACAAACATGTAACTCACATCATGCTCAGTTGTCCCCTAATTTGTCAGTTACCTCAAAACAAATTCATATTTTTAAAAGAAGCATTATAACACGTCTGACTCTGCTCTGGGTTTGACATGCAGCTTCTGAAGTTGTAGGGTTAGGGGAATGAGGATAGAGAGAGATTATACTTCCTGTATTAATGCTTTTGTTCCCAGTTCCATAACTAACAGTACCATGTTAATTAGAAACTTTAGAATACATCCATTTTATTAATGGTACAAACATCCCAACTATTTCACAGTTCCAGCCTGCTCTCTGTAAATGTCTGACTTGGTGTCTGACTCCCCCTATCCAAATTCTGCAGTGGTGCTTCCCCAGGATAGATCTCGAGATTTCATGACACAGCCTGCAGGGCCCTTGAGGACCTCACCCTGTCCAGCCTTGTCATCAGTCCTCCTTCCAGTTCCTCTCCAACCCTTCAGGAATGCAGCGGCTGTTTCAGTTCCTTCAAACTAGGCATGCTGTCTCACAGCTCTGTGTTGTTTTGCTTTACTGTCTCTCCTGCCCAAAATGGCTCGCGTAGCCACAAGACCCGCAGAGTTCCTTCCAGTCTTAGCCCAAGCACCTTGTGTCCCATGGAGCCTTTTCTGCTGCCTTCTGGAAGCCAAGTACTTTCAGGAGGGAGCTATGGCCCTAGGGAAGCTGCAAACTCTAGAGTCTTCCCCAAACCTGCAGAAGCAGCATGTTGAGATGGGGGATGTCTTAGATTGTCTATGCATGTGTCCTTTGCTTTGACTGTCACAGAGCTACTTGTGTTCAGTTAAAAGACTCGCAGAACTTGTCACTCCCAGTATCTCCTGTGGCAGTATTCTCTCTGGCACATAGTAAATGTTTAAGAATGAATGAATGCTGTTGAGGGTTCTGTGTGCTATGCAAGGACTCCGGTGTATGAGACTTCAGTCTGGCCCTCCCTAGGGCCGGAAAAGTTGCCTCATTTCCCAGTGGCGTTCACCAACCACATATAAAAGCTAACAGAAATTGTTGATACACAGTGAGAAATAAGGTTTCTATAAATTAGCTTGAGTGAATCAACAAAAGTGTGACAGGCGTGCGAGTAAACCAGGTAATTCAGAGAATTTCTTTCTCACCTTTTTTTTTTCTTTCCAAAAGTCTCAGAATTGGTAGTGTTTTGTTCATCAAATGCTTGGTTTCTTTTGCCAATTGTAACAAAGCATTTCTTAAATCATGCTTGACCCTCAGTTTGGATTTGCTGTAGGGGCCTTTTTGTTGTTGTTGCTCTACTGGGACATTGTGAGGTCAGTCAGCTCAGAGAAGAGTGGTACAAGGGTGCACATTTCATCCTTACACGGGCCAGTTAGCCTTGTCATAAGAGAAACAACTTTGGCTAAGGCCCTTCTATCTGGGTCCGCAATGGAGCCTGTGCTTCCTTTTGGTGCCAGAAACAGCAAAGGAAAGCACGCAGATAGTTCAGCCCGGCCAGCAGCACAATGAGAAACTCGGCTGGAGGCCCTGGTGCCGTGGAATGGTTTCATCAGTTGGTCTGATCATGTGTAAGTGGACAGGGAAAAACCCTTGTTAACTAAAGTAACATCTGCGCTAATTGGCTTGGTGGAGGAGAACGCTCTTCTCATTTACAATAGATGGGTCCCATTGCTTAATTATAAAATACAACATGGAGATGATAGCCTAAAAGTCCAAACGATGGTGACACTCCCCCACACAAACGCCATTTAATTAGCCTCCCAAACACAGTGCTTTTTGGGAGGGACTTTTTTGTCCAGTTCAAATGTTCAAAAGACCGGCAAAGTGCCTTTAACAACTATGCTTAACATTTTTATACCTTTTTGAATTTTTAAAGGCTAGGAAGTTTCAAAGACATTCCATATGCATATAATTATTTATTTAAAAGCAGTTATAGGATTTTTGCAAATAAGGTTTATAACTATGTAAGGTTTTATTCTTCCTCAGGTTACACATATATGAGGTTTTCTAGTTAAAGGTTTTATTTTAATTTCCAGTGTATTCATTTCAAGATTGTAAGCTTATTCTGTTTACTTTAGAATTTGTAGCACATGATCCTATTTTTTGGCACCATTTTTTCTGTTTATTTATTGTCTTTTGTAAACAATGTCTACAAAGGCAAAGTCAGATTAAAATAGTTCACAGTGTTAAAAGGGCAATAGTCATAAAAGCATGTTTCTAAAGGCTAAAAGTATTTAACACATATTACTTATTATTATAAAAATATCTCCATATAAATAAAATAGATTATTTAAATATCATGGATTATGGAAATATTCCACCATTTTCATTGCATTCATGTTTGAAAAGCATCTTTTATTCTCTGACACACACAGCCTCTGTTCATCAAAATTACAGACGAAAGCATGCGTAATCCAACAAAATTAATTTATATTTGGCTTTAAAATAAGCGCTTCTGTTTATAGGAGAGTGAATTGAAACCTAATAGTCTAAAAATTAGTTCTAAATAGATAATGAAGTCACTCTGCACAGAACTGAATAAGGAAAGCTGGAAAGCTATCTTGGAAACACGTCACCCTGCTTCTCTCCTCCGTACTCCATGCTGAGAAGAGGTCTTTTGGACTATTACCAAATATGCATGTAACCATGCAGCCATCTGTTAGAACTGCCTTAGAGCAAGGAAATAGTAAAGTGTTTCACATCCTTTCCAGAGGGATTGGAAGCTGTTTTCAGAAGTAAATAGGAGGGCATGAGATGGGTCATCTAAATCCTTGCTGTTCAAAGGATAATCATCCCCTGGGACCTTGTTAGAAATGCAGACTCTCAGGCCCCACCCCAGACCTACTAAATAGACTCTGCATTTAACAACAACGTTCCCCAGGTGATTTTTATGCATATTAAAAGTCAAAAAGAATTAGCCTAAGATTAATTGAATACCAAATCAGAAATAAGATTTTTCTATATATAAAGCCAGCTTCAAATATATTCTAGTGTGAACATGTTCCCCTTGTGGATGATAGCTAAGTGCTAATGGTTACAGAACGCTATCCATGCGTGTCCTCTGTTCTAAGTATCCTGCATGTATTAGCTCCTTTAATGCTCAAAGAACTCGACAAGGTCGGTGCTATAATTACCTTCCATTTTACAGATGTGAGAACTGAGGCATAGAGAGGCTATGGTTAACTCCGTCCACAAAAAAAGATACCACTCAAGAGTGGACAATGGGAAATTTCTGCCTTATCAGGTAGATCCAGAAGAATAAAATGGGGTAAAAAGCTAAGATCTTTTTTTACCCCCTCAGTAAAAGTTATGAGAGGCAACTGAATAAGAAGAAATTTCTTTCTCTTAATTTTATGACCCTTACGTGTTCTATTTTTAAAATATCATTTATAATCCATGCCCCATATGTCCCCCCACAGCGAGCATGTGAGCTGAATTAATTATTTTAATCTGCCAAAAAGATGTTTGGAATTCTTTCACATGTAAAGCAATGAAGTGAATGTGGATTTGATATGTAATTGGTCAATTCTAGGGATTTGCTAAAAATCAAGGTGCAATTTGGTAGAGAAAATTTTTGCATGGGAAAATAAGTTTCTCCCTATCCTTCACCTGGTGGCCCTGCCCTCCCGCTCTTCCTGGGCTGCTGCAGGAAGGGATTGGGAGGGTCTCCATCTGTGGGGCCAGCCGAGGCAGGCTGACCAGCAAGGGGCTGGACTGGCAGAAGCCTGGCTCACGTCTCACGTCTCATCTCGGCATTCTGATTTTAAGACGCAATTTTTAACTTTATAAATTATAAGAAAACAGTATTCTTTTTATTTTGGTAAAATAGACAGAATTTACCACCTTAACCGTTTTTATGCTTACCGTTCATTCACACTAAATTCTTTCATAATGTTGTGCATCCGTCTCCGTAACTCTTTTCATCTTGTAAAACTAAAACTCTATACCCATTAAACAGTAACCCTGTATTTCCCACACCACCCTGCCCCTGTCAACCATTGTTCTACTTTCTGTCTTTATAATTTTCACTACTCTGAGTACCTCTTATAAGTGTAATTATACAGTATTTTTCTTTCGGTGACTGGCTTATTTCACTCAGCATAATGTCCTCAAGGTTCATCCATGTTGTATCAGGTGTCAATTTCCTTCCTTTTTAAAGGATGAATAATATTCCATTGGATGTATAGACCACATTTTGCTTATCTGTTCATCTGCTAATGGACACTTGGGTTGCTTCCATGTTTTAGCTACTGTGAATAATGCTGCTATGAACATGGATGTACAGATATCTCTTAAAGACTCTGTTTTTAATTATTTTCGGTATGTACCTAGAAGTGGAATTACTGGATTATGTAATAATTCTATTTTTAATTTTTTTTAGGAACATTTGTACTATTTTCCACAGCAGCTGTACCATTTTACATTCCACCAGCAATGCATGAGGGTTCCATTTTCTCCACATCCTCACCAACATTTATTTTCTGGTTTTGTTTTGTTTGTGTATTTTTAGTTTCAGGTGTACAAAACAGCATAATGATTAGACATTTACACCCCTCACAAAGTGATAACCCCCCAAGTCTACTACCCATCTGACATCCTCTGTAACTATTACAATGCAATTGACTATAGTCCCTATGCTATATTTTACATCCCCATAACTATTTTTGTAATTGGCAGTTTGTACTTCTTAATCCCTTTCACCTTTTTCACCCATCCGCCCAACCCCCCTCCCATCTGGTGACTATCAATTTGTTCTGACAGAACCATTCTTTACCTACTGCTTTGTAACTTGTTTCTCCACCTAGTATACAATAAGTGATTGTTAAATGTTCTCATATGCGAACATTTTGAGTAGTTGCATAATATCCTGTTTATGAATGTACTGCAAGTTTCCTAAGTCACCTATTATTCGACATTAAGGGTTTGTGTGGATTGTGTGTGTGTGTGTGTGTGTGTGTGTGCGTGCATGTTGCCATTCAATGTGTGATTTTGCATACGTCCATAGTTCATTGGAATAACTTTCTAGAATTATATTAATATTCTAGAGACAACAACAAAATCAATATTAAGTGTTTACCCAGTACCAAGCACTGAGCAAAGTACTTCATCTGGAAAATCTCGCGTAATCTAATTCTCCAACAATCATATGAAGTAGGAATTATTATTATCCCCATTTTATAGACAGGAAACCAAGGTTCAGAGCTCTAGCTTTGCTACCCGGCCAGGGTCACAGAGCTGGTACATGCCGGCATAGTATATACTGATTCTAGGGCTTCTGACCATATTCCTTTTGCTCTTCAGTATGAGTGCACTGCTTCATACGCCCATACCATTTATTCTGATACTCCTAAAAAGCCTTCTTTGTGTTCTTCTTTTGTTTTTTTCTGGTGGTGTCTTCCTTTACGGATACCATATGCTCTGGCTTGGTTTTCGTCCACAGCATGTGTGTGTATTTTGCCCTTGTGTACACCACAGCTTCCTCAGAACATCCATGGCCTTCCCACTTTTTTTTCCTCGAGACTTTCCGTTTCCTTCACTTCCCACTTCTTGTTCACCCATCTGCTCAAAAAAGACTGGG
The DNA here is from genome assembly GCF_001890085.2 of Hipposideros armiger. Taxonomy (NCBI): domain Eukaryota; kingdom Metazoa; phylum Chordata; class Mammalia; order Chiroptera; family Hipposideridae; genus Hipposideros; species Hipposideros armiger. The sequence goes on along the minus strand of NW_017732173.1, from coordinate 306,218 downwards.
TGTCTTTCCTGTCTCCTGGCTTCTATTATTAGCCTGTTCGTGCTGCCTGCAGTAGATGTCGGTTCTCTTGTCTGCTTCCCTTGTGATCTGAAGACACTCACTGGGAAGCTAAGCAGAACTCTACCCTGGTGCTCTTCCTGCCCCGCTGTCTGCCAAACCAACGACCCCGGGGTTGTGCTTTGTCCATGGACAATGACAGTGCTGTGGCTGTTACAGTCATTACGAGCATGGCGCACGTTAGGGGCAGTGGCCGCAACATTATATGCATCAGATCCCAGCCCCCAAAATATAATCATCTGAACTAAAAATGTAACGAATGGGATTTAATGGGAAGGGAAGGAAAGCCTTTCGGCCAGACCTCAACGTCTGCTATTCTCCATGCTCTGGCTTTGCCCATGTAACACACGTTTCTGACTCCCCACTTCTTTGGTTACTGGATCCTTGCCTCCTAAAACGTCTGTGTCCATCATTTCTTCTGGGCCAAATCCCCCTTCTTCTTTAAGACCCATCAAAAATGATGCCTCTTCCAGAAAAATCTGCTTTTATTCTCACCCCTACACATTGGAAGTCATCTGCCCTCCCCAGAATTGTGCAGGCTCCTCTTTCATATCTGGTACAAAACTTGACCTACTCTTCCCATGGCTTTATGTACAGGTCTGACCTCCTAAATTTGTGGGGGTCAGAATTCATGCCTCATTCATTGTTGTATTTCCCACAAGGCCTAATACAACATAAATAAATATAGTGAGTATATTAATGAATAAGTGAATCAATAATAAACTACAAAACTTATTCTGTTAACCAAGAAATAGCAGAAAAACATGGAAGAATTTAACAAAATTGATATATACAATCTATACATTATAAAATCATTTAAACAACTGAGATGTATAACATTTGAATAGAAGTATAATGATGCATCAGCTATTTTGGAGTGAATGGTGGTGGAAACACCACTTTTTGAAAAGCGAATTCAAAAAACACATTTCTTGAAATAGAGTCAAAACGAAAATCATTCTGTGAACAACAAAACAGAACACAGCCAGTTATATCTGAATATTTTTTTGAAGGAAAACAATTTAGCAAGCAATTTGGTGTTAGAACCTAGCGTGGCAAATGGTGAATCTCTCTTAAAGGAAACTGAGATACAAGATTAAACTTTGGAAGGACCATCGTAATTAAGCCTAAGAACTAATGTGTACACAGGGAAGAAATGGGAGTAGGGAGCCAAGGGGTCTGGGTTCTCAAATAGCTGTCTAAACCCTGCATTCACTTCCAGAGAAGTGGGCTTACAAAGGGGACCAAGTTTCATATAGGATAGAATGAGAGAACCTGCCTCATTGGTTAGTTGTGAGGAGTGACTGAGTTAATGCACACACAACTCAGTGTCTGAAATGCTGCAATCACTATAGAAGGGTCTGGAATGGTGTAATTTCTATAGAAGGATTAGATGCTAGGTATTCTTTCCTCATCTTCCGGTCCTTCCCTACAGGACTCCCAGGTATAGTTGGTAATGCGTTGCACACAGTCATCTGCATGTGACCCTACTTCATAATCTTCCATCAGTGGCTTGCCTTGTACATCAATTTGTTGCCCAAAACCTAAGACAATGATGGGCTCCTAAACCCTAATTAATCTTTCTGGGCTAAGCCACACAGAGGTTTTTAAACCAGAAACCAGTGTTTTCCAACAGTGAATCATAAAACCCTGTACTTAAAATCCATTTCACTGTTTTGACCTAATTATTAATTTTAAAAAAAGAAAAAGAAAGAATAAATGCCTTTACTGAGTACCTATCCTGTGCCAGATACTCTCCATGGTGTTCTCATTTTGTTCTCCCCTCCCTTCAGTCCTACTAGGTGGGGGTAAGGGGGCCAAGAAATTAAGGAACTTGTCCAAGATTATACAGCTAGTAACTGGCAGAAAGTGCATGTGAACGCAACCATGTTTACATATTTCATGGAATGGAAGGCGGAGCATATATGCAAAAGTAAATACAGTTAGTCCTCACTTAGCATCATCAGTAGGTTCTGCAACTTGAAGCAAAACAACATAACGAAACCAGTTTGACAATAGGCTAATTGATAAAAACAAGAGTTAAGTTCCAATGGCATCTCATCAACTTTATAATGAAAAGACATTATTCGAGGACCGGCTATATAATACACATTTCTCTTCAGTGTCTTATTTACACATAAAAATTACACTAACTGGTTGTTTTCACAAAACCTCAAGGCAATTAGCCAAGTATTTGTTTTTTATTACAGAGGACCGATTTAATGAAAACAAACAACTAAAGCTGTCAGTGTTTAAAGCATGTTAGTGGGGAAGAGTGTGGAGCAAGAGGAGCTAAGATAGAGAGTTTCCACAGTTTTAGAAGCTTGATTCTTGGCTCTCTCTTTTATCTGTAATTATATAATATAGTGAAGAATAAATGACAAGCCACCCTTTGCCTCCAAGTGATTCCACTTCTATTTATAAAGTCTGTGTGATAGTTAAAGGGCCTAGGAATGTTTTAAGATTAAGCAAACTCTAGCGGGATAATACACCGGATTTCTGACTTCCAAATCGAAGAAGTTCTTGGGCCCCTCAACCTGTTTTAACCAGAATGCTCTTCTTATCGCATATATTTGGGTCTTTGTGTGAACTTTCCTTGGAAAAAAAGGTTTAAATGAATGAAAGTTGCCATTTTCTTCAGTATAGATGCCATTTGCATTGAGGTTGACTCGGGAATTAGGCAGGCAAGATGCTCTTCACGTGCCACCAGAGCCCTAAGCAAAACTGCGGACTTGGACAACTGTTTTACATTTCCACACACTCACGCAGCAAGCGCTTTGGGCCGCTTATGGTCTCAGGTCTGCCCCATACACTTGTGCAAATTTTGTACTGCACAATTTAGAGGGCACCAGTCCCATCATGTTTTGATTACAATAACGTTCCTGCTAACACAGTGAAGTGTTCTAAGGAAGGGACCCCTCTGAGCTCCGTACTTCCCTCCAGCTGTCCCGCACTTCACCACCACCACCCAGCCTGGCCTGTCTCCTCTGAAGTGTCTCCTTTGAAGCTTTTCTTCTGTCCCAGCTTTTAAAATGAAAATAAAATGAATAAAATCAATCCAGTTAGGTGGGAATGGCAGCTGGGGATTAAAGTTCCCAAGGGCCTTTACATTGAAAAGAAGTGCTTGCTTAACCCAAATTAATATGTAAATAGAAAAGATGTTTTTAAACCAGGAGGCAGTGCACACCTAGGGCCTTTGGTCTACCCTGGGCTGTCAGCACCCAGGTTATCCCATGCAAGGAAAAACTCAGACCACAGCTGGGCCCCCATCTGCTGACAAACCGCCAAGCTCTCACCTCAGTACAGTTCTAGACTCATCCAGTGGGGTTTTTGTCTGTAACACTTTGAAACTGTGGCACATTCAGTAGAAGGGACAGGAGGCAGGGGCCAGGATTTCCAGAGCAATTATTTTTATTAATTAAAAGACTTTCATGTATTCTGTCTCATACTCTAGTAACTTATATAAGCTTGTAAGCTCCTGGAGAGCAAAGCGTCTGACTTGTACCTTCTCCAGAGAGGGCTGAATTTAGGCCCATGTTGGGCAGAGGATTTCTTTAAGTTACACGACTTATAAATGGCAGGATCAGAAATAGAACTCAGATTTTCCTATGGCATATACCAATCTAGTGTTCTTTCCATGCTACCACGTCTTCAGTTCATCTGTTGTATAACAAAGCATTCCAAACGTCCACTCCTTAAAGCAACAACACTTATTTCTCACAGGTTGATGGGCCAGGCATTTGGAAGGCCTGGCTGGGCTGTCCACAGGACGCTGACTGGGCACTCACTGGGCTGGCTTCAGATGGCTTGGGCCGAAAGGTCCAGTAAGACTGGATTCACGTGTCTTGAACTTCAGTGCTTCTCCTGTGGCTCTTGCCACATTTTCTTTCCTCTCTTTCAGGATTCTAGCCTGAACTTCTTTGCAACATGGTTGCTATTTGCCTTCCTCTAGTAAAAGTAAGAAGTAAGCAGAAGTTGGCAGGCCTTTTCACTAGCCCAAAACTGACAGTTTGACTTCTGCGTTCTCCAGATCAAGGCAAGTCACAGGCAAGCCCAGATTCAAGGGGAAGGAAGTAGATTCTACCTCTTCATGAGTGGAACAGCATGTCCATGGGGGAAGAAATTGATGGCGGCCATCTTTGGAGACTAATCACAGCCGTAGTTCACCAACACGTAGCCTTCTTTCTCTAATTCTTACAGTGTCCTTATAGAACAGGGAAACGCAAGGCTGTGCAGAAGAAAGTGGGGGAGGGGGAAAGAGAAGAAAAATACCCTGAAACACCCCATTCTTTTCCACCTTAAAACCCAGACAAAGAGTTGGGAAGGTGGTACCACCTACCTACTGGCCCCTGTAATCATTCCTGGGCTGGGCTTCTGGTTGCATTTGTCTTGATTTGAGTATCAAAGGAGGGGCTGCTGCACTTTGTGGAATATGTAAAGAACATGGGTAGTGCTTGTGTAATCCTACAGTGGGCACTTCATAATATTTTGTTTTTAGAGCTACTGCTATGTCTGTTTTCTGTGTCAAGCATTTAAATGCGTATTCCTAAGGGCTCATTTCTCCACACAGCAGTTGGAAACAATACTTTCCAGTGCTGCATATATGTGTGTTGCTAAAATAGAATACACCTACAAGTAACCTTTTCAACTGTTAATTTCCATCTATAAGTCAAATTATACTCAAGTCTCTAAGGAAAAGCATAGCTTGGGAGGTTTCTCCTCCTTTCGTTTTAATGACACAAGATTTTTATGTGAAAGGACAAGTATCTAAAACTGAAAAATCCGTTTTTCTAGCCTATTCCAGCTCTGACAACGTCTTTTCTTTGTATTCTTGCTAACTTTGTTTAAATTATCCTATCTAATGAGGATTAGTCTCTTTCTCTGAGAAAAACTCCCCTAATCTTCTAAATTTCCTTGGGAAATTTTTTGTGTGTATTTTATTTTTCCTTAAAAAAACCCCAAAAAACAGGCTTTATCCTTTTGTTATAGTTAAATTGCCTTTTACCATTTAGATAATTACTCAACCCAGAGTATTTTTTCCTAGAAACAATCAAATAAATAAAATGCTCTAGTGTCATATCAAGAGAGGAAATGTAAGAGCAGCTATTTATAGACTGCAAAACTTTTTCAAGTGCTTTGGGGAATCTCACTTTTTAAGAGATTATCATAGTCTGGAAAGTGGTGAGATTTGTCTTATACAAATGGAAATCTTTGGTTTCCCAAATGTGTGTGAGAGAGAATGTAATTTTTTGTAGCAGCTGCTTAGGGAGTATGGTTCACTGAAATCCAATTTACTCTCCCAATTTATGTGGCTCAATAGTTACTGAAGATATTTTATGTACTTTTTTATACGAGGTTGTATGGGTACACATTTACACATGGCACAAAGCTAGCACTCAATTAGGAAAAGTCCAGATTTTTTTAAACCTCCATTTTACCCTTTCTCTATTTTATTGGTAATGGCAGTGGTGGATTTGGTCTTGTTTATTTGCTGTTTTCTTTTGTTTTATCTTGGACTGAAAAGACCTTGTGCCTCTTTAAAATAATCCATATCATTTGAAGAACTTTGGGGATTTTATTTGAATTTTGCTTTTAATGTCCATATCTTTATCCCCTTCATTTTAGGAAGAAGAATTAGAAGCCCAAATTTCCTTCCTTCAAGGACAGTTGAATGACCTGGACGCCATGTGCAAATATTGTGCAAAGGTGATGGACACTCATCTTGGTGAGTGAACCACTTTGGCCCTGGGAATAATGATGGTCATAACAATGATAGCCAGTAGAGCCTGTGTTAAGAATTATGTCATGGGGCCAGCCGAGTGGCTCAGTTGGTTAAGAGCACAAGCTCTGAGCAACAGGGTCGCAGGTTCGATTCCCACATGGGCCAGTGAGCTGCCGTTGAGCTGCCAAAAGGTGGCAGGATGGCTCAGCTGGTGAGAGCATGTGCTCCTAACAACAAGGTTGCCGGTTAGACTCCCGCAGGGGTTGGTGGCTACGCCTACCCACAACTAAGATTGAACTTGGCACCTTGACCTGAGCAGCTGGATGGCGACTAGACTTGGAGCTGAGCTAGCTGTGCCCTCCACAACTAAGATTGAAGGACCAACAGCTTGGCTGTTCCCCTCCCCCAGTTCCCCAATAAAAAAATCTAAAAAAAAGAATTATGTCATGGAATCCTCACAGCGGCCCTGGGGTAGAAATACTGTTGCTATCCCCATTGTACAAATGAAGAAACTGGAACACAGAGAGATTAACAAATGTCCCAAAATTATATCACTGGTAACTAGAGTAGAAATTCAAAATCAAGCAGTCTGACTATAGATTTCAACTCTTAACTGCTACACTGCCTTTGAAAGTATCTGTCTACCTCAAACCAAAATAAAATATTGAGCTTTCGCAATCAAACTGTCAACTCTACTATAGCCAACCTGGCTATAATCACTAATATGATTATTATTTTGACAGTGCTTTCTTTATTTTTTGAAATATATATATATGTTTTTAACCACCTATCCGAAATGCATGTTGGGATCACATAATGTTTCCTTACTTCTGACTGTGCTTATATTCTAAGAAAAGGCCTAGTTTGCATTCAGTTTACAGGTGAGCCATGCATATGTCACATTAGAGTCTTCAGGCACTGCTCTCTACATTTGTGGAAGTTCTGTATTTTGCATTGGAAATGGTCTCTGCTAGATCATGTATGTATTACTCCAGTAACTCCATGCTGCTTGCAAAAGCATTTATAATACATATTATTACTATTTTTCAGCCCACTGGTGGACATCCTTTCTTTCTCCACTCTACAGTGTCTGTAGTTTGGGAATAAATTAGGAAAATAAGACTTGTACTCTAATAAAGTGGCCAATATGCTGCTCTGTGAATGTGGAGAAATGGCAATACCAGAAATTAGGATGCATCCATCTATGAGGAGGAACCAAAGAGAGTCCACCAAGGCCCCTTCTAACTGGCAAGGGCCCTGAGAGTGGCCCAACCCTGGGGCCGTCTCTGAAGCTCGGCTGTCTGCCTCAGACTCGATCAGCCTCTCAGCCTGTTAGGTCACGGGTCCATTGCACATGGCCAGAATGGTTGTCATTTGGGTGTTGCCTAAACCATACTTGCCTCTAGCAAGTATTGGGTTGTCAGAAAAGTCATGATGCATTTTTGCAATGAAAAACATAGAAAAAATATGTCATGACTTTTCCAACAACCCAATAATAAATGTTCTGTTATGGACTTCAAGAGATGCTTACCTAGGTGGCTGGCTGCCTACCAATATCTTATTAGCCAGCTGGCTGGGCCCTATATATTCTCAGCCTTATCTCTACTCTGTGGGCCACTTTTTCAGAGAAAGGGTTCAAGAGGAGGAAACACCTAGAAAAACTCTGGTACATGATCAAAAGTGTAGTATCTCTCATCCCAATGAGAAACGTTACCCCTGTCACATCTGACTCCACCCCTTCAAAACTATGTTTATGCTTCTTTATGATCATTTTTATATAGAACCAAGTTTACATGAATCTCATCCATCATGCTTTATAATGCATCAAAAAGAAATAATGAAGAAATAGTTTATATATAAATATGTACTTATATATAGTATATATATTTACATATATACTAATATGTATTATAGAACTAATGTTAGTTAATTAATTTTAAAGAGAGAGAAAGAGAGAGAGAGAGAGAGAGAGAGTGTGTGTGTGTGTGTGTGTGTGTGTGTGTGTGTGTGTGTACACATGTGTGGGGGTTTTTTTGCAGGGGTAGGGTTGTGGTATTGTTTTGCTTCTCTGCCTACACGGGGACCTTTGCATTACTTGATTTGAATTTTGACCAAAGTAGGAGAACAAAGAAGTGACTGAGAGAAAGATTTACCCAAACTCTAGAAAATCCCATTAGGAAATTTCCAAGTTGTTTGGTCCACATAGCAACTTTTAAGACCGCTTTGCTTAAGCCTCAGAATTTCCCAACAGCTTTTGTTTTGATTTGGGTCTTCCAGTGAGCTCTAAGGGAACATTTTCTTACTGCACGGGAGGGGAAACACTTTAATTAAAGAAGAGCCCATACCAGCTGCGAGTTTTCAGCTAACCGCAAAACTAGATTTGTTTTTGTGTGTACGTTTCACTTTCAGCCAGAATCCCTTCACATAGCTGTTGACTTCTTTTTGGCATATAAATAGCATGACTGCATTTTTAAAGTGGGGTTGAGGGATGCTACAAAGAATTCCTGGCCCCAGGGCCCTCAGATGTGTTTCATTTCATCTGCATATTATAGAATTGGTTTATTAAAGGGTATTCCTGTGTTGTAGGCAATTTTGAGTCTAAGCAAATATTTTAGGAAAACATAAAGGTTAAATAAGGTGAAGCTTTTGATTTACTTTTATTATATTTCTTTTAAAAATTACTTTAATACTGTAGTATTTTTTCCATATAATGTTTTCTATTTTTTCCTGATTATTAAAGTATTATAAAATTGGAGCAACTGAAATATCCATTAGAAAGGGATTGAGTATAATATTATAATGCAGTCTTTATAAAGACTAAAATACTTTTTCTGTTAACATAAGATGTTCATGATATATTAAGTGAAAAAAGCAGGTGCAGAATAGTGTATATTTGATGTGAAAATAACTGTTAACAGTGGTTACCTGGGTGAGAGGAAGTTTATAGAGGGACTTTCCAAGGGACCTCATCTTCTATGCTTAGGAAATGCAAGACAGTCTGTGAAAATCTGTAGATAGTTTAAGTGCATGTAAGTAGCACCTGCGGTTCAAGCCTTCCACTTCAGGCCAGAGTCAGCTGTCAGAGTGGCTGGAGTGATATCTGAGAAGGAGGGACTCATATGGCATCAATCAGACAAAGTTATAATTATGCCTGATTATGATTGTGCCCTCTGATATAAAATGGAGGTGAATTATCTATCTTGCCAGTTTGTTGCCAGGATAATGTATGTTTAAAGCCCAGCACAAGGCACGGCCCAGAGTCGGCATTCAACACAGGTCCTCTCTTCTTTCCCTATAACTCTCAACTGTCCCGTCTCAGAGAAGATCAGAGAGACCCGTCCAGCCCATAACCAGAGAGCTGAGTAGTGACTTGTCTAGGGCCCACAACTAGTTAATGGAAGAGCTGGGACCAGTGCCATTCCCAACACCTCACTGAATACCCCTTATCAAATGATGCTGAAAGATGGTAGATTTCTGAGTGTTGGTCCTGAGATTGTGCGTGTGTGGTCCTTGAACAAGAGTAGTTTTCTCAGAACTGGATGGTGCCCTGTACAGCCGATGTGAACGCTGCTGGGCCTCCGTCATGCGCTGGGCCGCAGTGTGTGAGCACTGCCTCAGAAACTTCTTCCAGGACTTACTTCTCTGCCTCCTTTCCTAACGTGAATCATTTTCACCAAGTTCCTTTTGTTTCAAGAGAATTCCAGATCACCGTACATTTTTATCATCAGACATGTAGTAATATCTTAAAATGTCAAACCTCAAGGCTATTATTATAACTGATAGAACAAACATGGAGAAACGCCTCTCAGTTAAAAATTATACAAAGGCATTTGTTCAAATGGTCCTTTAATTATAGAGGCAATAAAATTGATAGGTTAGCAGTATTTCCTTATGGATCAGGAACCCAGAACAGAGAGAGTATTTGTTTTATCAAAACTCTACCACAATTCTAATTTTATTACCTCCACAGAATTGAGCTACTTGAAGTCAAAGATTTAGAGAGAGCAATTAGAAATAAGTTGTTTTATTAAATCTGAACTTTTCCTGTCGACTTCAGAAGACTTTTATGTATTCATTTTTCTGTTGCTATAGTTACTCCCCTTCCTGTCACCCTGACAGTTGAGTTGAAAGCCATTGGCAGTCCTGTGTTAACCCTGAGCCTGCGTTCAGGCTATTTTTAGATTCGCGAACTTCACATGTAATTGCACGTGGGTGAGCGGCCTGCACTTCTCTGATCTGTGAGCAGCTGGGCTAAGCTGTCAGCTGTTTACAGGAGTCTGAGCTGCTCTCCCTGTTAGCCCTTAATGCCCACAGTTGCCTGCTCCCAGTAGAGGCATTTCCATCATTTGTTTGGTATTTAGACACTGGTTTCCAGCAACTTGCCCTCCATTGGTGGTACATAAAAACAATAGGAGGGTTAAATGAAATGAATTCAGAGAAATTACATTTCTCATGCTCTTGCTGAGAGTACAGTAGCTCATAGGACCTTAGAATGTTAAAAATGTAGAAGCCCTAACAGCTACCTCAACTGCTCTTCACTTCACAGGTAAGGAAACCAAGGCCCGGGGAGGATGAGTGACACACAGCTAGCTGGCACCAGGAGTCCAGACCCAAATCCAGTCCTCGGCTTCTCTTTCACTGATGCTTCTCCCGAGGCCACACTTGAATCAGTAGATGGATCTCAGATCTTCTGCTGTTTTGTTGCACACATCATTACTGATTTTACACTTGTCATAATATTTATGCAAGAATTAGCTGTCAGAGGAGGCCAGTTTTGAAAATTAGTTTATTTGCCTCTGCAAGAACTTTATAAATCCGATTTTCTAGTTTATAAAAACAACTTTCAATGGATGTCTTTGGAAATGTTCAGCAAGGCAATTAACTAACGACATTTCAAAAACAGAGAGAAAATGTGATCACCAGACAGCTTTCTCTCTGTCAACCACGCTGTGATAAAAGCTTTTCATAATTATTTTGAGACTTTTAAGAACTGCATTTCATTGTGGGCAGCAGAGTCCTCTAGAGGAGGAAAATACTCACTTCAACAAGAATCCTGTTAAAATGCAGATCCTGATTCAGTGGGTCTGATGCGGGGCCTGAAGTTCTGCATTTCTAACGACCCCCAGGTGACCTGGTGTTACTGGCCCGTTACAGACTAGAGGCAGCAAGGAGCGAGAGAACTTAAAATTATTTGGGCAAATTCAATTAATGTATTCATAACCCCACACTTCAGGCACATGTGCAGCTAAAGTCTGTGGGCAGAGCGCTCACAGCCTCCCCCGGCACCCTGACGCAGCCTCAGTCATCTAAACTTCAGGGTTTTCTTTTCAGCCTTTCTGAACTTGTTCTATTCTGGTTGAAGTCTCCCCCGCCATCGCAACCTCACACCCGGTTTTATTATCACAAGACTTGATCAGGATCAACAATTGGTCAGCGTCTTCCTTGTACCAACCCTGTACCTGTTTAGAAAAACCTAGCAAACCACACGCTACCTTCTCCTTTTCCAGGCTAAGATACTACAACTCTGATCACATAACCTCAGTACAGACTATCATTTCATTTTCATTTTCTGGCTCTCTCCCATTTCCCCACATACTTCTCCATAGGAGGAGCCCAAATCGAATATCTTTCCCCCTTTCTCTTTTTTTAAAATATAATTTCTAAATTTTTCATCTTTCCTAAACTGACTGACCACATAGCGTGTTCTCACCCCTCCCTATCAGGCTGCCTGTCCATGTCCTTCAAACCTAGTCCTCGCCAGCTAATGACCCCGTAGACAAAGGATGTATGTATCCACCCATCTCTGTGGAAAAAGACTTGCTGCCAATTGCTTGAAAGCTCAAGGACTCCGAGGCCACCACAAGCATCTCATGCTGAGTTTAAGAGCTTGTGAGCAGGGGGAGGTAAAGCCCAAGATAAGAAGGCTAATGTTCGTTGTCTTGGGCCATGTTTAAATCCCAGCTAAGGAGGAACACTTTCACTAGATCCTTATGTCAGCAAAACTATTATGGGCTGAAATTCACAAGAAAGTGTAGCCATCTTAAACCCAGTTCAAAGGGTCTTATCTGAATAAGTGATGTAATTTTATGACAATCTTAACCAAACTGCTCTCCTATCTCATTGTTCCCAAATAAGAGGGCATAATGGCAAAACCCCAGAATATTTTGTATTAGTAAGGCCCACGCTATGTTTCTGTTTTGATTTTTAAAAGTACGTATTCTGGCAAAGACATGTAGCCATTACTGGAGCTTAGAAACTTTTAAGCTTAAAAACATATGTAAAGTCTCTTTTTCTGGTTGACTCTAAGGTGACAGCTATGTCATGAATACAATGATTTTACTGTGGGGAGTCATGCCAGGCATGGTGCTAAACCCTAAGAGAATAATACACAGACGGTAGGGAAGAGTCAAGACCTGGAACTCTGCTAAGCACACTCAGTTTAATGACCGGAAGACTATTCTCAAGTGTAATGCACGCCAGTCTCGCCCTTGGATTTCCCTCAGCGATACTGCTCTCCCAGCACTGAGTGTAGGATTTTCAGCCATTCTGGAAGCTGGATTCAAATTAAGACCCTTGATGATATTTTCTATGTGATCTGCTTTTTAAGAAAGTACTGAGCTTGACATGCCTGACTCAGCCCCTGGCTCCTAATAGGCCATTAGTGAATGTGATTTGCCATCACCTCCCCTCACCACTTCTCAGTCCAGGATCTGGGTGATCATGTCAGTGTCCCTTAGTTCATCTGAGAAATACCTCACCTCCACCTGTTTCTCAGGAGATAACAATCAGCCCTAAAGCTGCTGGGAAAGCCTCACATGAGTCATGCTGCCAGTACTTACTGAGTACCTGCTCTCTGATGTAAAAATAGGTTCTGGAAGAAGTAGGTTAGGGGTAGGGTGAAGTGGAAGAGCAGTAATCTAAACTTGAGCTCAGTGTGTATGGAAGAGGTGAGCAAAACTTCAAAGTAGGGAGGGAGAACAAAGAGAACATGCCTCATCAGAAATCCCGGAAGCGACGCGTAGCTTCACGTGAAGCAAACCGAAGTCCTCCCAGCGCACAGGTAATCTCAGAAGCATTGGCAGGGCCAGGTGGGCTCAGAAGTAACAGGGATAGAGTGAGCAGAGTGCCATGTCTGAAACAGAAGACCTTGGGTCCAGGATGTGCCATGTAGAATTGTGCAGTTTCAGGAAACTTTTAGTCTTTGAGCCTCATCCATGAATTATAGTTCCAAGAGTAAAAGATGAAAGTCCAACAATAGATGTTGGAGAGAGTCCCACAATAGATGCTTTCAGAGGGAAGACTGTATATAGAAAGCTGGTGCTTGAGAACAGCTTTAAAGACTTTAGAGACGAGGAGAGATGTGGTACCATAAGGAGAATAGGGGGACCTTCTAGAAGGGGAATGGCATCTGCAGGGACACACAGAGATGTGTTCAAGGGTGAACTTGATGCCTATAGTCTTCTAACCCTGCCTTCTCCTGAACCTGCCTTCTGCCAAGGTCTGGACAAGTGTGGCACATACTCTGGAAACAGAAATCCCAACGGTCCAGCCCAAGTCCATAGTGACAAATGACAGGTCTGGCCCCCTCCTTGACTAATGTCCAGCTCTTCAACCACTACCACTCTGGGCATGCATGTGACCCGAGGTCAACCCTACATTTGATCCCTCTATTTTGTAACAGCCTGCATCTTTCTTCTTTAGAGTCTGGCACAGTCCTTACATGAGATTGTCAGAGGTTAGGGGAACTAAGTTTCTGTCAGAGATGAGAGAATCTCAGAGAGCAGAATCCACTTATCTGGGTACTTAAGATATTGGAAAAGGAAAAAAAAAACATATTAAGCAATAATAGTACTAGGCAATATCCTGGAAGTGGGCCGCTTTGATTATCTTATCTAGTCTCTCCAAAACAGCCCTCTGAGATAGGTATCACCCCCATCTTATTGATGGTTTTAGTGACACACACATCCCAGCACAGGTCATCCAAGTCCCAGCTGTTTGATGCTAGTGCTGGTGCTCCTGAAAGGTCCGGTAGAAATGATTGAGCAGTGTGGTTTCAATCTAGGTGACCTCCTGTTTCTGCCTGACCTCACTTAGGTCAGTTCTACCGCCACATAAATGACACGAGCATCTCAAGGCAACTTAGTCGTGCCAAGACGCCATCCTGTGCCTCTTCATACCGCTGGCACCTCCACCATTGCCGTATATTCTACATAATTGTGGGAGGAGGGCCCAGGACCCAGATGGTGAGGAATTTCATCCGAGCTACGCCACTTTCCAGTCGTGAGACCTCAAATAACAGACCTGGCATTTCTGGCTCCCTTTTCTGTACTAGGATCATGGTCCTCTTCTAGAATGGTTGTTGGGATAGACGGGTAACACGGCCGTGTGGAAATGAAAGTACTAGGTGCTGTGCTCATTTACTTACTCTTCACAGCGATTCTATGGAAAGGTTCTGTTATTGCCCCTCTGGCACAAGGAGGTTACATAACTTGCCCAGCTCCACCTCCACTGTAGATAAATGTTAGTTCTGCTTCTGTCCCCTTTCTGCCACCCCTCAGAATGAATAGGTTTATGTTACCTTCTATACCAGCCATTTAAATGAAACACTTTTATTCTAGCATTGAAGAAAATAGGTTTTTAAGAAATCAAAAAAGTAATTTGTGTGCCATTCCCATTACCTTTAGACCTAGAGATCTATTTCTGTGGCATTGACATTTCATTAAAAACAGTGGAGTCACCATGGGACTGTTATGCTGATGAAATTTTTGTGTAATTTCCACAGCAGTGGTTAGTTATGTCAGGTTTTCCCCTTTAGTTTTAGTATTCCAATGTTTATAATATATAATACTTAAATTAGAGATTGTAAAAAATGTAACCTTCCTGCTGCACAGAAACAAAAAGTAAGAGTCTTTATATCATAATTTATTCGGCCTCTTGCTATAAGGAAAAATGTGCATTACATTGGAAATTTAAACATTGCACAGTTCTGCCATTAATATTTTAAGGCATGAAAAGACATCATATTCTTTTATTTTTACATGCAGATGCAACTTAAAGCACTAGGTTTGTTACTGAGAGGTTATATATTAGTGGGATGTTTGTAGATGCCACCTTGAATCAATAATATAGTGGAACTGGTTAGGATTTACATGGACAATATTGTGTTAATGAAATGAAAATTCTTGTGTTCAAAACATTGAACAGTCTTTGAAGATGCCCTTTTGTTTTCATTTGGACTTCTATACCCAAGATTTCTTAAAGTGAGGCTAGTCAGCTTAGCTGATTGTAACAAGGTCTTGAAGCTGTCATGCTCATCTGCATGTTTGCATGGAGATGACTCAGGGAGCTCCTGCCAGCATTTCAGGCAGCAAAAGTGGGGAGAGCAAAGGCCCAGGAGGTGCAAACTGAAGTCAGTGCCCCGTGAGGAGCTTTCCAGAAGCTCCATTCAGGAGCTTCTCTTACACCTCATTGGCCAGAGCTGTGTCATATGACCCACCTTGGCTGGAAGAGAAGGTGTGCAGTGTGACCCTGAATAAAACCTGAGACGTGCTGGTGAGGAAGGGGTGGAGGGTGGAGTTGGGGTAGCCCGCCAGCAGCCCTGCCACCTCTTTAGACCTATGAGACAGGAGCGATAGTGAATAAAGATCTAGGCTTATTGGCTATTGATGCTCTTAACAAGAGAGAGCACATGGGGAGGGGGTGACCTGTAGGACAAGGAGCATTGTTCCTACTTAGGCCTGTGATAAAAAATAGGCCTGGTTCTATTTTCCTGATACAGTCAGGTCTTCTGTCTTCAGCACCACTCCCCTCTTCAACCTACTCTTGCGACTGTCACCACACATCTCTTGGCAGGCTCGCAGCACAAAGGGCACCCAAGAGAGGACGGCTAGTGCTTCTTGGTTCATGGGTTTTTCAGGCAACACTGCCAGTATGATTCTGTAGGATTTCAGGTAGACTCTAATACTTCTCCAGTGGGATAGTAAATCTCTATACCTAAGCTCAAGTGTGTGGAAACCTTGCTGTGAAGTTCCATTCCCACCAATGGCAGTCCAAGGCTTAAACTTGCCAGTTCAAGACAGCTCAGTCTCTTACAGGTTAGCCATCTCATCTGAACAAATGTCCTGCATATTTCTGAGCCTCTGGCCCCACTGGAGCCATTGACTGCCCTGTTGGCCTGTAGCCTGTGACCCTAAATGCCTTTGATCCATGTTGCTGCTGACCATGGACCCCACCATTACACTGGGGGCAGGAGTTAGGCAATTTGGCTAAATCCTTTTGCTTCAGGATATGTCCACAGCAGACTATCAAAGGGGCAGGGAGGAGACATCACATTTGTTGTGTTTTTTTTCAGATTTCCTCTTTTTCTGGCCCCCCTGATTTGCTGGGTATAGCCTCCAAGGGCCTCCCCTCCATTAGTTCCTTGGAGCCAAGCAGGCCCCCATGTTTCCTACAGATGTCATAGGATCCCTGCATCCATTGGTTGAGCTTCCTCTCAGGGTCTGGGAGCTGTCCCCCTGATGACACAGCAGCTCAGTGGAGCAGAACCCACCGCCCTACCAAACCCCCAGCTGCTGTGTGCCATGCTGCCCCAGGTCGCCCTCAGGCCCTCAGAGCTCTGCCTTAAAAACGTAGCAGTCACAGAAACAAGAGTAACCTTTTGCAATCCTCTAAAAGACCTACAGAACTGTTTCTTGTTAATTTTCTGCAGTTGGTTGTCATTAATGTCTTGTTGAATGGATTTTGTGTTTTGTTTTGTTTTTTTTATTGAGAGAGAACAAATTGTTATAGGCTTTTAAGAAAACCAAAAACATTCTCTCTTTAATTACATCTATTATTCTATTCCCATTCATCTTGCTCTCTTGTTTTGGAGCAAGCCTTTCTATTAGTCAGAAACTACAATCACGTTTTCTGAATAAATAAAAGCTGCTGTTTTTCTGCTGCAGGGTGTATGTAAGAGGATTTATCAGCATGGTTGATAGACTTACTCTTATTGAAAATTCTAATAAATTGTCAGGCTGGATTCGTGTTGATGGCATCAGCGTTTGCCTTGTCCCTTACTGGAAATGATGTTTGGAAGTATTTGGAATAGCAGTGTTTTGAAATGCACGTTGCAAGAGTGTTTTTCCATGTTTGTTCATGCATTTAGTCAGTCAGCAAATCCTTATTGTGTACCTGAAATGTACCAGGCATGATTCCAAAGGCTGGCAGCTTATATCCTGTTGGGGGAGATGTACAAGTAAGCCCGCAAATGCATGTGATGATGTCAGAGGGTGACAAGCGCTTCTTACCAACATAGTAAAAGATGATGTGGTAGAGACCAGAGGGTGACTCGGGCGACTTTAGTTTGAGTGGGCAGGAAGACGGCCCTGAGGAGGCAGCCCTGGAGCCGCGAGCTGAACAAGGAGCAGCTGCTGCACTGATTTGGGAACAGGGCCTCCAGGCCAAGGGACATTGTGCTGGCTCTGCCTCTCCCACCATGGGAGGTGAGCAGGCAAGTGGTAATGCATAGCTCTGGTGGCTTTTGGGGGCAGGCGTGGAATTGGGGCCCGAGCAGAGACTGGACAGTTTCATGAGTGAATGACTATGAATGTGGCGTGTAAGACCTTATAAACGGGCCTTTTTTTCAGGCCACAAAAAATAAGAAAGCAGATGTTAGTGGAAGGTGAGCCTGCTTATTGACGTGATTCTCAAATTGGTGGGCCTATCAGTATCTCTTTTAAAGTGTGTTTTAATTGCCCCTCACACAGTTCTCCTGTGTAGCCCCAAGGGAGGGGCTTTCTCTCCCCCTGAGTTCTCCTGAGAATCCCCGTTCAGTGAGGCCACAATCACCAGTAGGGCTGTGTGCATCCTACGGGCAGGTGATGGGGGAGGCTGCAGAACACTGCATGTTTAACCTGTTGATGGGCAACTTGGTGAGATGCTGGGCCTGCTGGTCAGAGCTGGCTGGGCGGATCCCTCCAATCAGGTCTGGATGGATGACTTCTCAGGTGGAGGCTAAGCCTCCCAGAGGACATAGAGAAACAGCCCCTGGCTTACAGCAGCTGACTCCACAGGCATCGTTGTCTGATGGTAACCTGTAGTGAATTTGTCCTTTCGTTTTTACCATTCTGTTGAATTGACAACATGCTTTACTATTTAAATCCTTAAAGACAGTGTCTATTAAAATAATTTCAGTCACCTGGGAGGAACTGGTCGTTAGTGAGAGAGGTAAGTTAACATCATACAACTATGAGGCAATGTAGGAAGCCCAGGCTGAAGCGCTTTCTCCTAGAAGTTGGCTGCACGCCCTGGGCCAGGGGTCGGCAAACTTTTGAGGTGGAAGAGCCAGTCCTGTCCCTCCAACAATTTAAAACTTATTCGAGAGCCATAAAACAAATGAAATCACCATGATGCGAATAATACCCTTTAAAAATTTTATAGATGAAACTATGATAGTTTTATTTTCATTTTCAATTTTAATACTTCAGAGCCACATGAGCGTACCCAAAGAGCCGCCTGTGGCTCGCGAGCCGCAGTGTGCCGACTCCTGGTCTAGGTTGTGCGTCACATTGTAGGCCAGCACAGTTGCCTGGTCTCCCTGGAAGTGAAGACATGCTGTCATCATCAGAACGCACTTGTGGAATGTCGGCGGGAAGGCTGTGCGCCCCAGGCTCGCGCTCCCCTCCGCTCTTCCCAGGACCTGCCCCATCTGCAGTTTGGCACAGCAGCCGTGGTGGGATGGCTGCTATGAAATTAGGCAGAAAAATTCCCAAGCTTATCTGAAGTTGTGGTGTGGCAGCAGGTAAGTTATAATCAGAGCATTAGTTATAAAATGTCATTCTCCTATTTTCAGTAAATATTCAAGATGTGATACTACAAGAAAATTTGGAAAAAGAAGATCAAATTCTGGTTTCCCTGGCAGGACTGAAACAGGTATGTCCACTGATCTGGCCTGGTGTCCCCAGCACCCCGCTATGAGTGCCTGTTGGGGAGGGCACCCGAGAGCGTGGACTGCTGGATCAGAGCCAGTGCTCCCCAGCCCCTGACTTCCTCTCAGGCAGAGCCCCTCCTGAACCTCCACCTCCGTAGGCCGCTTGCTCCTTCTGGTGATGATGTCTCGCTAGCCTGCAGCCCACACGGCCTTTCCACGTCCTACCCCTGCTCCTTCCTCTCACCGAGCCCGCTCTGTTTGTTCCTCGCCCAAAGCTGGCGTGACATGGTCCAGCATCATGTTCCGTCATTTCCATAAATACAGGAATGTCCTTGGAGCACAAGTCATAATCACCACCTGCAGCTGGCCTCAGACCCTCAAGGGCCCCATTTACACAGCCCTTAAAGGGTACACGGAATGTAAGTGTCAGTGAAAACAGCGTGCTGCTCTCAGATGTCTGCCGGTGTTACTAACAGCTCTGCTGGCGTGGAGCGCTTCAGTATCCAAGGCTGTTCCGTGGGGCTGGGTGTGCAGGGAAACAGTGCTTCCTGCGTAAGATAACTAACTGCCAAGGATGTGACACCCATGTCTGGCCCTGTGAGAACCCGGCCGATAAGACTCTAAAATTTTCCTTGGTCATTAATAAGTCCATGGTTCTGATAGAGTGGGATTTTTTTTCCCTGTTATTTCTTTCTTATGGTAATATAGTGGTATCCATACTATAAAAAAATGGTCAATGACAAGTCTAGCTTAAATGTATTAGTGGTTTAGCTAGCATTTAAAAACAAACTCATTCACCCTTTTCATTTATTTTCTTCTTCTTGGAAAATAGATCAAAGACATTCTAAAGGGTTCCCTGCGTTTCAACCAGAGCCAGCTGGAAGCTGAGGAAAATGAGCAGATCACCATCTCAGATGACCACTACTGCTCCAGCGGCCGGGGCCAGGGTGACCAGATGCCCAGGGCCACAGAGCAGGTACGGGAGCTCTGCTGAACAACGTCACATTAACTTGATGGGGGCACATTCACATAACTTCTCCAAAGTTATGAATAATGAAAACCCTACCAAAGTTACTTGAGAGGACCATGTGTGAAGTTCAGCTGTAAAATACCGCACGTGGCCTGAGCCAGGGGTGCTGTATGTAACTGTGCAGGTTATATATACTCTGGGGTCCTAGGGGGTGCCATTCACAATGATAATAATTCCACTAGTGTCTTCTGAGGTGTGCAGTACACAACCCACACACCTTCATGCAGCAGCTGTGGCCTAAACCTCCTGCCAGTCCTATCGCATGGCATTAGAAAGCCAGATCACTGCCTCGGTTACTGGCCAGTTAGTTGCCTCTAGCTGATGCCCCCGTTTCCCTTTACCACAGGAAGTACTGTCCATGCCTTCCTCATGCTGTCTTGAGTGTATTTCACTTGGTTAGAATCTTTTATTAGTTTTTTTATTAGTGTACAAAACAACATAATGATTATACCTTTATACCCCTCACAAAGTAATAACCCCACCAAGTCTACTGCCCCTCTGACATTGTACATAGCTATTACAAGGCCACTGACTATATTCCCTATACTGTACTTTATATCCCTTCACTATATGTATATATTTTTAATTATAGTTGACATGTAATATTATTTTATATTAGTTTCAGGTGTATAGTGCAGTGGTTAGGCATTTATATAATCTATGAAGTGATGCCCCTGATAAGTCCAGTACCTATCTGACACCCTACATAGTCTTTACAACATTATTGATTACATTCCCTATACTGTATTTCCCATCCCTGTGACTATTTTGTGACTACCAATTTGTACTTCCTAATCTCTTCACTTTCTCACCCGTCCCCCTCCCATCTAGCAACCATCAGTTTGTTCTCTGTATCTATGAGTCTATTTGTGTTTTGTTTTCTTGTTTAGTCAGTTCTTTAGATTCCACATACAAGTGAAATCATATGGTATTTGTCTTAATCTAACTTACTTCACTTAGTATAATATCCTCTAGGTCCATCCATGTTGTCGCAAATGCTAAGATTTCATTCTTTTTTTATGGCAGAGTAATACTCCATTGTATAAATGTACCACAATTTCTTTATCCAGTCATCTGTTGATGGGCATTTTGGTTGTTTTCATATCTTGACTATTGTGAATAGCTCTGCAGGAAACATAGGTGTGCAAATATTTTTTTGAATTAATGTTTTGGATTTCTTTAGATAAATACCCAGAATGGAATTGCTGGGTCATAAGGTAGTTCTATTTTGTATTTTTTGAGGAATTTCCGTAGTGTTTTCCCACCTTTTTTGACTTTATGGAGAAGGACTTCTTATTAATGTCCATCCTCTAAGGCAGAGAGGTCAACAAATTTTTGCCCTGAACGGCCAGAGAGTATTGTAGGATTTGCAGGCCAGGTATAGTCCCTGTTACATATTTGTTTTTGTATTTGGTGTTGTTGTTTTTTTTTTTTTGTCTTTACAACCCTTTAAAACTGTATAAGCCATTCACAGTTTGAGAGCCGTACAAAAATAGGCTGCAGGCCAGATTTGGCCCGTGGGCCGTAGTGTGCTGAACCCTGCTCTCAGGTGTCAGCAGTGTGTGTAATTTATTCTAACATAAAATCACAGAATTTGCCAGTTAGAAAAAAATCTAAGAAATTCCTCATGTGCTCAGTCCTGCCTGCTCCTTGCACGAGTGAGAAAACGAAGGCCAGAGGCACACAGGCTCACCCAGCACTGTGTTCTCAGAACGCCTGCCCCACCCAGCAAGCTTCCAGCCACACCACACTGCCTCATTGTGCGTTATCTGATAGGACTAAAAATTCCTAACAATATTCTTTTTAAATGGCTTAAAGTTTCATCTTGAAAAAAGAACATTAGCAAAATCTCATCCAAGTCACTTTGTCAAAAACTAACATCCTAGGGGCCGGCTGAGTGGCTCAGTTGGTTAAGAGCTCGCTCAAGAGTTTGAGCTCTGAGCAACAGCGGTTCGAGTCAGCCCGAGCTGAGCAGCCGTGAGCTGCCAACAGGTGGCGGGATGGCTCAGCTAAAAAAAAAAAAAAAAAAAAAAACTAACATCCAGATGCTTATAAATTATTTATTTTTTATGATTTTCAAAAAGCAAAATGATATTTTAGAATGAGAGTTCTTTTTAATTGTAAGAGTATTCTACAAGAAGAGAGAACCCTGTGTGGTTAATTTCATCCAACTTTAAAAGGAAGTTTTCATAAAGCATTTTCAGTCTGCATTTTTAGCCACGTGAATACAACATTAAAATTTCAAGTTTAATTTAATTAGTTCCTCCTAATTCTCCTTCCCTGAACAGATGTTTAATTTTTCAATAATCATTTATTTATTCAAATATTACTGAGCCCTAACCATTTTTAATTGGCAATGCTATTTAAAAATCTAGCATGATTCTTTTAGTCAAATGTGTAAAAATACTACAGACAAAGACCTTTCAAACACACTAATGAATCTGCTCAATTTAAAACTTCTTGATTGCACTTTGCAGTTGTCATTCCCAGTTTTCATGTTTGTAAGAACCTACCTGTTACCCTGCTGCCCCATGGACCCCATGCGCATCCTCAGGATGAGCTAACGATGAGCTAGGAGGGAGATGAATATGATATGCCCTGTCCTGGCCCAGCTACACCCCTGTGCAGCATTGGAGAGACCTTGCGCCTCTGCACTTGCTTCTGAAACACAGTCAGCCCTTCCTGGGCCTGGAGACCCCTCTGTTGCCTTCCCTGCTTCTGTCTTCTTCCGTCGGGTTAAGGGGGAAAGGCAAAAACAGAAGGGCTTCTGTCCTGTACTCATCCCCGCCATGGCCCCTTCCCCAAGGGTGTTAGTAATTTACAGAAAACCAGTACTCCTGAAAAAGGTTTTGTCTGAGGAAGGGAGCACCTGGGAAGCAGTGCTCTTCTCTCACCTTCAGGGAGGAAAGGCGAGAGAAATCCCAGACGCAAGTAAGCATGTTACCCAGACAAGCCAAGTGCCAGGGCCTTCCACCGCGGCTGCCAGGGATCTGGACTAGACTGACAAAGGGTCCCCAGGCAGGATGCCTTGACCCACCTTCTTCCTGCAGGAACCCCCGTCCCAAACCTCGGGGCTGCCATCAGGGCTTGGAGCCGGCTGGCTTGTCTTTATCACTGCTTGTGGGGGAAGGGGCCGGGGGTGTTGGCTATGCACAGGGACACCCATGCCCAGCATGCCAAGTGGGAGTGGGCTTTTTCCCTCCTTCCTTCCAATGTGAATTGAGAGCCTGCTGTGCCAGGTACGGGGTGTCCAGGGCTATGGGATGGAACCCCTGCTTTCAGGAGCTTCCGGTTGAACCGGGGCCAGAGGCTGGGGGAGCAGTGCTAGGCGGGCTTTTGCAACATTTTCTGGAGATAATCACCACGTGTGGGGTCTGTGGTGGGTTGTGCCACCACTCCTTCCTAACTGAGGAATGGATTGTGTTTGCCTTCTTAATCACAAAGTGTGTCTAAAGGACAATGCAGAGGACCAGGCTCGCCCACCTTGGAGCAGGTGGCTCATGGTCCTCCTGACCAAGCTTCGAAAGGGCTTTTCCTTTGTGGGATACACAGCCCAGTTCCCTGCTGGGAAGTTGATGGAGATGTAGCTAGTAACCTTTCCATTTGATTTATAAATCTTATCTCCAGCTCTGAAAACAGACATGTGAAATTGTATTCTATAGAGTGAATAGAGTGAATATAGCCACATTCTGTCCCTTACTTCCAGAGTCTGTCCTTGACACATTCTGGGAGGTTTTTGATGAACTTCACTCAAATTCACTGCAGTGGAAGGCAGGACTGAATAGGACCCTAGATGCATTAGTCCACCAGCCCCTCTCACATGCCTCACTGGTACTTGGGTCCTCTCTTCTTATCTGTGTGGTCTACAGCTGCACTGTCTAATACAGTAGCCACTAGCCACATGTGTTTTTTTTAAATTAAATTCATTAAGATTAAATAGAATTAAGAGTTAAAAATTAAGTTCCTCAGTCACACTAGCCACCTTTCTTGTGCTCAGTATCTACGTGTGGTACTGGATGGCACAGAGTGAGGACATATCCATCATCGTAGAAAAGTGCTGTTGAACAGCACTGCTCTAGAGTTTGGCTCGCCTGCTTTCAGCATGATGCTAAACTCAATCTAAGCAATGAGGCAAGGTGGGCATGGGCAATGTGTACTGTGGTTCCTGACGGGGCTGACAGGTTGAAACACTTTTTTATATTGCATAATACATACAAAAAGAGAGAACTGACCTGGAAATTTACAAAGTTTCTATAAATGATATAAATAGCTCTGAGTAGAGGCTAAGGTTGCTACGGAAATCCAGAAAGAAGGCATCCTTGTGTCTAGAAAAAAGCTCTAGGTAGGATTCCAAAAGAGTGGAGTCTTTTCATTTACTTTGTGACATCAGGCCTCTGACCCCAGCTTCCTTTCTTGATCTGTAATATAAAGGTGTGGGGAGGGGTAATAAAAGAAGATGGTTGCCGAGGCCCTGTCAGCTCTAACATGCTTCGTCTGAGCCAGTCTGTGACTGTCTGGGAATTGGTTGGGGTTGGGGGGTAGGGGTTACCCACAATATATAACTTGACTTCACTACCTTTCTAGAAACACACCAGATAATTACAGTGATGGTAGAAACCATCTTTGCCTTTACTAGTCACAGGCTTTGTAACATATTTCTCCTCTTCAAAGTCTTGTTAATATCTTCACTATAAGCTAAAGAGAAGTAGGTTATTGTGGTATTTCTGTAGTAGAGGCACCACTCTAAAAATAGAACCCGCTATACATGCTCTTTTCATTTTCAACCTAAGATAAGCTCTATAAAGCAGCATTCCAGCCATAGACCGCCTGTGGGGTAAGAAGTCAAGATTTTCCCAGAATACAGTGCAGGGCAACAATCACATGAACGAAGTATCCACACTTTGGAGGCAGGAGGTCAGAGCAGAGGTCCTGCACAGCCTATGTGCACCCCATGTGCATATGTGCAGGAGCACACGCCCCCTCAGACATCCCTTCTATTCCCCAAAGGTGACATGGCCCTGACAGCCATTTGTTATCACGTCCCCCTCTACCAGACTGCCATAGACTGCACATCTCCGTTTTGTAAGAATTAATGTGTTTATAGAATGTAAACAGCTTTAAAACAAGATGAAGAACCTCAAGTCTTGTTGTTTCAGCACTGTGACCTTAAAGGCAAATTCTGTTTCTGTCCTCCAGGTAAATAGGGTAAAGGTAGACAAATTGTCAGGGGGAGGCCCCTCTGCCACTGTTTAGCCACTCATCACCCATGTCACCAAGGAGAGCATGAGATTCAGATTTCCTATAGCAGTGTAGCCAACTGCCTGTCCAGGCCCTACCTGCCCACAGCTCACAGGTGGCCTTGGCCTTGCTCGTCTGGAGGCCAGAGGACCTGGGGGGGGGGGGGGGGAGACAGGCCACTTCCCACCAGGGGGCTCTGTACATCTCATTAGACTTCAGAGCCCTGCACCAGTCCCCACACACTGTGGGCCAGGGCAGGTGTGGGCACCACATAAGCTTACATCAGCACTGGGTAAGGTACTCATTCCACAGGCCAGAGTTGGAAGATTCCTGGTCAGATTATGGCTTTACTTCCATCCGAGCTTCTCTGGTCTTAACCCAAACCTTTCCCGATGTTCATGGATGTCAGCTTCTTTAGTTAAAAAATGAAATGCTACTCATAATTGCTTAGACAGAAAGGAAAATAATTATAGATCAGTGCAATCCATCTCTCTACTTTTTGCTATATACTTTGCAATTACCATTACTAGTTTTCATCTTTGTAGAACCTACCAGTTACCACACTGTCCCAGGGGAAGCCCAAGTGCATCCCAGGAGGAGCTGGCTGTGAGATCTAGATGAGATGAAATACACTGTGCCCTCCTCTGAAACTATGATATCTTCTGAGCAGGTGGTAAAATTGCTCTGGATATGGGTTTCCATTAGGGAGCCAGCCCTGTGCAGTTCTCATCCGTTCACGTCATCTTACCACGGGTGACCACACACTAGGACAGAGACACTGTCCTTATCCCCATTTCACAGATGAGAACATTAAAGCCCCAGGAGGGTGAGTGACTTGCATGGCAGGTGCCCGTGAAGCTGGCAGGGATTCCGTATGCAGCCTGCCAGCTGGCTCCAGCACTGGCCTCTCCCAACAACTCAGCCAGCAGGAGGTTTGCTTTGTTCCCCTGGGCAACCAGATTCAGCCTGCGAGGGGCTGGCCCTGCACCATGGGAAGCGCCGGAGCTTCAGGGAAGCAGGACTGAACGCTGTGTCTTCCCAAGGAAGAGCATAGAGCGAGGTGGCCCCATCTCCACGGAGCTCGCCCCGGCTCACGGGGCCTCCCCTCGCCCTCCCGTTTCACTGGTGTCCTCTCTCACCCCCTGTACTTCTGACTGTACTTCTCAGGCCTCTTCAGAAACATCAGGGCATACAGATGGAGGGAGCTCAGATGACTTCATCCTGGTGTCCAAAGAAGACGAGGGGGGCAGCGCCAGGGGCTCCTTCTCGGGCCAGACCCAGCCCCTTCGCACCCTCAGAAGCTCCTCTGGGAAAGGCGAGGGCCTGGCCCGCCCCCTGCTGGTTTTCTCCGACCCTCTGATGGGCGCAGCCTCAGCTTCCTCCAGCAACCCCAGCTCCAGCCCCGACGATGACAGCAGCAGCAACAGCAAGGACTCCGGTTTCACCATCGTGAGCCCCCTGGACATCTGACCACAGTGCCCAGGCCACCCCCTCAGCAGCCCCAAGGCCCACTCCCCCAAAGGAGACCCCTCTTTCCCAGCATGCATGTGACATTGGAGCAGCCCATTGGAACCCTTTAGAGCAGCGGTTCTCAACCTGTGGGTCGCGACCCCTTTAGGGGTTGAACGACCCTTTCACAGGGGTCTCCAGGTACTTGTATGTGGGCGTATCTGCATGTGGGCCTGGAGACTGATAGAGGAGCAGTGTCTCGGTTCCTAAGACCATCGAAAAATATGTGTTTTCCGATGGTCTTAGGCGACTCCTGTGAAAGGTTGAGAACCACTGCTTTAGAGAGAAGCAAATAGGGCCACAGAGCACACAGATTGACCTTCACCAAATGCGGACGGGGCTCAGCCCGGCCCCACCCTCGCTCTGGGGTGAGCTGGGTTAAGTACCCAAGATCACACTCACTGTCCAAGAAGACCAAACCAGTCCGAATGGCGTTTCCTCCATCCTCCGCTCCCTAACTAAGAAGCTGTGGCAACGCCATCAACTATATCTAGAAGGACGAAGAGTTGGTTTCAAATCTTCCCTCCCTCAGAGCATCAGGCATAGGAAAATTAATATCAAGAAAACTTTTTATCTGGAATTTTGTATCTTAACCAGTTCGATGCCTCCCTTGGGAATCCGTATGGCAACGCCCAATGCAACAGAATGGACTAGAACTATTGGGTTTCAGGGCTGAAAAAAAAACCCATACTGACTTCTCAGAAAGTTAAAATGATTTTTAGAAACAGGGTCTAAACTTAGGGATCATACTTAGGTGTGATGTGTTACAGATTTCTTCATTTGTTAAAGACTTTTCCAAATCTCAGGCCAGATCGATGCTGGCCATCACTGTCCCTTCTTAAACAACTGTATTTCACCCTTTAGAACCTGTTACACCAGAAAATAAGGTCACTTTAAGCCAGTCTTTGCTGCACTGATTTCAAAGGTTGTAAGAATGTTACCTCCTTGAATTGGAAAATGACCCTGACTTTATAGGATCAACATCTTCCAGTCGATTTTCCGATTTAAGTTTCTGAAGTTTGGGGGCTGTGTTCACCTGTCAACTGAGGAGTAGAGGGGAAAACAAAACTCACCCCCATCCTGTCAGGATCGCCCACTGGCCTTAAGGTAGCAGGAATAGGGAACTAGACCTGGCATCTCTGCTGAGGGAGCAGGGCTTCCGAGAGAACATTCCAGATGCCAGGAGGATGCAGGATTTCTGCACAGCCCTTCCCTTGCTGGGAGCCAGGTGTCACAGCTGCGGGTGCAGGCTCAGCGGTGCACTGCACCCTGGGCAGCACTGCCAGGCAGGGCCAGGCCCAATGTGCCAGAGCTGTCCCAGGCTTCCGCACAGAATGAGAGTCCCCTTCTCAGTTGGCAGTTCAGGGACCTGTGATAGACAGAAAGCATCACATGAGCTGTTTGTCTCCTTAGGAAACGAGCCCTGAAAAGGACCCTTTTCCCCTCCTTTCCCTGAGCTGGAATTCTAACAGGACAGACGCGGTGCCTTTTCACTTCCCTCAGGAAGCAGCAGCCCTTGCCCTGGGGTGGCTGCTTCTTTGGGCTCCTCTGAGGATGGCAAGGCCCCTGGGCAGTGGGAGCTTTCATGGCAGCAGGTGGATAGCCACAGACAGGAGAGACGTCGTTAACATCCGTCCCAGCCACTGCTAGCCATGTGTTTCTCTATAGGCAAATGTGATAATGACACGATTTCCCGCTCACTCTCCAAGAAAAGTGATGAGTCAAGAGTCAACTACTGTTAGGTTCTAATTAGCCCTACAATTTGCTCTTCAACTCTAGCAGAGAAACCGCCTGCCACATCAGCGCGTAAGGTGAATGATTCCTGAGTTTGCTCAGATAGCAGGGTGTTTGGCCTTCCACGCTTACTCACAGATGCGCTGATTAGCTCTGGCTACTGACTCTGAGGGGCCTGCTCAGCACCCTGTAGGGTGAATCGCTGAGTAGGGTGTGCCAAGTCTGTGTCCCCTTGCTGATACTTGCTGCGCCCACACAGCCTTGCCGCTGCTCAGGGGTTGTCATTACTTTCTCTCCAAGGCCCTGGCATGGGAAGGTTTAGGAGTCTTCAGCTCTAAGGTAAGACGGGTGGAGCCATCCTCACCTGGGCTCCAAGGACACAGATGGAAAGGACCGTGGAGCTGGCTGTGCCCTGGCAGCTCGGCCACAGTCATCTGCTCACTTTCAGCATTTCTTTTGCCCTAAGCTAGGGTCACAATAGCACAGGGTCACCGGCCACATAGTCGCCGCCAGACAGCACCCCGACAGGTTCTAGGCTGGTCCCCTGTTGAATGTTCTCTGAAACCTCCCAGCCCTGCCAGCACACAGGGGTGAGTCCTCCATCCTGTGCTTCCGTGTTGGTGCCACGTGAAAACCAATGGGGTCACTCAGAGTGTTGCTCCTGTGGCTCCCAATAAGCTGCTCCCTCAGAGGAAACACACCGGGCAGGAGTGGGCGCAGACAACGCCACCCTCAAATTCCCATAGGTTCATGGGATACGAAAATTGAATTACCGTCTTATATTTTTTTAAGTGACTTGTTTTTATTCTTCATAATTGAGCATTGTTTGCATTTTCATTAGTTACAGTGCTATTAAAGAATTTATGTTCCTTTTTATTATTTGATCAGATACTTAATGTTTCACTGCACATTTTTAAAAATCCTGAAATATGAAACCTTTTTGTTTTTCTTTAACAGATGTGGTAATCATTGGAAACCTCTCGTGTTTTGATTCTTAGCAGTTAAATATATTTTATACACGTTAAGCTTAGATTAATTCTCATCATTTATTTTTTTATACATGTCCCTGTATTCATGCATTCCTCTCTGATCAGTTTAGAAATTTGAATTACATCTGTACATTACATATGAGAATTACAGATTAAAGAAAATCATTATGACTTTGCCTTACCTTGTGTGTATGCCACGGGGTCATATTAACACTTGAAACATTTAATTATACTGGATTATTCTTCCAAAAATGACCTCCTGCTAATGTTCACTGCTAACTGCAATCTGGTAAGAAATAACATCGCAGCGGAGTGAATGTGACTAACAATAAACCAAGACCTCCTTGTGATTTGCCTTCTCTGTGTGACTGAGTTGAAGCTTGTGCATCAGCCCCTGGGGGTTTGATTGTCCCTCATTAACAGGAATGACTCTACTTTGTCAGAGCCGATGAACAAATATAAAATTCTGTGACAGTCCTGTTGTCTCCTGATGATAACCTGCCAGAGTTGAGCAAAATGTATTCTTTTTGTTCTTATGTTATTGTTTCTTTAAGAAGCTGCCCCCCAGGGGTCATTACTGAACAAGAGTGGGTGTGGAGGACTTCCGCCTGTGCTGAGCCCTGTCCTGTGGAGCCCACGCCCCCTCCATCCCCCTCCCCCGCAGCGACACACCTGGCCTCAGCCCCACGTGTCTGGAGTGGGAGGCCTTCATGTGGCGAGAGGCAGTCAGGAGGATTTGAGGGCAGATACTGGCAAGCCAGGCCTCCTTCTCACAGGCCAAAACCGCTTCCTCAGTATTACTTTCAAAAGCTCTCTTTATGGTATTAAAAAGAAATATAAAGTTCCTATAAACAGGCTTGAGACCACTTTTGTGTAAAAGTTGTCATAATAATTTTTCTCACAATGGTACAATTCATTTGATTTATGGAATACTCAGTCATGCCATTTATAGCCTATCACTTTTTCTCATGCATCTTTACGCTATAACTCATATTGATTTAAGAAATGACTTATCCTTTTGGCAAAGTAATCCCATTCAATACGATTATAATAAAAGAATAATGTGAAACAGAATGTAGCTTGAGTTGTTCCAGGCCGGGGGTGCGGGGGGGACACCAGGTGCTGGCCAGGCCTGACCCAGAGGGGCCTTGTGTCGTGCGTGGCTGGGTGGGGGAGCATGGTGAGCTGTCCTGGCTTCACCCACACCGCGGCACGGGGGAGCTGGGGCCCAGGCCTGACCCAGGGCTTACACCTAACTCTGCCATTCCCTTCCTCTCTGATTTGGGCACATTGCTTAACCTTGAAGGGTCTCGGTTTCCTTACCTGCCAACTGGGGCTCATGGTAGTCACCTGCTTCATAGGGTGGGGTGAGAACTTAAGGCACTTAGAACACAGCCTGACACGAGGTGAAATGCAGGGCAGTTTCAAAGATGATGCTTAATTCTGAAAGAGCCTGGAGGCCATGTGGTCCCACCCCTTCTGTTGATATCTGGGGCCAGAGGCTTTCCGGAGGCCTGACTGGCTGCTCCTCAGGCCGGGTCAACCCTGAAGCAACCCTGCTCGGCCTGCTGGTCCAAAGGCCCATTTGGGGGTGGCCCCAACAGCTTGGCGCCTTCTCCCCACCTCTCCCCTCAGCACCAAGTTTGCCCTTGTAGCCTCACTGACATGGGGTTAGCATGGGGTCTGGTGAAGAGACCACGGGGAGGGGGGAGGGGGAGTGCACACCAAGTTCCAAATGCCAACCTAGGAAAGGCAAGTGCGATCCTTATAGCGTAGGTGGAGCCGTGAAGCCAGCGGCATCTTAGAATCTGCTTGGGCCCGTCCCTAACAAACCTCTGTCCTAGGTCCAGCCAGCAGGGGCTTTCCCTCCTGTGGGTCACAGCCCATCCCTCCAAGGGACTTAATTAACCTTACAGGGTCTGCCACCCAAAGGTTAGAGGGCCTGGCACACTTCTCAGAGGACTCCTGCTGGTGGTGGTGACCCCTGCTCCCTGTGACCAGTGACAACCGCACACACTGGCATACCCCACGGGCTGCTGGGAGCGGAGACCCTGTGCTTCACCTGCACTCCTTGTGAAGACCCCTTCAATACTGCTGTCCCATCCCCCTGCCCTCCCTGAAGCTCTGTATCTGACAGCTTTTCCCAAGCGCTGCGAGGCTGTCCTGCTGCCTGCTGGAAAGTCTGGGAATTACATCTGGCGCTCCCTCCTCCCACAGAAGCAGTTGTGCCTGAGTCCCCTCAGGGCCAGCGGCTGGGGGAACTCGCAGTAACACGGCCTCTTCAGGCAGAGGCCAGCTCGCCCTCAGCAGGGGTGATGGGGGCAAGTGGGAAGAGGCTACCAGTTGTCGAGGTGGGTCCCGAGTCCTCGCAGCTGAGGGCCATGCAGACAGGCACCTTCCCTCACCCCTGTGGGTAGCAGAGGAGCCATCTCTCTCACCAGTCCCATCAGGAGCCAGCCCTCTGTGACTGGGTTCTCGTCCCCAGGCACACCAAATTGCCAACTCCTTTAAGTGAACGCTGCCCACGCCTGGCAATGCCGTTAGAGGAGCTACGGACAGCTTCATTTTTATTTTGTAATTTGCCTCTATCCACAGCCAGCATTCTCAGCCGTTTAAGAATATAGACGTGTCACCAGAAATGTCTGTGTTCTGAGAGGCACACCTGCTCGTGAGAAGGGATGGTTCTCACAGAAAGATGAGGGGCCCCGGAAACACGGATTGCAGACTGACTCAGAGAATTCATTCGACATCAGTCCACGCGTTCCTTCAGCCGATTCAACTGGACACCCTCAAAGAGCGAGGCTACATGGGTGTTGGTGATACACCAATGCCCCTCAAATGGCCAGGAAAGGGTGGAAGCGATTTCTATAGAAATGTGATTTCTATATGAGGTACACCAAAAAAGACTGAAATACTAAGGGTGCCCAGAGGAAGTCCTCCCTGCAGCCTAGAAGGCTCCAGAAGGTTCAGAGGTGAGACTGGTGAGCCGGCCCCAGGGTGAGTCGGCCATGCTTCCCTCAGTGGTGAGCGACAGGGCACTCCACTTCCTGCTTAGTAAATGCTAAAGTCAGAGTGAGGGGTGGACTTACAGCACACAGGCAAGCTACATTTTCCCACAGGCACGTGCTGTAATGCGGGGTCGGCTCCTCTCTAAAAACGTGATGCTGTCCTCATCA
Organism: Hipposideros armiger; assembly: GCF_001890085.2. Taxonomy (NCBI): domain Eukaryota; kingdom Metazoa; phylum Chordata; class Mammalia; order Chiroptera; family Hipposideridae; genus Hipposideros; species Hipposideros armiger. The sequence goes on along the minus strand of NW_017732173.1, from coordinate 273,853 downwards.
TTCAGTTCCAGCCAGAAACTGTTCCCAGCTGGGAGAACCCCAGAAGGCTCCTGATGAAGCAGCCTGGCATCAGGAACCCTCAGACTCAGGAGTGAAGGGATAGGTCATGACGTATAACTGAAGAGGTGAAGGGACTGCCATCAGTTCCCCAGGGGGTCCTCCCAGGGGATGGACAGCCAGCAAAGGCTGAAGAAGAGAACATCATCTACTGCCCTTCCAATGATATCCGTGGCCCTCAGCACGGGTATCCCCACCTCCTGCCCCATCAGCTTCTGGTCTTGGTCCTGCATCTATCCAGCTGTCCAAGCCAGATGCCAGCGGTTCCTACACAGCCTTCCATCCCCGTCCATGCCATGGCTTGGCAGGTCCTCTTCCACACATGCGGGAGCAGATCTCACCAAGGGTCCTCTTCCAAGCAGATCTCACCAAGGGTGAAGGGAGGTTCCCTGGACCACCCACCCCTACACCACAAGGCTGTGCTGCAGCCCCACGGGCCTTCCTCCTGCTAGTCCCAAGTGTCACACGTGCTATTGTCTCTCCAAAACGCCTCTTCCTGCTCCCCAACTTACACCTGGTGAACACCAGCTTCAATGGCCAGGCTGCTCTGGTGAGGTCCCACCAGATCCCTCTTGCCCATGGAAATGCTTTCTGAAGGTGCCATTGTTATATTTCACTTTGCCCACTGTGCCTGTTACTGTGGCTTCATATCAAATTACCCAAACTTGGTGGCATAAAACAGCCATTTATTATTACAGGTCAGAAATGCAGACAGAACACAGTGAGGAATTTTTGTCACCTGTGCCTCTGATGCCTGGGGCCTCACATGGGTGACAGAAAGGCTGAGGGCTGGGATTCTCTGAAGGTGGGGTCACTTAGGTGTCTGATGGTTGATACCAAGACCTTAGCTTGGGCAGTCAGCTGGAACACCTACAGGTGGCCTCTTCATGTGACCCGAGCTTCCCTGCAGCATGGTGCCTGGGTTCCAGGAGGGAATGTTTGGAGACAGACAGAGAGAGAGAAGGAGAAGGAGAGCAAGACAGGGCACACCCCAGGTAGAAGCCATTTCACCTTTTGTGACTTAGTCTCAGAAGTCAGACAGCGTCACTTCTGCCATTGAGGTAGTCACAAGCCCACCCAGTTTCAGAGGGAGAGGGAATAGATTCCAGTTCTTGATAGAATGGGCAATGTTCTAGAAGCACATGTGAGTCTGGAAGTATTGCTATGGCCACTTTTGGAGAATACAATCTGCCATACCCACTGACTAAAGGCTCCTTCAGGGTAGCCAGAATGAGGCCTCGGCCATGCTGTGGTGACCAAGTCTGCCCCAGCCATGCTGGATAGCTTACAGGTGCCATCCAAGCTTTTAGTGCTTGCAGCTGCTCACTCCTCTCCTCCAGAAAGCTTTCTGTGATAGTCTTCAAGCATGTCCCCAGACTCTTTGACACTCCTCCCATCAAGAGCCCCGTGGTTCTTGCATCTGTGACTTCTTAACAGTAAAATATGGAGGACATGATGAAATGCCAGTTTGGAAGCCCAGGCCTTAAGAAGGTAGGGCATTTCTACTTCCTGACCCTTGGTACACTCACTCTTGGAACCTGGTCACCATGCTGCAAGGAAGCCCAAGCTGTTCTGCGGAGAGACCTATGGAAAACCAATAGCCAATACCAACTTAGGGTGACCCATCTAGGAAGTGGGTCCTTTGGCCCCAGTGGACACTGTGGAGCAGAGATGAAGTATACCTACTGAGCCCTTCCCAAGTTACAGAATCGTGAGCAAACAAAACCACTATTGTTGCTTTAAGCCATTAAGTTTTTGGGTGAGTGGTGACACAGTAATGGATAACATTCCCTGATGCCCTGACTAGCAGGACTCATCTCCTCTAAAGTCCCTCACCCAAGTCCAGAATTTGCATTTCCCTCTTGAAAAGATGACCTGAGCTTTAGCTATTCACTCTCCTATATTTACTGAGCACTTGCTATGCTCTAGGGCAGCGGTTCTCAACCTTCCTAATGCCGCGACCCCTTAATACAGTTCCTCATGTTGTGGTGACCCTCAACCATAAAATTATTTTCGTTGCTACTCTATAACTGTAATTTTNCCCCTGAGGCCGCATCATGTGGGGTCAAGCTGTGAGACAAGCTCTGTAAGGCCCCTCCCAAAGACCTCCTCCTTCCCCTGCTTTCAAAACAAGGGCTTATGCAAAACTTCTCAAGTTGTTGTTCAGCAAACACTGTGCTCTCTCTGCTCTGTCGCCGACATTTCAGAGTTAGGGGTTGCCCTTGGACCTACAGGGGCAGATGGCAATGTTGCCATCAACCAGTGCTCTATCACAGACCTCCCGTCCCACTAGGCAAGGTAACCCAGGAACTCCAGCTCCCATGCTGGGCAGAGCCCTGTACCAGGTGCTTTACCTAATGATCTCGTTTAATCCTCCCAGATATGCAGTGGGTGGTGCTCTAATTAGGACTGAGGTCAGCTGTGAGCGACAGGCCCCTCTCAAATAACAGTAGCTCAAACCGGTACTTCTCGAACTTTACTTTGCACACAGATCACCTGGGGATCTTGTTAAAAGGCAGGCTTTGATTTAGCAGGTCTGCAGTGGTGGCTGAGGTTCTGCATTGCTAGCAAATTCCCAGGTGATACCAATGCTCCTGATAAAGCATCTGACACTTAAGTGAGACAGTGGTTAATTTCTCTGCCAGGTAAATGATATCCAAAGGGAAGCAGCCCTGGGCTGGTATGTTTTTATGGTATCCTTTTGCTCTGCCATCCTCAATAGCTAGTGTCTTCCTCCAAGCACAAGGTGCAATGATCCCCCAAGCTGGCAGTTCACTTCTCTGTGGGACTGAGGGAGATGGTTGAAAGTGACCACGTAGGAGAAGGAAGAGGAGACAGGTGAGGGAGGACAGGGCAAGTGGCAGAGCCACCCTGGGCTGGGTTGGTATATGAAGTGGGGCCAAGGTCCCTGTTAGGACTCAACAAGCCATGGGCTGGGTTCAGACGTCCTTTAGTCTTGAGTGCAAGTCCACTCAATGGCTGTTTGACCTTAGACAAGTCACTTCACCTATCTGATGGCCTAAATTGTAAATAAATGCATTGGTAGCAGCACCTCCATTGTAAGGTCCTTGTGTCACTACAAGGAGACGATGTGGTAGCAAAGTGCCTGGCACAGAGCAGACATCCCATTATGCCATCTCACCTTGATATCATTACTGTATGCCAGACCCAGGGCGCCCAGCTTCCTGGGGGTGAGTGCTCTAAGCCATGACTATATACCTCTCAATCATCTGAACTCACGTAGCGGAGGCACTGAAAACATCTTGTAGCCTGTGCAGAGACATCTGGAAGGCTGGATAAAAGGTATTCCATATACAACTTCTCCAACCCGTGGCAGCCATTTAAGGAACACTAAGNGTTGAGAACCGCTGCTCTAGGGGCTGGAGACATGCAGTGAATAAGATAAGTAAGACCTTATCTTCAGGGAGCTTTCAGTCTGGTCGGGGAGAAAGGCCAGTCTTCGTATTTGATGCATCGCTCTCATCAGTGAATGAAGATGCTTATTTCAAGTGACAGTGATGTGGCAGAGACTCTTAGGGGTCCAGTTCTCTCTCCCCCTGGGCAGGGGCACAGCTGGACCACACTTCTCAGCCTCCCTTGCAGTAACTAAGCTCAGATCACTGAAATATAAGTGATGACCCAGGAGCGGTGTTTGGAGGAGCCAGAGATGAATAGAGGACCCTGGGAGCCCAGAATACTAGGGTGTGTGTGTGTTGGGGGGGGGCGGTTACTGGGAAACCCCCTTCTCTCTCCACATCTTGAGATCTAGTCTGTCCCAGATTTTTCCTAGGCCTCTTTGCCACTCTTTGCTTTCATTCCCACAAACATCACCGCGAGGGAAAGACCCACAGCCAGCTCTGAAAGACCGGGAGAGATGGAGGCCAGTGTCATGCCTAACCAACCTCAATTCATTCAGACGAGATCTGAGGGCCTATCAGACACCAGTGCCCTGGGCCCTGCCTGTGTGACTCAATCCTCAAGATGCCAGGACTCCAGCCCACTCTCAGCCAATTAAGAGGGGACTTTGAGCACAAGTAAGCTCTGCAAGCCTCCATTTCCTCATCTGTAAAATCGGAGGGCAGGGAGAATGTCAGGATGGGCCACCTTTCAGACGTGTGGCAAGTAGAATCGTCTGTTTAATGCCAGGCACTGTGCCCAGCTGGCACTTGCATTTACTCACACTCACAATGACACTACGGAGGAAGGTGATGAGGAAGGCACAAGCCTTGGACTCACTGTTTAATGTGTGCAAGCAGATGCCTGCAGTGACCCTGCCTCAGGAAAGCCCCTTCCTCCACAGCTAAACAGCAGGATTGGGGGTGGCCTCAAGCACCAGGGTGGCAGTGGGCTCGGCCTCTCCGTGGGACTGAGGCCAGCATGATGACGGCAGCGTCAATGTGTTTGCTTCTGCCGTCGTCAGCATCAGCACCAGAACCCAAACTCATTGTGGCAAAATACAGAGGCGCCATTCCTGGGCGTGTGTTCCTGTGTGCGTGTGATTCACCTCGGCCTCTGATGCTAATGGCAAAGCCGCTGCTGGGTTTCTCAGAATCCCGTGCCTCAGAGAATTCAAAGAAGCTCAGGCTTTCAGAGAAAGTCTGTCCCTGCATGGCAGAGATGTTAACCACAGGGCCTCAGCAGGGGCCAGGTGACAGCTAGTTCAACAGGGCCAGGCAAGGTTTATCGTTCCTACCCCCCAGCCTGGGCAGAGGGCCCTGCAGCTGAGCGCAAATGTCAGATCGGTCCCTGAGGCACCTGCATGGGGGAGCGGGTGGGGAAGGAGCATTGTGCCGGGAGTCCGCAGCCTGGCGGTCAGCTTTGCGTCACTGTAGTGCAGTGAGCCCACAGGTTCTCACGGCATTTACCCTTCTGCCTTGTAGGGTTTGGTCCCAGCTCATTCAGGAGACTTTGGGGAGACCCTCACCCACTTGGACACTTGGTTTCTCCATCTGAAAACTAAGGAGATCAGATTGGATCAGGTGCTTTTTTTTTCCAAACTGTTTTGACCATAACCCACATTAAGAAATACATTTTACAATGTACTACACAGGCCAACGGGAGGTGCTATAACTCACAGGACCCAGGCCTCCTTCTGAGAGGGACTGGCCAAGTGCTCTACCCAGAATACAGTTGACTTTGGACAAAATTCCAGCTAGGTGGCACTGGTGACTCACCATAAGCACCTGCCATGACACTTCCAGGTGTCCCCACAGATCACGCCTTCTCTCCCACCCTGACCACACCCCCAGGAAAGGCCTCGTTTACCCACCTCATTGCTGATGTTCCCTTAGCTCTTGACAAGTCTGTAAAACAGCTGAACCTGGTGCTCTTTTCTTAGAAATATCTGGGAAATAGCCTCATAACTGTGACTCAGTTCATGACGTACGAGCCAAAGTGATGCCGGGACCCAGACCCTTTTCTTTGAAGAGAGAAATCAGACTTAAACGGGTGACCCAGATTTTCCTGTATAGATCCGATTTCAAATTGTCCAACTAATTTTGGTCTGTGCACTGCAATTTGTGCAGCTCTCTATTATGAACCCAGAGCAAGGAGCCTCTCCACGGGAAAGGCGTGTGATACAGGAAGATGGGACTGAGCAGGCAGTGGGTCTGGATTCAAGAAGGATCTCTGCACACAAGCTGTGTGCCTTTGAGCAACTTGCACAACCTCTCTGATCCTTCATTATAGACTATTTCCCTCACTTCAGAAAGCTCTCATGCCCCTCCCAATCACCCCACCACAGACCCTGAGGCATCATTTACCACTTTCTACCACCAGGGATGCTTCCACCTGTTCTAGAATTTCACATGGAAGGACTCGTACAGGGTGTACTTTTTGGTGCACGTCCTCTGTCGCACAACATACAGTCTGTGAGATTAGCCTACGGTTGCAGGTCTCCACAGAGGTTCCTTTTTATTGTTAGTAGTATTCCATTATTAGTAGTAGTATATCGTGTGGATGGACCACGTGAGTTTAGCCATCATTGTCCTGTTGATAGACAACTGAGTCGTTTCTGGGCTAGTGTGAATAAAGCTGAGACATGAACCAGTCTCTCAAGGGTCTTGCTAAAAATCTCTAAACCCCACAACTTCATGGATGAGGAGAGAATGTATATTAGGCTCGGTCTTCCTGACCCTCCTCTCCTCCCCCAGCTTTCCAAAATCTCACCCTGTTTTATTTGCCTACCCTTTCGTGGGGTCCCAGAGTGAAGTATTTGAAAGGAGGGGCAGGGAGGGAAGGGGACCAGCTGTAGATGGGAATTTAGTGAAAGACTGCTAAGACAGCACACACACACATGCGCACGTTCAGCACAAACTCACGCAGGCACACACAGGCACACCCAGGCACGTACAGGCACGCCCAGGCACACACAGGCATGCACAGGCACACCCAGACATGCACAGGCACACCCAGGCACGCACAGGCACACACAGGCATGCACAGGCATGCACAGGCACACCCAGGTACGTGCAGGCACACCCAGGCACGCACAGGTACGCATAGGCACACACAGGCATGCACAAGCACACCCAGGCACATCCAGGCACGTGCAGGCACGCACAGGCACACCCAGGCACGCACAGGCACACATAGGCACGCATAGGCACATGCACAGCCAAGCTGCTCTTGCTGGGGTTGGGTGGTGTCTCCTTAGATCAGCTCTTGGCCTTGGAGGCCCCAGTTCAGCCTGTTTCCTAGCTGCCTGTCTTACCTTCGACCTTGTCCACCTATCCCAGAGCCGCTAGGTTTCTCTTCTTATATAGGACACTGTTTTGCTCATGTCACCCACTGCTCAAGCCTCTTTCAAACCCCAGACTGAACTCTACCTCCCTCCCTCACACACTCCACGCCTGTGCACCCCAGGGCCATTGGGCTTCAGGTGGGAGGTCCTTCCCCACTTTTTGTCCAAGCCTTCTCCTAGTTGGTTGTCCCCTCCTGGGTGAAGCCATTCCCAAATGCCAGTGGCCCTGAGGCTACGCCCATGATCTGCCCACACTGTTACCTGCCCTGGCCCCCCCTCTGCTGTCAGTACTTTTGTGACCACCTAGGGTCAGGGCTGGAGAGCAGGCAAGGGCGTGAGCACATCATTCTTACCCTAAGGCCGGAACTTGCCATTCTGGGCTGACAGGAGAGGTCTGAACCTGAGCGTCAAATGTGACTGGGGATGGGTGGGGTTGAGGGAGGCAGTATTTTGAATCAGGTGTGGTGAAGACAGACCTCAGGCCCCACAGCTGCCATGTGGGAGCCAATCAGTCTCTGGGGCAAGGTGGCTGCTCTCCAGTGGGCATGCCAGTTCCCGTGCCCCCTAAATGCCCAAGTAAACCTGAAGGCCATCTTTGTTCAAATGTGACCCCCAAACATAAAGTTTCCACAGTAGGATCTCTAGCATCATTTTATGACCACCCAGACACTTAGGGATTGAGCTGAACTGCTCAAATGTTCTATATAACATTTTTTTCTGGCTGAAGGGGAACAGCATTGGGGAATTGGGGAAGGGGAACAGACAAGTTGCTGTCCTTTTGTTCTTCAGTCTAGCTGTGGAGGACGTTGCTTCACTGGCCCAAGTTGGCACCATCATTGCGCTCTTCCCAGGTGAGGCAGATCGGTCGCAGGCCTCTGGATGGCCGCTCACGACGGCTCTTGGCAGCTCACACCAGCTGCCGGCCACTCATGGTAGCTTACAGCAGCCCACTGCAGCTCCACTGCAGCCTATGCCGTCTCCAGCAACTCACGGCGGCCCAGCTCCAGGTTGAGCTGTTGTTCACCATCTTAGCTGTAGAGGGCGCAGTGTCACTGGCCCTCATATGTGGGATCCAAACCGGCACCCTGCTGCTCAGAGCTGGCGTCCCAAGCCAACTCCTAAGGAACGCGCCACTCAGCCGACCCCTCTATATAACATCTTATTTATTAACTGGTTGCACAAAAATCCTAGGTGTCTCTTAAAACTGGAATGTCTTGTGCTACTTTTCATCCCTGTTAGGTCTGGCCCAGCCTGAGAGTAGAGCTGCTTTGTTACAGCCCAAGAGCAGCCTGGCAATGGGAGCATGGGGGGCGGGGCGGGCAGTTGGGACTAAAGTTCCCCAGGGAGCTCCACGGGGTGCGTGAGGCAAAGGGGGCTGGACAGTGCGCATGGCCAGGTTTCTACCCAGGAAGGAAACCCATCATTCCACTTCAGGTAGGGCAGCCCTGACTGCTTTACCTGTGGTCTCTAGTTGCAGCCATCCTGACTCATGTCCTTGCCAAGGTTTCTGGACTGGGAGAGGGAGAGAGACAGAGAGAAGAAGAAGGAGGAGGAGGAGGAGGAGGAGGAGGAGGAGGAGAAGAAAAAGAAGAAGAAGAAGAAGAAGAAGAAGAAGAAGAAGAGAGAGAGAGAGAGAGAGAGAGAGAGAGAGAGAGAGAGAGATACTTAGCCACAGAGGCTGATGCAGAGATGGAGAGAAAAAGAAACAGAGCTAAAGAGAAAAAAGAAAGGGAAAGACTTAAAATCTGCAGAGGAAAAAAATAAACAAGACAGAAAACTCTCCTTGGTGGTTAAACAGGGAGCTAATCAGCAGGGCTCATCTGGCCTTTCATGTCTGGCAAACCCCTTGAACTGCTGAAAGGATCAAAAGCACACAGCTCTTCAGGAGGCTAATAACCTTTTCACCCAACCCCAGATCCTGACCCCAGAACGCTGGCTCAGAAAGGGCTTTGAGAAATTCGGTTAAAGGCCTCACAATTAGGGCAGGAACACAGCCCCTCCCCTGCACCCCATTGCAGAATGAGGCCACACGGCCAGCCCCCAGTCTCCTCCTGTGATGTCACAAGGCTGAGACCACGAGCAGCCAGCGACAACTAAAAGCTGCCCCCCAGCCACCGCATGGTCAGTCTCCAGGGAAACAACCTGATGCCCAGAAGCTGTCCCAGGTTGTGTGTGGGGAGGGCAGGGACGGGGGGGGGGGTCTGGGTCACAAGAGATGTTAAGACTGGAGAAAATCAAGCTGTGCTCTGCCATTCCGCTATCCTATAGGTCCCCACAGGGCAGCCCCTGCCACCCCAGGCTCCACAGTAACAGCAGAGAAGACCGAGAGAGGGATGACATGGGATCATGGTTCTAATCGGGGCATGGCTGTGCAGTGTGTCTGTCTGTCTGTCTGGCTGTCTGTCCACAGCTGTTACCCTGAAGAAGAGGGAAGAAAAGGACACTCTGAATATGATGGGTATAAATAAACCTGGAGCCATGTGGGTTCAAAGCAGGGAGACTGCGGGAGCTATTTCAGGGTTAGAACAAACAAATTCTGGCCTCTGATGAAAGAGAAATTCCACCTCCAGCACGGAGCTCTGCATTCCAGCTGGGGATTAAGTGTTTTTCTCCAAGTCCAAGGCCGGCCAAAGCAGCCTGCGCTGCACTGTGGCAGGCGGACAGATGCCCAAGTAACACCTCACAGCCCAGACGGGCTGTGGTCCCACATATACTTCCAACTCTTCAGCCAGAGGACACTTTTTGGGTTTACTGACCAACCGTGCAAACAGATGCACCGACAGCTCCTGAAAATAGATGACAGTTGTTGTACCCTTCCCAGGAATAAATATTGAAAAACTTTTTTTAAATGCTGCACAACAATGTGAATGTATGCTATGCCGCAGAACTGTACACTTAAAAGTGGTTGAAATGGTAGATTGTGTTACATGTATTCTACATTTTTTATAACAAAAATAGTCACAACGCAATTTTTTTTTTAAATGAAGTGTTCAAACAATACCATCAGGATCACTCAGCTCTGAGGCTCTGATTCCTTCCTTGTTTGCTTCGATGAAAAGCAGTCTCTTCTCACTCTGTGGCAAAATGGTCAGGCCATCCCCTCCAGAAATCTGCACAGAAGTGGGTCGCTCCCCACCTACCAAAACCAGCCCAATCCTGGGCCTCCCCTGAGGGCCACCTTGGGTCACATGCTGCCCAGGACCCCATCATGTAGCCAGGGTGTGGACACGCTGAGTGCTCAGGTTTGAATCAAAGCTCCCCAATGTCCACCTCTACCGCAGATGGCTGCTCATTGCAAACTGATGTGCTGGGGAATTCTGGCCCAAAGCAGCCTAGCTAGTGACAGAGAGGAAGTGAGTAAGTAAACACCCCAGCCCCAGAGTGTGTCCAGCAGCATCTGCGGGATGTCTGCCCACAGCAACCCCTATCCTTTCCCATCTCACCCGCCCACCTCTACAGTATTTCCTGGGATCACCTTCTACATGAACCACTTGAACATGAATCCGTGTCTCAGAGTGGGCTTTGGGGGCAACTCAAACCAGACAGGGTTCCAGGGCTGCTCCAGGGAGAGGGGATAAATGGATCCTGGTTAGCAGACCCAGCCTCCTTTGCTCACCCTCAGACGTGCCAGGGCTCAGCTCAGGGCTGGGGTGACAGCTGGGGGGCCAGGGGGACCAATTTCAGCCCGTGGTCCTGTGATTCCCCACCACCTTCCCCTCTCTGCCCATGGATAAAATCCCACCAAATGAATTCCTGCTTTAAAAGACACAATGATGCCTCCCAAGTCAACATTTAGCTGTGCTAAATGTCAGTGTCACCCACAGAGCCTCAATGGATTTAAGCAGAAAATAATAATAAAAAAGAGATTCGGAGCAAAGCGCTGGTGTAGGAGAGGGCCTGGTGGAGGGCACGCAGGGCAGCCACTCTGCACACTGCTTCCTCAACGTTGATTTGTCAATTGAGAGTGTGTGACTCAGTCCCCAGTAACTTTTACTAAGAACCCAGGTAACAGGGAAAGCTAGTTAAGGGATCAGTGGCTCTGGAGAAACAGAATCTCCTTTTGTTGGTAACTGTAAGGATTTAAGGGGATTTCACGAGGGAAGGGATTCCTGATGGTTTATTCTGAACATGAAGCACGAGGTGCATTTCTGTTCTCCAGGATGCCTGCACTGAGCCCTCCAGCCCCCCGTGCTCGGTGCGTCTGTCATGGCCACTGTCGAACCCTCGGGTGTAGAATCCTGTTGGGCTGGGTGAGGGGAGCAGTGACCCAGAAGGCTCAACGATATTCAGACAAGCAACTCTGAACAATTGAGGGCTCACGGTAAGGATTCATTTGAGTCTCACAACAACCCTATGATCCCCATTTTAAAGATGAAAAAACTGTGGCCCAAGAAAGAAGTAATTTGTCCATGATCCAATGGCTGGTAAATGGGATTTGGGATTTGCATCACCCAGGTAATCTACCTCCAGAGACATCTTAATCGCTGTGTGATTCTGCTGCCAGGTATGAGGGGAAGTCCCTGAGATGGAGGTAGGGATGGTGGAGACATGCAGAAAGACAGACACACACATGCACATATGTACATGGCGCCCAGAGCTGGGCCCAGCCATGTGAATGGACCTTTGGCAGCAACACCCACCCAAGGCTGTCTGGGTCTGCCAAGGTCCTGTCACCAGAGGGGCCAGTGGGCGGCAGACCCTGGAGAAATGCAGGCCTGGCGCACTGGCTCGCCTGCGTTCCGTTTCAGGAGCTGTGCATCAACAGAGAGCCGGTGTATTTGCAGGTCCCTTTGCCTAAGGACCACCTCCACTCACTCCTGGCCCAGAGAAATTCCATTCTTCCACAACACCCCACACCGCTGGCCACAGTTGCTGTGTTTCCAGGCTCCCTGCATCCCCACGGAAACTAGGCCACTGTGTCCTTCAGACTATAATGAGGGGCACTGCGGAGAGCTCCATCAATCACATCACCGGAGAGATGAAGCTTGACTGGCTGGAAAATTGAAGATAAGCACAGCCACAGAACCAGCCACCATCCAGAGGGTTTTGCCCTCTGCAGCCAGGGTGTTGGCTTGAAAGCTGTTCTCTGGTAAGCGCACAGTGGGGAGGGGTCTTTTGTGCCCCTCACATATCACCCTCATGCTAAGGCAACAACATTCTAAAACTTCCTCCTCCCTCGGCCCCTGAGGCCGCATCATGTGGGGTCAAGCTGTGAGACAAGCTCTGTAAGGCCCCTCCCAAAGACCTCCTCCTTCCCCTGCTTTCAAAACAAGGGCTTATGCAAAACTTCTCAAGTTGTTG
>NW_017732173.1:257916-259488 GCF_001890085.2 Hipposideros armiger | reverse complement strand
TGCCCTAACTACACACATGGGTGAGTTGGGATTTTCAGCATGGTGAGCACCTTTTTCTACTTGCTTTGATGACTAAATCTTCCTTTAAAATAAATTGATATGAGTTAAAAAGGTGAGCGACTTAAATGAAAAAAGTTAGTAATAAGCATAGAGACAGGAAAAGTGTAGAAATCCTGAAACCGTGGGACATCCAATACCTGGGAAAGACCATAAAGGAGCTGGCGGGCTGGGGGTGGAGGTGGGGCCAAGGAGGGATTTGGCAGAGGACAGATGTAGGCAGAACTGGTTTCTGGAAGCTCAAGTGTCAGCCAGAGGGGGGAGGAGGGAAAGGTCCTGTTGCAGTGCTCAGCGAGGCCCAGGCACCTGCAGGCATGATGTTTCCTCAGAGGGTTTTCTGAGCGTCCCAAGTCAGGGTTCATTTCTAACAAAACAATGGGAGACAGCCAATTGGCTCACCAATGTGTGTGAGCTGTCTTGTCTAAACAAGTGAAAGCCAAACCAAACATTAGGTGCTCAATTCCTCTGCAACTGGCTCCCATCTTCCCCACATAAAGCAGCCTGACTGGCTAGTGACCAAAAAGCCCGTCTTTTAGGGCCTGGCACTCTCCCATTCTCAGCCTCTGCGTTATTGTTAAGGAACCTTCAAATGAAGAAATACCCTTCTGGAAATGCAAATCAAAACCACAAAGAGAGATCACCTCGCACCTGTTAGAATGGCTGTCATCAACAAGACAAATAACAAGTGTTGGAAAGGCTGTGGAGAAAAAGGACCCCTCATACATCACTGGTGGGAATGTAAATTGGTGCAGCCACTATGGAAACCATATGGAGGCTCCTCAAAAAATTAAGAGCAGAATTACCATATGACCCCACAATCCCTCTTCTGGGTATCTACCTAAAAATTCTGAAAACACTTATTTAAAGATAGATTTTCCCCTATGTTCATTGCAGCACTATTCACAGTGGCCAAGACATGGAAACAACCAAAGTATCCTTCGATAGATGATTGGATAAAGAAGATGTGGCACATATAGTCATATACAATGGAATATCACTCGGCCATAAGAGAAGATGAAATACTGCCATGTGCAACAACATGGATGGATCTAGAGATTATCATGCTAAGCGAAATAGGTCAGCCAGGAAAAGCCAGGAGCCATATGATTTCACTCATATGTGGGATATAAAATTGAAAGTAATGAACGAACAAAACAAACAAACAAACAAAAACCCATAGCCACAGACAACAGTTTGTGGTTACCAGAGGGTAAGGGGGGGAGGGTGGTAAAAGAGGGTAAACGGGGTCAAATATATGGTGATGGAAGGTGAACTGACCCTGGGTGATGAACACACAATGTTATATAGATGGTGTATTATAGAATTGTACACTTGAAACCTATATAATTTTATGAACCAATGTCACCCCGATAAATTTAATTTAAAAAATTCAAAGAAAAAAAGAAATGCCCTTTCCTGTGTCCTCTCCCTGCCCCATCTCAAGCTGCAGCCTGCTTCCCAGCCCCAATTCTGTCCTGATTCTAGAAACCTGGTTACTATCGCCTGCCTTTGGGG
>NW_017732173.1:254538-255576 GCF_001890085.2 Hipposideros armiger | reverse complement strand
TTTACTTGGCTTCTGTAATTTCTTGCAGTTATACAGTTTTCTATTTAGGAGTCTTCTTAACTTTCATTAGATTTATTCTTAGGTATCTGATATTTTTGATGTTACTATAAATGCTATCTTTTAAAAATCGCATTTTCTAATTTTTTTCTAGAAAATGGAAATACTCTTGATTTTTTTGTATGTTGACCTTGGCAACCTCACTAAACTCCCCTATTGATTCTAATAATTTTCTGTAGAGTCCTCTGGATTTTTTTATGTACAAAAATAAAGCTTTGACTACCTATTGTATATCATACACAAAAGTCAGTTCCATGTGGATTGTGGATTTATGTGGAACAGCAAAGCAATGAAACTTCTAGAAAATAACAGAGGATATCTTTATGACCTTGAAGTGAGGGAAAAATTTCTTAAGCGGAACCCAAAAAAAGTCCTGACAATGAAGAAAAGCATTGATAAATAAGACTACATGAAAATTAAGAATGTTAGTTTTTCAAAATACACTTGAAGAGAATACAATTTAAGCTGCAAAACGGGGGAGTATATGTGCAAGCCATGCTCCAGAGAGGGCTCATAATCAGAAAACAAAGGTAAAGCCTATAAACCAATAACAAAAGGCGGGTAAACTATGGGAAAATGTGTAAAGGTCTTAATCATACATGTCACAAAAAGGATATCAAATATACAATAAACACATAAAAATGGCTCAAGCTCTCTAGTAACCAGTAAAATGCAAATTAAGACCACAAGAAGAGCCTGTTCTTACTGTTATGTGGTTTGGGGTGAAAATAAGAATTGATGGCCCATGTACTATGTACTTAAATATTTAAATGTTATTCATCAAGCTAGAAAAATTGTTAAAAATATGTTTTATCCTTTTACCCCAACAAATATACCTTCATAATAACATTGCAAATATGAATAAACTATCGTTTTTATATGACTGAAAGTCATTAACTATGAAAGATAATTAAATTTAAATAATATTTATACATCTCTGTGTTCTGTTAATGAACCAGTGGTGTTTGGATGAGGAGTAAA
>NW_017732173.1:241436-252313 GCF_001890085.2 Hipposideros armiger | reverse complement strand
ATATATATATATATATATGCAGAAAATGTAGAAAGATTTAGTATACTCTGTTGCTTTAAAAGCATTGTAAGTAGTTTTGCATATCATTCAATAATTTGTGATGACATAATTTTAACAGCTGTATAATATTCCAGTGCATGAAATAGTTTTTAATCAATCTCTTATTAACAGACAATGAAATTGTTTCCAGTTTTCTACTATATATACATCTCTGATATGTATCTCTCTCATTTCCTGGAATACTTTTTACAGTGAGATGACTGGGTCAAAGAGTTATGAACATTTTTAAAGTTCATGATACATACTATAAATCATTTTTTTCTAAAATACAGGGGCAATGCACATTCCCTTCAGGAGCATATTAGACTGCCTTTTTCACAGTGCTTGGTCCAACTCTGAGATTAATTGTTTTTTAATTTCTGCCTATTTCATAGATAAAAAATGGTATCCTGTTTTAACTTCTTGACTACTCATGATGTCAAACATATTTTTCTGATGTCTTATTCTCTCATAGGAAATTTGGAAATCACAATTCTGAAAAAGCATATTTAAACTTAAAGCACAAAAACACTAACAACAGGGAAATATGTATATTACTGTATATTACTACAAAGCACTCTACGACAATTTCTGGCATTGCAAAGAAGTATAAATATTAAAAGCTGTAACTGATCAGAGAACATGTTGATATGTAGGATACAACAAAAATACAACTTTATCTTTTTTTCCCACCTACCTCTCTAAAACGTGTTCTTTAGAGGAAGTTTTCACCCTGCCGGGAGTGAAAAGTCTAGTGTTACTTTTCTGTTCCTGCTTAGGTCCTAGTCAGGCTAATCACTTACAAACATAGGCTCAATTTGCTAATTATTCCAGAATCATGGAATAATCAAAACTTCGAACCTGATTTGGAGTTAAATCTTCCCTCTCCCCCAGCTAGCACAGCTTTGGGGAACAGGGAGCGTGCGTGATCTCTACGTTCCATGTCCTCATCTCCCTTCTCTGCTTGCAAAGGAAGTGACTTCTGGCCTTTTCAGAGAGTTACACAGAACAGGAGATACAGAAAGTTCTTACTTGTCTGATAGTGTCATGAAATGGTTTTGCATACTCTGAGGGTCTGGCGAGTAAAGCTAATTCTTTCATGAGCATATTCATAGATTTAGCAGAGATTTCCCCATTGGGTCCCACCAACTACAGCTCCTAAGAGAGAAGGAAAATCAAATTCCTCCAGCTGCTGCTCCCCTGCCCCTGCTCCTAGTTTTTCAGTGGTGTCTTTGGCACAGAACTCTCTCTACTGAAGGCCACTTGCCCCTCTGGCCGTCCTCTTGGATGGCTCCAGAGAACCTCTCTCTTAGGTGGCCCACCTTTAACTTGGGAGCAACATCATGCAAATCTGTCACCCTCTTCTTGGTGGTAGTGCAGTTGTTATTCAGACTCAGCCTTTGACTCGCTCCCTTCTCTCTCTCTGCCCGGTGACTGATTCGTAGCATATCCTCTAATCTTAAAATTCCTTAGTCATTAGAAATGAAATCTAGTGTCCCCCCGTAACTGCACCATTTCAAGCTCACTGAAGACTCATGTAAATTGGCCACAATTCTCCACCCATTCTGGTCACATGATTTTCCAATGTGACTTTGAAGATTGTTCGATCAAGAGGTGAAGTTGATTTTCCCTTCCTTGAATCTAGGCTGGTCAAGTGGCTTGACTTGGCCAATACAGTGCAGCAGAAGTAAGGATAAGCCTTTCCTACACCTAGACCTGAAAAGGCCTTGTCCCTTTGTGCTTGCTCTGTTGGACCCCTGCCACTGTCTTGTGAACAAACCCAGTCTAGTCTGCTGGGGAAAGTGAGACAACACGGAGTAAAATGGAGTCAGCTGATTAATCCCAGACTCATGAAGGATTCCAGAAAAGATCAGCAGAACTGATTTGCTGACCCAACACGTGACTACACGTGCATAAGTAGGGTCATCCTAGACCAATCTGCATGTCAGCTATTATAAATGAAAACGCTTGTTAATTTTTGAGGAACTCCCATACTGTTTTCCATAGTGGCTGCACCGATTTATATTCCCACCAACAGTGTGCAAGGTTTCTCTTTTCTCCACATTCTTGCAAACACTTGCTATCTTTCTGTTTGATGGCAGACATTATGACAGGTGGAAAGGGATTTCTCATTGTGGTTTTGATGTGCAATTCTTTGATGATTAGTGATATTGAACACCTTTTCATATACCCATTGCCCATTTTTATGTCTTTTTTGGAGAAATGTCTGCTCAGGTTCTTTGCCCATTTTTTAATCCAGTTTTTTTGTTTTGTTTTTTGTTTGTTTTTTGCTGTTGAATCATTTGCTTTCCTTAGATATTTTAGATATTAACTCTTTATCAGATGTATGGCTTATACATATTTTTTCCCATTCTAGAGGTTGTTGCTTCATGCTTCATTCTGTTGATTTTTTTTTTCTGTGCAGAGCTTATTTAGTTTGATGCATGTCCATTTGTCTATTTTTGTTTTTGTTGATTGTGCTTTAGGGATCATTTCAAAAAAAGCTTTGCCCAGACCAATGGCAAGAAGCTTTTTCTCTATGTTTTCTTCGAGTAGTTCTACAGCTTCAGGTCTTATATTTAAGTCTTTAATCCATTTTGTGTTGTTTTTTGTATGTGCTATGAGATAGTGGTCCAACTTCTTCTGCATGCAATATCCGGTTTCCCTAACACAATTTATTGAAGAAATTATCCTTTCCCCATTATGTGTTTCTAGTATCCTTGTCATATCTCAGTTGACAGTAAATGCATGAATTTATTTCTGGGGTCTCTATTCTGTTCCATTGATCTATGTGTCTGTTTTTATGCCAATGCCATACTGTTTTGATTATTTTAGCTTTGGAATATATTTTAATAATCAGGTGGTTTGATGCATCCAGCTTTGTTCTACTTTCTCAAGATTGCTTTGGCTATGTGGGGTCTTTTTTGGTTCCATATGAATTTCAATATTGTTTTTTTCTACTTATATGACAATATCATTAGAATTTTGATAGTGATTGCATTGAATTTGCAGACTGAATCTTTGTGATTTCACCATTATTATGGTGCCTTCATCAAACTTCCAGCTTAACATGCTGTTACATATTTAGAAATGTGTTTGTTGGTTCAACTTTACCTTTCACTTAATGCAGGTAGCATTTAGCTTATGAATTCCAGTGCCTGGTGATTTCTGCCTCATTACCATAAGTGTAATTTGTGAATCAGGTATCTAGAATGACCTCTGGAACCCAGCAAAGCTACTCACTTATTGTAATGCCAAGAATCAACCTAAGGAGCAAGTTTTGTTCTTTTTAAAGTATTTCACACCTAATATTTCATATGTGGGTAAAATACTTTATTATGTATGCAGGGCAGTCATTAATACCCTCATGTAACAGATAAGAAAACTAGGGCATAATGAGATGAAACAAGTTGTCCAAGGTCAAAGTGTGCGGCCTGAGCCCAGAGCTCCTGACTTCTGGCCAAAGTATTTCTTATTCCCCTGTCATTTCACCCCTGTGCCCATTCCAACTTTCTGGATCAAGGACTTTGTGACTTTGTAATCTCTTAATCAAGAGAACACAATAAAAAATATAGACAGGTGGTTGGCTTGGGGCTTGCCTTATGCAGTCTGGGCTAACCCTCAATTTAAAATCCCTCGAAGGCAGCGACCAGAACTTCTCTTCAATAAACAGTAAACAAGCTGACTATAAAAGAAAAATTACAGTCGCATGGGGTTATACAGCCTATTTATTTGAATTTCAGTTATTGTTAGGAGAATTTATAGTATATTTATCATCATGAAAAGCATTTATCTTTGGGCAACCAAGGCAATAAGAAAGGCGTAGCACTTAATTTTACCCACAACATTTCCTTTAATTCAATCTGACACCACAAAAAAAGAATCAGTTAGAATTTACTGGCTCAGGATAATTCCTAATTCTCAGATGGCAGCTGCCAGAAAAACTAATTAATTCAGATTGACTGCTGGGTTTCATTTTTATTTGGACTTTAAAAAAAAATGAATGAGGGTAGCAGATCAACAGCATATGTGCAGCCTGGACTCACATTCTGAGATGTTCTCTGCCAGCTGGGTTCTGCTCTTCTGAGGCTACATCTCACAGAGATAAGTTTCTGGAAGGATGGTCCCACCCTTTCAAAGATGGGACCCTTCAAAAATGGCCAAAGCCACCTGGGCTGGGTTTGAGAGCCAGACAACCAAGGGAAGGCTGAGCACTGAAGTCGGACAGGTCTGAGTTTGTTCTCTCACTTACTGTGTGACTGTGGAAAAGTTGATTCACCATTCTGAGCTTCAATTTCCTCATCTGTAAAATGGGCATAACACTACCTACTGCACAGGCTGTTAAAGGGCATTAAATTGTATTGCAGGTGATTGTTGGATAGTAACAGCGTTGCATACAACATATCCCATTATACCAGGTCTTCCTTGTACAGTGTTGTCTATTAGCAAAGGTTCATCCCTTCATTCATGTGTTCAACTAATATTTACTGAACACCTAAAATGAGTCGTGGCAGTGGGTGCTGGGGATACACCAGTGAACAAGATGGAGCGAGTCCTGACCATGATGGTGTTTCCTTCCTCATTGGGGGAGATAGCTGGTATACAAGTGAAAAAAACATCTTTGGAAGAAATCAATTAAGTTGATGAGCTGAAGAGTAAGGGTGTGATCTGTGGCCAGAGAAGGCCTCGGGGACATTAGGGTTGAGAAGGGCCAGTTCTGTGAAGTGCTGGGGAGAGTATACTGGGCATAGAAAGAGCAAGTGCCTGGCCCCTGGCGGGGGAGGGAGCATGGTGTGTGGCTGCAGCGCTTGAAATGGAGACAGAACCAGGAGGGGAGGCTGGGAGTGGGCGGGCCACATTGTATGGGAACTCCTGGTGAGGGGTTGGCAAAAGTTTTCTGTAGGCTCTGTGGACCATTTATGGTTTCTGTCACAACTACGTTCCATACGGTTGCAGCTGAAAGCAGCCATAGACAATATGTAAAGATTGGGCGTGTCTGTGTTCCAATAAAACTTTATGGACAAAACCAGACAGCAAGCAGGATTTGGCCCCCAGGCTGTAGATTGCCAGCCCTTGTTTTGAGTCATGGCAGAGTTTGAAGTTTATTCCAAGTACCATGGATTGCCATTAGAAAGCGTCAAGCAGGGGTGTGACTTAGTCTGAACCAAGTTTGTGGCTTTTATCTGGGGCTTCACACCAATAACACAGTAAATCCT
The DNA here is from genome assembly GCF_001890085.2 of Hipposideros armiger. Taxonomy (NCBI): domain Eukaryota; kingdom Metazoa; phylum Chordata; class Mammalia; order Chiroptera; family Hipposideridae; genus Hipposideros; species Hipposideros armiger. The sequence continues at coordinate 247,058 of NW_017732173.1, read as the reverse complement.
TACTTAACATCCTCAATAGGGCCTTGGAAACTGCAACTTTAAACAAAATGATGTATAACAAAAGCGATTTTACCATAGGCTAATTGATATAAACACGAGTTAAGTTCCTATGGCATATTTCTGGTCACAAAAACATCACCAAACTTCTAAGTAAAGACCCAAAACATGTCTAATATTAAACATTGAAACAAATGTGAGCTAAACATACATTTGACAACACCCGCACAGATACAAGGAGAAAGTGCAAACTCCACACAGACAGCAGCGGAGCTCAGGAACAGATTTTTTTCTCATCACTGTTATAATGAAATGACATTGAACAATACAATGTTTGTTGTTCAAGGCCCTGCTGTATGCTGGATTACAGCAGGGCCCCGGGCTCTGCACAAAATCTGAAGGAGTGTCCAAATGCTACTCAAGGTCAGTCAGTGAGAGGAATTTAGAGAAGAGAGAGAAAGAGAAGGAGCAGGAACAGAAAAAGAGGAAGAGGAAGACGACAGAGAACGGGAAGGGGAGACACAGAGAAAGAGGAGCAAGAAAAACGCATGTTCCTTGTATTGATTAAGATGGTTGGTCTGTCCCTTAATGTTACACCAAGAGGTACCTAGTGTGGTGAATTGTGTATTTTATTTATTATCATTGCTCGAAGGTATTCCATTGTGTGACTACATTACAATTTATTTACCCATTCTCCTGTTGGCTACATAACAAGGAGTACCTAGGTACCCAGGAACACTCAAAGGTTTAATTCAGGTGTCGACACCCAGAGCTGGTCCCACAGCCAGGACCTGGGTCAACACCTGGTCCTAATAGAGGAGGAGCAGGCATGAGAGTGTGAGTTCCCTGAAACCCTGGCCCGAACCCCACTCTTGGAACCTGAGCTGATTGGTTTCAGATAGATGAGCATTAACAACCTGGATTTGTGTCCAGGAGGTGTACCCAGGTAGGGGTGGTGATGGGGGCTGGGGTACTCTCAGTGTTTGGTTCACTTGCCTCCATTGGGCTGAAGGTCAGCAGACACATACTAAGATGATCATATTTGTCGCTAGAATGTTAACATATTTCCATAAGAGTAGGAAAATAGCCACCACCCTGACTTTCCCCTGTGCCTCCCCAGGCCATAACTGAGGCTCCCCCTGGATATCCACTATCCCGCCAGCCTGTCACAGCTCCTGTGCCCCAGACTCTGCCCCTCTGGCCAAAGCAGGACTGGATCTGGTCGGAGGGAGGGGCACCTGGCTAGCATTAACTTGGATGTTGGCAGTTGGTCATGTAGTATCTCTGTGTATGTCCGGGACCATTGATTTCCTGAACTCTGTGATTTTGATGTGCAGCAGGCAGAGTTCAATAGAAGCTCAGCTACAAGTTGCTTGACTATGTTAAGGCTTTTGACAGTCATAGCTACTGGTGCTCACATCCTGGCTTGCAGAGCGTGACAGCCATCAGCACCCCAAGGCTGGGGCCACCTCACATGACCTCAGTAGCCATCGTGCATTGTGCCAGTTGTTAAGCATTTGGAATATCACATCTGCCTCCCCCAGACCTATTTTCGGCCTCAGGCTATTGGAATGAGAGTTGCTTTGATGGCTAACTTTGAACCTTAACGAAAGAGCTATGGTGAACAAGAGTAATCATAATCTTAATAGAGATAATGGTAAGGACAATAATAGCTAACATTTATTTATTCAGTTCTTACGATGCCCCAGGCACAGTTCTAAGCATGTTACATGTATGAGCTCACACACTCCTTACAACATCATACTACGGTAGGTGCCACAATGATTTCTATTTCACAGATGCAGAAACTTAGGTCAATTCAATTGCTCAGGACCTCACAGTCGGTCAATGGCCCAGCTGGGATTCAAATCCAAGAAACCTGACTCCAACCTCTAAAAAGCAAGAGAAGAGAATTAACTACATGCAGTGTTTCCTTGTGCATTTGTTTTCCTGCCATTCCTGGAAAGTGGATATGGTGTGTGAGGGAGACAGAGACTATAACCTGAGTTGTGATGGAATAAAACACTTTTCCTCACTGCTTATCTTTACTTATAGTTGCCTTTTATTCATTCATGCATGCATTCATTCATTCAACAGCATTTACTCAGTTTGAAAATGCTGTTAAATATGACTTTACCAGGCCCGGGTGATACCTTTGTTCTCCTTGGGAGTGAGAGTCATCCAAGAATGGACAAGGAAGTGCAGATGTCTTAACCACTGCGGGCTCTGGGCAGATCCAGGTACGGGCGGGAAGTTTGCTCTCCACCCCACTGGCTCTGGGAGCTCAGAGTCTCACCCAATCTCTCTTTAGGGCTTGCCTCGCAAAGGTCATATCCACACAGGGCTCTCGTGGAGGATTAAGCCTAATTTTGGGCTCAGAACTCTGCCATTCCTGCTGGGACTTGCACCCTGGCTTGGTGGCAGTTTTGAAATATGGCCACTAATTCTTTGACATTCCTCCCATTGAGACATTGGGTCTATGTCACTTCCTCCTTGAGCCTGGTTGGACCTGTGACTACTTCAATGAATAAATTATGCAGGAGTGCTGCTGTGTGACTTCTGAGGCAAGGCTGTAAAAGGCCATGCAGCCTCTGCCTTGTCATCTGGGAATGCTCCCTACTGGAACCTTAAGCAGATTGATCTCCCTGGGACCGCCATGCAGAAAAGATTACATGGAGGCTCTCTGGTCAGCAGTCTTGCTGAGCCCAGCCTTCCTCCATCCTAGCCCAGAAGCCAGGTATGTGTGTGAGGAAGTCGTCTCAGAATTGGGTTTCCCATCCCTGGCAGTTAGATCCCCTCAGGCAATTGAATCACCTCCACCATTCAAGTCATCTCAGCAGAGGCCCCGGGCATCACAGAGCAGAGAGAAAAGCCAGCTGTGCCCTTTCCAACTTTTTGACTCACAGAATCCACAAACAGAATTAACTGATTGTTGTTGCAGCCACATAATTTTGTGGCTCTGAATGTAAACTCCATGAGAACCAGGAACTCACTGCCCTGAATTAGAGCCTCTAAGATTCCCTGCAATCAATATCTACAATAAGTACATGTTGAATGAATGAATAAACTTATATATCATCACAACATTTTAGAACACCAAATATAAAGAATAAATCCAAAAAGTTCCCAGGAAAATGAAACACGTTACCTACAAAGGAATAAAAATCAGAACAGTATGTCTTCTCATAAGCAATATTGGTACTAGAAGAAAATGTAGTGATACTTCAGAATTTTGAGAAAAATGCTTTAGGCCTAGAATTAGATACTTGGCCAAACTTTCCATCAAATTTGAGAACAAGGTCAATAGTTTTTGAACATGGAAAGTCTTAGAAATTTTGTTTTCCTTAAACACTCTGTGAGAGAATTACAGATATTCTCAGGAAGAAAAAAAAAAACACACACAAAGAAAACAAAAAGCTAAAACAAAACATAGAACCCCAAAGTGAGTAACATATAATAAAATTAAGTCATTGTAATAAATAAAATGAATCCCAGAATTAAATATGAGGGGCAGACCTGACAAGCAATTAAAAGTCCAAATTAAAAACAAAAAAAACAGGCCGACCAAGTGGCCCGTTGGTTAAGAGTTGGCTTGGGAGCGCAAGCTCTGAGCAGCAGGGCCACCAGTTCGGATCCCACATGAGGGCCAGTGAGGCTGCACCCTCTACAGCTAAGGTGGTGAACAACAGCTTGACCTGGAGCTGGGCTGCCATGAGTTGCTGACGACAGCATAGGCTGCAGAGGGGCTGCAGTGGGTTGCCATGAGCTACCGTGAGTGGCTGGCAGCCAGCATGAGTGGCAGAAAGCTGGTGTGAGCTGGCGTGAGCCGCCGTGAGCCGCCGTCCAATGGCCAGCAAGCAACTACCTCACCTGGGAAGAGTGCAACGATAATACCAACATGGGCCAGTGAAGCCACGTCCTCCACAACTATACTAAAGAACAAAAGGACAGCAACTTGTCTTCCCCGATTCCTCACGCTGTTCCCCTTCCCCAGTTCCCCAATAAAATCTTAAAAAAAAAAAAAACCCAGAGAAAAAAAAGTCTTCAAAAGAAAATAAACTTTAACAAATTATATGATTCAGGAACTGAATTTTACTGATAAGGCAAAATCATGAAATAATAATAATAATAATAATAATAATAATAATAATAATGTACCTATCGTGTTCCCTCTTCCCACACCTATGCCCGTTTTGTCCTAGTTTTTAAGTTATAGTCTCTTTTTTAAAATATAAGATCAACTTTATTACAGTGTAATTTACATACCATAACCTTAATAGATTTCAAATGTACAACTCAATAATTTTGACAAATGTCTAACATATTGTAACTACAACCAGTGTAACTACAATCATTCAAAATCAAGATACAGATTTACATCTATATCACACAAACATCACTGCAGGCAGCTCCCTTTGCTGTCATCTCCCACACAGCCCCTTCTTTTACTGTGTCTTGGCTCGACTTATTCTAGAACTCCTCATGAATGGAATCATACAATAGGTACTGTTTAGTGTCTGGATGTATCACTCAGCATGAAACTTTTATAGAGTCACCCATGTTTGCTGCAAGTACCAGCAGCGTGTTCTTTTCATAGTTGAGGAATGTTAAGTTTTATGAATATAACACAATTGTGTTTATCCATTTTCTTGTAGATGGTCATCTGAGTAGTTTTAAGTTTTTGAATATTATGAAGAAAGCTGCTGTCATATGGAGGACATACGTTTTCAATCCTCTTCAGAAAATCTAGGATTGGAATTGCTAGTTCATAACGTAGGTGTTATGTTTATATCAACAAATGTCCAACTGTTTTCCAAGTGGCTGTGCCATTTTACATTTCAACAACAAGGTATGAGAATTAGAATTGTTCCATAGACTCACCAACCTTTAGTATTGTCAGTGTTTTAAATTTCAGACATTTTAGTTGGTGTGGGGTGGTATCTCATGATGGTTTTGATGTCCATTTCCCTGATGACTAATAATATTGAGCATTTTTTCATGAGCTTTTTGGCCATTATATTTTCTTTGGTCAATTGTCCTTAATCTGAAATTTTATTATATTGTCTGCTTTCTGCCTATTGAGTTGTTTATATTATGCTGGAATCAAGTCTTTTGTCAAATATAGTGTTGTAAACATTTTATCCCAGTCTGACTTTTTAATTCCCTTAACAGTGTCTATTTTTTCTAACATATGTCAGTCCTGAGTTGGTTTTGATTCGTGGATTTTTCTTTTCATTATAGGTCATATTTTTCTGCTTCTTTGTATGCCAGATAATTCTTTTTTGGACACTAGGCATTGTAAATTTTACCTTTTGGGGGCCTGGATATTTTTATATTCTTAAAAATATTCTCGAGCTTTGTTCAGGGTTGCAATTCAGTTGATCGAAAAGCTTAATCTTTTTAGGTCCCACTTTTAAAATTTTTAGGTGAGACCAGAACAGCATATATGAGGTAAGTCTTTCTGTGGACATCGGAAACTGTTCTAATCTGTGCATTCTCATGGGGGTGCTGTGCCCCTAAAGGGGCACAATTTGGATTCTGATGAGTAACTTTTACTCTGTTTATATATAGAGCATAGATATACATAAATTATATATATATATATATATATATATATATATATAT
>NW_017732173.1:235297-238791 GCF_001890085.2 Hipposideros armiger | reverse complement strand
CAACTTGGGCCAGTGAAGCAGCGTCCTCCACAACTAGACTGAAGAACAAAAGGACAGCAACTTGTCTGTTCCCCTTCCCCCAATTCCCCAGCGCTCTTCCCATCCCCCCAATTCCCCAATAAAAAAAATCTTTAAAAAAAAAAAAAGAAATCAAGACCAAAATCCCTAACAAAGTCTGCAAAGCCCTCCATGATGGGCTCCAGCACTCTGAGCACCTCATTCCACACCCTCTCCCTTTCATTCTCTGCTAGCCAATCTCACTGTCCTTTCCGGCTCTCAAGCACACCACCCTTACTTCCACCACTAGCATATTACAATATGCCGGTTTTTCTGCCTAACTTGTTTCAATTGCTTTACCCTTTCCTAACCACTTTTGCCCTCAGGTCTCAGCTAAAATATCACTTTTTCAGGAACTTTCTATGGCAGCTTGTATTTTCCAAAGATGGCCTTAACAATATCTCCTATCCCATATCCTCTTCAGCAACATGACTTTGCCACTCCCCCATCGAGAGGAGTCGTCGACTTGCAGCTTCCATATGGGTCTTCTAGAATGCTCACTCTGGGGATGATCCCTCTGGGAACCCAGTGCCCTGCTATAAGGAACCCAAGCCACATGGAGAGACCATGTGCAGACACTGGTCAACAGCCCAGCTAAGCCCCACAACTGTAGACACGTGAGGAAGCCATCTTGCATGTCCAGCCCAGCCAGGTGACCACAGCCCCAGCTAACATCTGCCAGCAACTGCATTACAGATCCCAAGCAAGAACCACTGAGCCCAGCCAACCCACAGAGCCATGAGAGATAATAAATTATTGTTTTAAGTTTTGGGGGTTGGAGTTTGGAACAATAGATATTTCGTCCACCATCCCAGGAGGGTGAGGCCCCCATTACACTCTCATGGCCACACATTTCAAAAATAACTAATGGTAATAATACAAGTCCATCGTCAGGCCAACACCATCTTATTCAGCCCTACAAGAGTCTTGTGAAGGAAACAATCATTTTTTTTTTTNTATATATATATATATATATATATATATATATATATATCTGTATATGTACACACAATACACATAAAAAGCTCTACAGATATATATTAATAAATGTGGTATTAAAATTTCATGGAGGAGAATAACTGTGAAAAAAATCTAAAATGACTCCTCAGGGTGTCAATAACCTTTGAAAGTTTGAGAAATGCTGTTCTAATGATTCTGAGTGGTTCCTTCCCCTGTTCAGGTAGTTTCTTCATGTGAGCTGAGTAGCTCTCTGTGGAATCCTGACCCTCTGTACATCTCTGCTCTTTCTTTGCTCAATTCTTTCCTCTCCGGTGCCCTGTCCTGCAAACTCTGGTCACCTTGGTCTTCCAGGTCTCTCAGCTCCATTTCTTCGACTCAAGGGGTCTTCTAGGCTCTGTCTGACTTCCCCCTTCTTGCAACATGGCTTGGAAACTCAAGGTAAGCTGCTGGGGCAATGCTAGGGCTCGCCTCATCTGGTTTTGTTCTCTAAGGTATCACTGTCTTTCTATGCCTGATGCCCAGTGTCTTGAAAACCACTGTTTCATATATACTGGGGTGCCAAAAAAATGTATACACATTTTAAGAGATGTTAACATTTTGGTCAATGTTGCTCAAGCAGTAGTTTGCCATAATCAGAAGTGTCTAAATGTTGATGGTAACCACTTTGAGCACCTCTTGTAATTGTAGAAATCAAATGTGACTTGGTTATTGGTATTGGTATATATTGTTATTGGTATATATTGAGTATTACAATTTAATAAAGTTTTTTCCTTTCTAAAATATGTATATATTTTTTTGGCACCCTCTGTATTTTCTGGATTTTGGTTATTTGATGCAGGAAGGCAAATTCCCCATTACTCTATCTTGGCTAACAGTGGAAGCTATAGCTCTATATTCACCTTGAATGGCACGGGTTTGGTGGCCCAGGATCACAAATGTCTCCTTCTAGGCAGGTTTAGTCACACTATTTCTGTAACAAATTCATTCTTATGCAATTATAATAGCATAAAGGCTGGTTATTACTTTTTAATTTTGGAACCAATCCTAGACAAAGCATGGGAAGTTATAGTTCCAGGACAGAATATTGATGCTGTCCAGAGGCCTTGCCTATCCACTGTGGTAGTTGGGAGTTGCGAGCTGCGAGTATGGAAGTCATAGAGGAAAATATGGAGAATACTAATTTTCTGATCTCACACAGTGGTAGATCAAAGTATTATAGTCACCAATTGATGTATCAAGAAACAGGTTTAAATATATTACTAAAAGCTATGAAGGTAAACCAACAGAACTAAAATTGAGATGTTCCTACCAAGGTTTGGGAATGGAGGGAGAGTGAAGTGAAGGAGCAGGGAAATGAGCCATGATTTTCATTTCCCTAGTCTGGAGTCACAGATCTTTCTAGAAGGGAAAAGCAGAAGAGGAATATGCCTATTGTTTACAGCTGCACTGTCCCATAGGGTGGCCACTAGCCATACGTGGCAAGTGAGTTATTGAAAATGTGGCCAGTGTGACTGAGGAACTGAATTTTTATATTTTATTAAATTCTTATTCATTAAAATTTAAATGTATAGCTACACATGGCTAGTGGGTATTGCATTAAATAGCACAGATATAGATGTCTCCATCGATACAGAACGTTCTATTGGACAGCGTTGGTCTAGAGTTTGGGAGACAATTGTCAGAAGAATCAAACCCAGAAATGATTAAGTATGATAAGTTCTTGGCACTGAAGCTGGAGAAACGGTGGTGGTGGCGGGGGGGGAGTTATTCTTTATATCATAACTTCTTTATGCTTTAAGTGTTTATTATCTATACCATATTTGGTTCTATGAGAATGTTCATCTCAGCCTGTCATCTCAATGGCCACAGTAGTCCATTCCCACAGGATTTTTACAATTTTTGGTTTAGAGTAAAAACATATTTTTAGAGGGAAGATATTTGTTCTTATAATTTCTAATAGTCACATTTAAACATCTGTTGTTCAATGGTTAATCACTGTTTTGTACTTAACATCTGTTGCTTTGACAAAACACAAAAATACTCTAGTTCATAAAATTGAATTGCTATTCATCACCTTCAAGGCCATAGCTTTACTTCTTAAATACTCAATTCTTTGATTTCTGTGATCCTTAAAGAGAGCTATACCTTTTCTTGGCAGTAAAAGTTGGAGCATCTCAGAGAGGAGGAGGTGGCATCTGAACATCTCCATGTAAGGAAGCGCGGCCAAGCCATTTCCCATGGGGAGTGGGAGACGGGCAGTGTGAGGGGCATGTGCACTTTTTAATATACATTCTTCAGCATTTGACCTTTTTGATAACAATGAGCATGTATTTCTTTTGTAATTAAGTAAAACCAATAAAAGATGGATTAAATATAAGACTAAATGTTCGGCACTAACTAACCTTTTAAGAAATCAAGACCATGGGCCACTGAGTGGCGCGATGGTTAAGAGCTGGCTTGGGACGCCAGAGGGCCCC
>NW_017732173.1:210215-233737 GCF_001890085.2 Hipposideros armiger | reverse complement strand
GTTGAGCTGTTGTTCAGCATCTTAGCTGTGAAGGGCAGTGTCACTGGCCCTCATATGTGGGATCCGAACCGGGGCCCTCTGGCGTCCCAAGCCAGCTCTTAACCAATGCGCCACTTGGCTGGCTATGGAAGCAATATATATATATATATATATATTTTTTTTTAGCTGCGCCATCCTGCTACCTGTTGGCAGCTCATCGGCTGCTCAGCTCGGGCTGGACTCAAACCGCTCTTGCTCAGAGCTCAAACTCTTGAGCAAGCTCTTAACCAACTGAGCCACTCGGCCAGCCCGAAACAATCATTTTTTAATCCTTCTTAAATTACAGAGGCAAGGTTGGTTAGGGACACTTCCTCGCAATACTCATCTAGGATGTGAACCCTGATAACCCCTTTATAGCACTTCCCATGGTTTGTAATTGTACCTGTATCTTTGTAATTATTTGGATTAATGTCTATTCCTTCCCAACTACACTGAGAGCTCCATGGGGGTTGGGGACATGTCTTTTGTTCATGGCGAATCCTTGGTGCCTAAACTGTGCTCAATAAAATCAGAGTGAGTACATCTCAGCGGTTTCTAGGGAGCTCACACTGAGCATGACAGAAGAATAAAATGCGATTGCCTCATTATTCTTTATGACATAGCACCCACCTTGTAGTTTAGAGGTGAAATATGTATTTGGAATTCAGAAGAGTACAGATGTAGTGCTTGGGAACATAGGCCTGGGAGCAGACAGATCTGGGCTCCAATCCCACCGTGAATTCTCTGTGACTCTGGCTAAAGTCATCATTTCTTCACCTTTAATATCAGATAAACACCTTGATGGGTGTTGAGAGGATGAAAGGACATATGCAAAGTACCTTGAACACAGTCCTTGGCACACAGTTCCAATAAAGAGTCCCATTGGCAAACATAACAAATAGAAAATTCTTCCAACTCATGGTGAATGTGAGGTATGCTCATATCAAACACTAGCTCTGACATGAGCACCCACCAAAGATGGTAGACTATATATCTATATCTATATCGATATATCTATATCTATCTATATCTATATCTATAAATCTCCAGCTTGGGTAATCTCACTCATTGGGTGGGTGAAAAGAAGATATGCTGTGACTGCACTAAAATTTCCATTTATAATTGCTTAACCCTTGATTAAAGATTTAACAAAATTCCAAGTATTCAATATACTGAATGAGGCCATACAATGAAGACCGCAAGCCGGATGACCTTCCAACTCCATGCAGGTGGAGGGCATCCTCCCTGCCTGAGGGGAACACTCCCCAGCCCAGGCTCCTGGGGCACACCACCCTGAAATGGAAGAGGTAGGGATCTGGAGTTTGGGGACCTTCATTCCCACTACTCAGAAGCCATATCTGCTAAAAGCAGAAAATAGACCAACACCTGCAATGGCTTAGGTAGCAGAGAGAATCAATTTAACAAACAGGTGCACAGAGGAGGCAGAACATCCTTGGTGTCAGAGATGCCGCAGGATTCACTCCCTGGATGGGATATCGACATGACTGCTGGACCCTGACACTGGCTCGAGGTACAAGTGGCCAGTGTGACTTTCCATTTCCTACTGAGCTGGCCAGGTGTTCGCTGTAGTCTCTGTACATTTTTGTCCAACTTTTCATCTCCCTGTTTCCTGGGCAGAGCTTTACCAGTTTTCACTTCCGATCCGACGTTGGCCCTAATGAGGAGTGGTGCACCATGTGTGTGTATAGTGTGATGAATGCACACATTGGTAAAATTCACAGGGCATTATTTGTATTTACAATAAGTAACTGAAATGGGTTTCCCCCCATTTAAGGCACGTAGATGACAGCAGGAAGCCAGCATGCTACCCTACTGTCATAGCTTATGAACTCGGGAGCCAGGTGTCTCACTTTTGCTTGGTCAGTGGGGGTTATAACAAGGCCTCCACAGGTACAATCCAGAGTGGGCCAGTTGTTCCTTTCCCAAAAAAAGAAAAATGTTTACAAAGTCATAAATCACAATCCTGGTCCTAGCCCCTTTGACAAATGTTTTGTTTCCATTTGAATGGGGAAAAGAGAAAAGAATATAGCTTAACTAACCATGAATGTGTGCTCCACTGATCTAAGTCATCCTAAATGAAGGATGGAGCAGGATTTAAACACACAGGAGAAACACTGCGACGTTGGGACCTGCTCCCCAACAAGCGTGTCTGCTTCTTTTCTATCAGTTGCCTTATTCGTTTGAAGAGATGGAGCAAAACAGGGTTGATCGTTTTAAGGAAGAAAAGTGGAGCAAACCCTAGGGCTGGGTCCAGTGCCAACACCGTCCCTAACGGACTTTGTGACGTTGGGAAAGGCGTTCTGTTGTTCTTGTCTGTAAGTTTTGCATCTGGAAAAGGTGCCACATGGAACGATCTCATAGGCTCCTTCAGTTTTACTCAGATTCGGAGCCTGTGTGCCCTAACAACAGGCTACAAGTGCCTTGCTCTCAAGAGTCATTCAAATCACATATGATTCAATGCCTGCCATTACTGTAAATGCAGCAATTTTGTGCCAGTTTTGTTATATTTTGGAAGGTTTTTTTTCTTATTTCTGGACTTTCACTTTAAATGTTGCTACTTGGTTGCCAGTTAAGTTCAAGAATTGCTGACAATAATCTAAATTATATATTATTTTATTTCTCATCCTATAAAGCTACTTTTAATTCTTTGTTATTTTCTATTCACTTTTTTCCCCCATGTGGAGTTCATTTCACAGCTAAGAGCCTAAGCTACTGGCTGGCTGTTAGCTGGGGTGTGCAGGGAACCACACTATTATTCAAATAACAGATAGGTTTAATTTCCTATCTGGAACTACATCTAGGGAAGAGCCTTGGAGACGCACACCTTAACTTAAGCACATTAGAATGCACATGGCAAGAACTGAGCAAAGGAATTGATTTTTAAGAGGCTATTTAGGAGCCTGGGCAGAAATAAATTAAATATATCAGCTTGAACATCTCCCTAACTGTGGGGAAGTAATTAATGAGATACCAAGTTGAAGGTTGCACATATTTACCTGCTCATATACTTGAAACACTGAAAAGAAAATGGACTAATAAAAAAGGGGTTGTTGAAGGTTTAGAAATCTTTTCCAAAATGTGAAAGCAACTTTGGTTTGAAAGGAGCAGTCATTAGGCTGCAGCGTTCGGTATCTTTTCAAAAATTGCACAAAGTTTCACTGACTTGGAAAATAAAAGCTTGGATTGAAAGCTCAGCTGGCCTTAGGAAAGCTACGTCTGCTCCAGCCCCCCTAACTGCCCTTGACTTACTATTTGCACCATTTCGAGGCACATTTCACTCTGGTGCGAACTGAGAAGTGGAAAGACATGTCTCGGTGCCTTTGACCATAGGCCAGCTGCCATTGTGTAGAGTTGTGGACACCTCACTAAAAGTAAAAGTGTCAGGCCAGACCAACTTAGCTTTGAAAAAACTGTTCAACAAGTAAACGGCTACTCTGAAGAGTAAAATATCTTGAACTAGAAATTTTGACACTTACACTTTCATGAAATGCATATACTTCTATTGGAGAAATATCATAAAACATCTTTTTAATGTGAACACTACTTCATACAATGAAAAACTATTTACAACGTGTTGCTTCCAGATTGGTTGGTTTTACATCGTATATATACACCCAGCGCGTGTCTTCAGCCAGGGGCTTCAGTCCAATTGCACGTTCTCCTTCTATTCAATGGCTCTCCAAGGTCCCTGGAGATTCAGGGAATCTGTCCACTTACATTCTCCTTAGTAATTATGGCTCAGCAGGCATGCCACCAAAATCATCTATAACCCAGAGACTCTGGCAATCACACATACATAAAATGCGTAGACCAGGTTTTTCTCCAATAAATACTAATTTGACAATACAATCCATTTCCATCTTAAGAAAGTGTTTTCAGTTAGGAAAACGTTTTTTGTTTTGTTTTTTCTCAATGGAACTAGAGTGAATAGTCTGTTGTTCACACTGAAACTGAGTTATGATGTCTTTGTACACAAATACAGCATACTTTGGCCAGGAATATAATTTCTTGTTAAAGAGTTTATTTGCCTTCACACGCCGGATTGCTACATACATTCACAGTTTTAATAGACTGTAATTCGCTATTCCAGTTGTGCTTTAAAATCCCAAATATTATTTTCATTAGTGAGTGCAAAGCAAATGTTCCGATTGGTCCTAGAGTTATAAACTCCATAATGATTTCTAGGAAGCTCCTTCATTCTCCAGTTTCATCGTTTTCTTTTTCAGGTATGACTTCCAGGCTCCGGCGTGCCTTCTGAACGTCGGCATTTTCTGTGCCTGGTTTATTCAGTCCACATGAAACAGCAGCATAATGGATTTGTTTCAGGTTCTCCAAAGTCTCGTTCTTAGCATATTTCAAGAGATCCGCTTGTCCCTATAACAAAACATGCAATTAAACATGTTAGTTATTGTTACAGTTTGGCAATATAGGTTTCCACTGAAATAGAAGTATTTTGATTCTGCCAAGAGGGCATATGTATTTCGTATTGGCATTGCATTTGAATAGGTCAATTTTAATAAAAAATGAGTTTCTCTTCCCACTTTTCAATGCCATATTCTAAGAATGTCGTGCCTTGACAATCCTTTCCATTTATAAATCTGAAGAGAGTTGCATGTGTGTGTGTATCATTCCCGTTAAAATTACAATTTCCACTAATTGGCCAATCTTGGTTTCTTCCTTTTAAAGGTTTGTTTTTTCTTAAACGTTTTATTTTGAAATAAGTATAAATTCACAGAAGGATGCAAATATAGTAAGAGAGAGGTCTTGTGTACTCTTTCCCAAATTTCCCCTGATGGTTACATCCTATATCTATAGCACAATATCCAAACCAGGAAGCTGACACTGGTCCAGTGTGTGTGTCTAGTTCTGGGTCACTTTATGGTCATGTGTTGATTTATTAACCACCACTGCAATCAACACACAGAGCTAACCCACCACCACAAATATCTCCATGGTTCTATGATGCCAGTCACACCCACAACCATCTCAAGCCCCTGACCACCACTAATCTGGTGGGAGTGGGGGGAGGCTGTCTTGTGCATTTTAGGGTATTTAGCAGCATCCCTGGCCTTTACCCACTAGAGACTAGTAGCACCCTCTCAGTGTGACAACCAAAATGTCTGCAGACATTTTCAAAGGTCCCCCAGGGAGTGAAACCGCCCATATGTCAGCCAATGATTTCAAGATTATTGGGTAGAAGACATGATGTGGTGCTTCGCTGTTGTAAATTCCAACATTACTACTTTGGTTTTTTGTACTATTTTTCCTTCATATATTCCACCAATAGCTCATTCTACTTATACTATTACCTTTCCTTCTTTCTTATTCTCCTTGTTCACTATTTTTCTCCCTTCTCTCAAGCTCTAAATTTATTCCATTATTCGCTTTATGATTCCTCTATAGTTTGACTTTTTTTGCCATACTTACATTCTTGGTACCATCGCTTCTTTGTCCTTTCCTTTTTTTTGTTTTTTGTTTTAACTGCCCCCCAATGTGGGTCCCCATTAAAGTATTTCTGTACAACTAAAGCTTGGGGCCACCTGCAGAGGGTAACAGGGAAGGACTCACTTCTGCAGGCAACCAGACTATAATCAAATCTCAGCCGCTGGTGAGACCAAATTGCAATGTAATTTAAGCCACTATGAGGCCCGAATCCACAGAATGGTTTGCTGTTTACCACTTACTGTTCATGATTTTCCTGCTTTACAGAGACCTTTAGTTAGTAACTATAAATAGATGTTCCACTGCTTAGTTTAACTGAAGGGGCTTCATTTTTATTCATTGTTACTAGTCACTGAACTCAGATACTGAAATTGCACAAGTAGTAAGGTTTTTGTATACAAATTCTAGCATATTGTGCCAGGAACATAATTTCCTGTTAAAGAGTTTATTTGTCCACATGCAGGATTGCTACACACATTTATGGTTAATAAGTTGTAACTAGATAGTCCATTTGTGCTTTAAAATTCCAAAAATTTATTTTAATTAATAAACTTCATTTTTTAGAGCAGTTTTAGGTTTGCAGCAAAGCTGAGTAGCAAGTACACAGTTCCCATTACCCTCTGTTCCCACATAGGCACAACCTTCTCCACAGGCTGTCCCACAGTGGGTCATTTGTTACAACTGATGAACCTACATTGTCACCTCATTACCAGCCGAAGTCCACAGCTTACATTATGGTTCACTCTTGGTGTTGTACATTCTGTGGGTTTGGACAAACGTACCCACCATCACAGTACCACACACAATACTTACATTGCCCTAGAAATCCGCTGTGTTCCACCCATTCATCTCTCCTTTCCCATAATCACTGGCAACTGCTGGTCCTACTGAATCATCAATAATTTTGCCTTTTCCATAATGTCATATAATTGAATTTACATAATATACATACAGCCTTTTCAGATTGGCTTCTTTCACTTAGTAATATGCACTTAACTTTCCTCCATGTCTTGTATGGCTCGATAGCGCATTTCTTTTCAGTACGCCACTGTATGCATGTGCCACAGTTTATCCATTCACCAGCTGAAGGACACCTTGGTTACATCCAGGCTTTGGTAATTATGAATAAAGCTGCTTGAAACATCCATGTGCAGGTTTCAGTGTGGACATAGTTTCCAATTCATTTTGGTAGATATCAAAAGGAGTGTGATTGTATCGCACGATAAGAGCATGCTTGGTTTTGTTAAGAATCTGCCAAACTATATTTCAAAGTGGTGGTACCATTTTGCATCCTCACCAGCAATGAGTGAGATTCCTGTTGCTCCACATCCTCACCAGCATTTGGTTTTATCAGTGTTTTAGACTTTGGTCATTCTAATAGGTATGTAGTGGCATATCACTTTTGTTTTAATTAGTAATTCTCTAATGACAATATGATGTTGAACATCCTTTCATATACTTACTTGACATCTGTATATCTTCTTCAGTGAGGTGTCTGCTTAGGTATTTTGCCCATTTTAAATTTAGATTGTTCATTTTCTTACTGTTGTTTTAAGGGCTCTTTATATATTTTGGGTAACAGTCCTTTATCTGATGTGTCTTTTGCAAATATTCTCCCCCAGTCTGTGACTTGTCTTCTTATTTTCTTGACTTGTCTTTTGCAGAGCATATGTTTTCAGTTCTAATGAAGTCCAGCTAATCAATTCTTTCTCTCATGGATCACGCCTTTGGTGTTGTATCTAAGAAGTAAGTGCCCTACCCAAGGTCATCTAGGTTATCTTCTAGGAGTTCTATAGCTTTGTGTTTTACATTTAGGTCTATGATCTGTTTTGAGTTAAATTTTATGAAGGGTGTAAGGTTTGTGTCTAGATTCTTTCTTTCTTTATTTATATATATTTTTTACATGTGGATGTCCAGTTATTCCAGCTCTATTTGTTGAAAAGATTTTCTTTGCTCCATTATAAGGCCTTTTCTCCTTTGTCAAAGATCAGTTGAATATTCTTTTTTCTTTTTTTTTTTAATTTAAAATTTTTTTTCTGGGCCTTCTATTCTGTTCCATGATCTAATTGTCTATTCTTTCACCAATATCATACTCTCTTGACTACTATAGCTTTACAGTAAATCTTGAAGTTAGCAGTGTCAGTCCTCTGACTGTTCTCCTTTAGTATTGTGTCGGCAGTCTGGGTCTTTTGCCGTATATAAACTTTAGAATAAGTTTGTCAATAACTACAAAATAACTTACTGGTATTTGTATTGCACTGAATCTAGATCTAGCTGGAAAGAAATGATATCTTGAAAATATTTAGTCTTCCTATCCATGAACAGGAGATGTTACTCCATTTATTCATGTTCTCTTTGACATATTTAATCAGTTTTGTAGTTCTCCTTATATAGATCCTCAAATAGATTATACATATTTTGTTAAGTTTATACGTATTTAGTTTTTTTGGGGGTGCTAATATACATAGTATTGTGTGTTTAATTTCAAATTCCCCTTGTTCGTTATTGGTATATAGAATAGTGATTGACTTTTATACATTAACCTTGTATCTTGCAACCTTGCTATACAATTTATTAGTTCCAGAAGTGTTTTGTTTGTTTTGTTTTGTTTTGTTTTTTTGGTCAATTCTTTTGGAATTCCTACAGACGACGACGTCATCAGTATACAAAGACAGTTTTATTTCTTCCTTCCCAGTCAGTATACCTTTTGTTTTCTTTTCTTGTCTTATTGCATTACCTAGGACTTCTAGTTCAATGCTGAAAAGCAGTGGTGTCAGGAAACATCTTTGCCTTGCTCTAGATCTTATCAGGAAAGCCTTGAGCTTTTCACCATTAAGTACGATGCTAGCTATACTTTTTTTGTAGATGGCCTTTATCAAGTTGGGAAAGTTCTTCTCTTTTTCTAGTTGGCTGAGTTTTTATCAAAAATAAGTGTTGGATTTTGTCAAGTGTTTTTTTCCCATCTATTGGGATGATCATGTGATTTTTCTTCTTTAGCCTATTGATGATTACACTAATTGGTTTTTGATTGTTGAACGAACATTTCATACCTGGTATAAATCTCATTTGGTCATGGTGTACAATTCTTTTTACACATTGTTGAATTCTATTTGTTAATATTTTCTTGAGGATTTTTGCATCTGTGTTCATGAGTGGTATTAGTCTACAATTTTCTTGTAATGTCTTTGTCTAGTTTTGGTAGTTGGGTAATTAATGCTGGCCATATAGAATCATTAGGAAGTAGTTCCTCTGCTTCTATTTTCTGGAAGAGATTGTAGAAAATTGGTATAATTTTTTCCTTAGATGTTTGGTAGAATTCACCAGTGAACCCATCTGAACTGGTGCTGTCTGTTCTTAAAGGTTAGTAAGTATTGATTCAATTTCTTTAATAGAGATAGGCCTATTCAGATTATCTGTTTCTTCTTGTGAGTTTTGGCAGATTGTGCCTTTCAAAAAATTGGTCCATTTAATCTAGGTTATTAAATGTGTAGGCATAGAGTTGTTCATCATAGTTCATAGTTATCCTTCTAAAGCCCAATGGATCTGTAATGATGTCTCCTCTTTCATTTCTGATATTAATAATTTGTGTCTTCTCTCTTCCTCATCCTCCCCCACCCCCTGCCCCAGTTAGCTTGGCTAGTGGCTTATTGATTTTATTGATCTTTACAAAGAAATGGCTTTTGGTTTTGTTAATTTTCTCTATTAATTTCTGGTTTTCAAGTCTATTGATTTCTTTGCCAACATTTTTTATTGATAAACATTAGTGGGTCATTGTTCAAAATGCCTACTTAGCATGTCCTCCTGGACTTGACATGTCCAAAACTGTGTTCCTGATATCCTACCACTCCCCCTATAATCAACTCCTCCTAGATTAAGACAACACTGTTCTTGTAGTGACTCAGTCCAAAAACTCGAGGTCTTTGACTCCTCTCCTTTTCTCAAATCCACCATTCCTCCTGTCAGCAGCTCCTTTTGGCTCTATATTTAAAAAAATAAAAAATACACACACACCCACACCCACACACACACACACACACCCCCACACACACACACACAGACGTTCTCACCACTTCTTACCACCTTCAATGCCACCAGTGCATCCTAAGACACCATCGCTTTTCTCTGGGTTGACCACAGTGCCTTCCCAACTGGTTGTCCTGCTTTTCCCTTCTCAATGCCGGCCAGAGAGATCCAATTAAAACATAGTCAGGGGCCGGCCGAGTGGCGCGATGGTTAAGAGCTGGCTTGGGATGCCAGAGGGCCCCGGTTCGGATCCCACATATGAAGGCCAGTGACACTGCCCTCCACAGCTAAGATGCTGAATAACAGCTCAACCTGGAGCTGGGCTGCCATGAGTCGCGGGCGACGGCACAGGCAGCAGCCACGGCTGAAGTGGGTTGCCATGGGCTACCGTGTGTAGCCAGCAGCCGCCGTGAGCGGCCAGCAGCCGCCGTGAGTGGCCGTCCAGAAGCCGGCGACTGATCTGCCTCACCCGGAAAGAGTGCAATGATGGTGCCAGCTTGGGCCAGTAAAACAACGTCCTCCACAACTAGACTGAAGAACAAAAGGACAGCAACGTGTCTGTTCCCATCCCCCAATTCTCCAATAAAAATCTAAACAAAAACAAAAAACAAAAACATAGTCAGAACAAGCCTCCCCCTCTATGGCTTCACATATAACCTAGAGTGGGAGTCAAGTCCTTTCCCAGAGCCCTGTATGACCTGCCCCCGAGCTGTGCTCATCTCCTCATTGCTCTGCCTTGTTCACATTAAAATATTCCTGCAGCACAGCAGGACCTCTCCGGCCCAATCGCAAGATCTGTGCCCTTACCATTCCCTGTGCAGAGAGGGCTCTTGCTCAGAATGCACACAGCTCACTCTCTCACCTCCTTCAGGTCTTGACTCCGAAGCTCCCATCTCGGCAATGCTCTCCCTGGCAACCTTTCCAAACTTAGAATTCCCACCTTCTGCTCACAAGTCTCCTTACCCCATTCCCTGCCTCCTTTCTCCATAACACTTCCTACTATCTGACATACTCCACTGCCTTGTTTACTGTCTATCTCACCCTTTACATGTGAACTCCAAGAGGGCAGGGACTTTTATATCTGCAGGTCGCTGCTGAGCTCCCCAAGCTGAGAAGAGCACTAGGCACACATCATGAGCTCAGTAAACATGTTGAATGAATATAATTAGAATAAAATGTGTCTCTTTAACCCTCACAGCTGCCTCCCAAACAATGTGTTTTACCTTTTCCTCTGCATTTATATATATATGACATTAGGTATTTTATTTTATTTTTACATCAGTGGAATCAAGCAAACTATATTATGCTTTGCTTTCCTTTTTTTGTTTTTCACCAAAACCCGTGCCTTGGTAATCTTTCCGCGTCAGCATATAGAGACCTACCACAGGATGACGGGGCTTGTTAACAACAAAAATCCCCAGATGGTGTATGATAGCTAACGTACTAACAGAGTTCTTTATCTGGTCGAATCTCATGTTTCTCAAGTTCAGACAAGTCATTGTGGCACCGTGAACAGACCAGGCCTTTGGCCATTACCTAGATGAGGTACAAAGGGCCTGCAGGGGTGCTAGACATGGCTCTAGGGAGCTGCTGAACTTCATCAACATCATTTTTTGTTTTGTTCTCTGCGTTGAAAATTCTTATATGTCTCAGAACTATGGCACCTAGTGTGAGTAAAGAACATTTCTGGAAGAGGTGATGTGCTCACATTGCACTGCTTCCAAAGAGCAAAGGCTATTTAAAATGCTGTTGCACACGAACACAGGGGGTTCTGGTCTGGAAGACTCCTACGAACCTGGCTTTGCAGTGTTTTTAGTTGAGGAACTCAAACCCTATTTGGGTTTACACATTCCGTTGCAACTTTCATAATTTATTCTATTTGGTTTTCATCTTCAAAGATTTATAACAACCTTGGCTCAAAATATTTAAGGTTCTCAGGTAGTCTCAGAAAATAATCTTTAAAAGATATAGCTAGGGGCGGCCAGTTAGCTCAGGAGGTTAGAGCACAGTGCTCATAACACTAAGGTTGACGGTTCGATTCCCACATGGGCCAACGAGCTGTGCCCTTCACAACTAGATTGAACACAACTATTCGATTTGGAGCTGATGGATCCTGAAAAAACACACTGTTCCCCAATTAAAAAAAAAAAAAAGATACAGCTGAGGGCAGCGCTGGATCCCAGTGACCTTGCTGAGTCAGGCATGACAGTGCTCCTTCTGGCTCTGCCCGTGGCTCACCTGGGATTGGATCAGAGGCCAGAGCAGCCAGGGAAGGAATGATGGCAGATGCCACACGCCAGAGCCGGTGCCCTAACCATATACAACATTTCTTGTCCGACCACAAAAGAGGTCCTAGTTTTTAACGTATTACAAATGTTTCAAAGCTCATCTATTGGTGTGCTACACAGCTTTTGAACCCAAAATTAACAATCACAATTCAGTGCTTTTATTTAAACCTACAGTTAAACAATAGGGACTCTATGTGTCAGTTATTTTTTTCAAGGATTTTTTTGGTCAAACTATCTGTTAGAGGAAACTGGAGTTGCCTTACTTCTGAGGTGAGAGAACCAGTGTGGCCACAAAGACCTCAGTCTCTGCCACCCACCTGTGCATGGCTGACAGCCAGGGAGAGTGAAGGTGGCTCCTTGCCCTTCTCTGGGGACCAGCAGACACTTTTTCCCAAATGCCATGCAGTGGGAGGGAAGAGAAAGAAGAATACACTCATACCATTGGGGAGTCTGAAGGAGGCACAAACATAGTCAACTATATTTTGTTTTAACGCAAACAGGGATGTAAGTTATCAGTGTCTGGTTTGACCTCAGCGTGTCTGGGGCCCACACTGACTTTTGGGTTATTCTGGGGTCAAAGGCCCCAACCCAAGAAGGTTCACCTGGATGGCATGGATTAAGCTGCCTCCTTCTTGCTTACTTATCCGCTCGGGAGCACAGAGGGGACCATGGCAGATTTCAGGTACCTTTACTGAGAGCTCCTGCTCCCCTAAGAGGTGAGGTTGACTCTGGGATAAAGAAAGGGGGGAAGACACCTGGAGAGCACCAGGGCCCAGCAGTAAGACAGACTGTCACCTGAGTGAGCCTAATGCCAACCCACTTCCTGGACCCTCGCTTAGCAGTTTGACATGTACATGTCTTATCTTTCCTGTCACCCTGCAAGTCACTAGGAGGCCTCAGGTACCCTCGGCGTCACTCTGCAATGACGGCCCACTTCCGTCATTTGGACCCCACAAAGGGTCCAAAGCTCCTTTGCTGTCTCTCATCCTAGTGTCTTCTGCAACCAAAACCAGACTCAAACCTGCCAAACCCTAACACATCTCATGACCAGGAAACTAAAGGCTTTATTTAGAATATTAATAGTAGGTGGTCACAATTTAATACTTTTTAGTAAATATTTTGTGGTTAGTCACTGTTTTGGGTGATACGAGACTCATATAGAAACTGAATACATTACAAGTTAGTATTTTTCAAGTATTCTGAATCATAGGCCAAATGCACAAACCTCTTTTTAGAGTGCTATGGAAACTATTAAATATGTTGTATTTCTTACAACCACAATTCAAATTGGCACAGAATGGCTGCAAATGTAATTAAGGTCCTGAATTTGAAACCACAGAGGCTACAATATGTCAAAAAATTGGATGTGTAGGAATGTGTATCAGCAAAGCCTTCTGGAAACAATAGCTACCACTTACTGAGTGACTACTGTGTGCCAGGCGTTGTCTTAGGCCCTTTACAAAGATCATTTCCTGAAAGTTTCTTAATTCTGTGGGAGATGTGATTACTACCCACACTCTATAGATGAGGAAACTGAGTTTAGGGAGATCAAAGGCCTTGCCCAAGGCAGAGTCTACCCAGCAAATTACACTTTAAGAAACACAACTTTCTGTGTATTCTGTTTTCTTACACGTGACACTGGAAAGCAAGCAAGCAAAGCGGAACGCCCACCACAGTTTTAATGTACTCAGCATATCACCCACTGTGCAGACAATTCACTCTTCCTGTAATTAAACACAGGAACAGAAATATAGATTTCCAATTCACATTTGTTGAATGAGGAATGAGTGAACAGCAGAATAAATGGGCTGTGGGAATCTCGGCTACTGATTCTAAATTGCCACTCATTACACTCTGACAGCTCCCCCCTCGAGTGGTCTTGTGTGGCTGGCTAAGACCGTAGCACATTCATCAGGTAAGGAAGGCCTCCTGGCATGGTCAGGCATTGTTCCCACTGAAGTCTCAATAAACCTTACACTTGGAAAAAGATCCCCTGCTCATCAGCACCTAAAGCCAGGGCAATGGGGAACGGTGGCACGTGCTTCTCTACAGGACATTAGAATCGCTTTGAATGGTCATTATTGTTTCTATCCTTTTGGCTTCACCTTATGTTCATTCACATGTTTGAAGGGAGTAGAATATGAGTGGTAAACAAACCATCTCACTGAACGCTTGTGAAATACTGCCTTGCCTCTCCCCTGCCTCCCACCCCAAAGGGTTCAGGGCTGCTGACCAGGTGGTTGAGGGTTTTGTGAGACTATGAAAAGAGCACTGTGAACATGGCGGCCAACCCTGGGTTTTTCTCTTAATCCAAAGAGACATTCAATTATATGATCCACTGTCTTGATTCTGAAAAGCGGATGGGGCGATCCAAAGTATCCACATGTCTTGAATCTGCATCACCCTCCCTGTTTTTGCCAATATTTTGGCTATTTCATCACATTTATTTCATCACAGTTATTCCCCAATTTAACAATGGTTGTGCTCAAAGGTTTGTACAAAAGTTAATAATTCAAAATTTTAAATATAAGATTTAATTTAACTTAAATTCCAAATGAATGCCTTTCTCCTCAGAAACAATTTTATGTTTCACTCACAAAGACGGAGGGTGGGGGGCTCCCGGGCAGCACCCCACTCCTGGAGGAGGTGTGGGGTCTGAGCTGGCCTCGGTATAAGCGCAGAGACGGCTTTCCACAGGCCGAGGCTGTGGAGAACACTGCCTTCCACACAGGACTCCAGCACTCCACCAAATGATGCCACTGGGGCCTCCCCGCTGTTTAATAGTGTTGTTGCTACACTACAAAGCTTCCTAAGTTCTGACTGACTACACCTCCCTATGTTACAGGCCTGGCCCTAGGAAGGGCTAGTTGTCACCCTGGCAGTGACTGCCAGCCCTTGCAGTGGGAGGGGGGCCTCTCCTGGCACAGAGGTGGTTGTTCTGGTGGCAGAAGTGGGGTGGGGGTTTCAGGAGCAGCCACTGGAGTTTCCAGATAGTGGAAGTGAGCCACGTCCTAAGCATAGAAGGTAGGAGGTCAAGAATGGGCTCCAGGCAGAGGGCCCAGGGTCAGCGGGGAGGGGAGTGCGGCCCAACTGCACAGAGAGGGGAAGTGGGGAGCGAGGCGGTGCTGAGATGTGAGCAGAGCCAGGCCCATGGGCATCAAAGCTCCTGCAATGCTAGTAAAACCAGTGCACGCGCAAGCACTTCCTTCACCCAATTCATCTTTTAAGCACACCTCCGCATAATCAAACCTTAGCTGAGTAATCACAAATTCCGCATTAGTGGGATCCAAATGTCTGAGGCTTCGCTGTGTTTTAAATGGATCAGGGAGTAAGCCTGCCTCATGACGAATGCTACTGTAGTGTGATTTTCTGAGCCATCGGAAGCGGTTTCACACACTGAATAAACGGCTTTCAGCAATTACAGCTTTTCAGAAAAACAGGCAATAGAATACATCGCCTATGATAAATAAAATAACTAAAGGATATTAGCATCAATAAAGAAAAGGGGTCATACACAGGCTGCCAAAGTGATTTTTGGAGAGGAATCCAATGTTACTACTGTTCAGGTCTTTAAGGTAAGCACTGCACCTCAAGTAAAAAATAAATAAAATCAAGATTAAACGTCTTACCAGGTGCAAAATCTGTCTGGTTTAATTATTTACTTTTGGCAGCAGTCTTAGGTTCCTAAAGAGAACAAGCCTCTAATTACTTTTAGGGCTTAGTTTTCAGTCTTATTTCTGAGGGTGGAGTGGCCCAGGATAGGGAGAGCTAGCACGGTAGCAATTCATCTAGAAAACATCTTGCGCTAAGTCCATGATATGACGCAGGCGCTATAAAATCGAACCTAATTTTGGTCTATATCAACGGCAAGATAATTTTCAGACTACGAGCAAAGTCATACTGACGAGTGTCCCTCCAAGAGGTGAGCTCAGCCTGCACCTGAGGTACGGGGATAATGCTGGTCACTCCATCCTATAAAGGATGCTGATACGCTAGAGCCTTCAGAAGGCTCAGGGACCAGAGGCCATGTCATTCTAGCATCTGCGGAAGGGACTGGTCAGGTCTGACCTGAATCAGGGGAGTCTAAGAGAAGGAACGACAGCTCTCAGACACGTGAAGGGGTGTCGGAGAACAGGGAATAGAATAATTCCACGTTGCTTGAGAGTATTGCTGTAACGAGTGGGTAGGGGTGAAATTACAGAGTCAAATTCTATGTAGCTACTATGAGATTCTACCATTTTAGGAATGGGACTAAATAGAAACAGTGAAAATTATCACCAGTGCAGTGACTATTTTAGCAAATGGGAAATAAAGGGAGAGGACTGTCTTGATGAAGCTGGTGGGCTAAAAATGCATTAAAGAATTTCCTTCCCACATGCCCGATGAAATGAACAAAAAGAGTACAATTAGCCCAAACAAACAAACAAACAAACAAAACCCCATAAGCAGCAACCAAAGAAAAGGGCATAACAAAGTGGAATGAGCTTCTAAAAGTCAAGAGAATTCATTCTGGCAAGTTCATAAAAATCCTGAAAATTCTAACGGCCAACCCAACTGGGGAGAAGAGGCCTGAGTGAGTGTCTCCGTTTTACTGCTATTTGACGGAGTGGGAGAGATGACGGGGCAGAGGGTGGGGTGCCTTTCAAAAGCAGTACGCCCCGTGAAAGACGCCGGGCACCAAGCTGCATACTACAGAATTCCATGTACGTGACACTCTGAAACAGGCTGACCAGGTCAGCAGTTGGCAAGGTGGGGTGGTTCACTACAAACGGGCACAAGGGAACTTTTGGGGTGATGGGAATGCTCCGTCATTATTGTGGTGGGGTTGCATGACTATATACACCTGTCAAATTTCAATGAATTGTGCAGTTAAACTTGGTGGATTTCATTTTATATAAATTATGCCTCCACAAAACTGACCAAAAAGAGAGAGAAGGGTGCTATCTAATGGGAATGAGGTCTTAAGGGCTGGCTTCTGAATTAAAGGGGCAATTAAAGGTGACTTCTTGGACTGGTGGTAACAGTAAACCAATTTAAATATTGAACTTATACCAAGCAACATGGGAATTAGTGTTGGAACCAAATGGGAATATTTAAATACGGATGATGGAAAAATTGCAATATTCCTAACTTGCTACCTAGATATATTAGAGAGTGTTAATATTCTCATTTTTCATAGCAGGAGGTCAACCAACAAAGCTTATAACTGAAATGTGTAGCTTTTTAAAAAAAAAACAAAAAGTGAGTCCTATTCACATTTTTCATAATCTTTTTTCTTAACCTTAGAGGGACTTATAGGAAATAAATACCTTTTACAGTAAAAATTGTTCAGCAATTCATTTAGCTTCTGTATGGTTTACTGTCCTTCTGTTAAATTCAGTGAAATTTAGTACCTTTTTAAAAAATTAAAAAGAGCAATTATAGTAAGAGTTTATCTATTGACATACCTTATTTTATAATATCTGAGACACCAGTGCTTGTGAGATGTACCACTATTTTCTATACCACTAACAGAGAAATATCACTGCCAACTTAACTAGGATACAATGCGAAGATGCCATGGACTATAAGGTACATACAAATTTCAAAGAAGTCAAAACTATGAAAAAAAGTACGACTCAGACTTAATAAAATGCATCTCCATCCATCCAGCCAGCCAGCCATCCTTATGCACAAAAAAAAGTTCCTGGTATAAAGTCACCTACATTTAATAAGTTATTTCTCAAAGGGAGGATCTGAGGTCATTTTAAAACTTTTATCTTTTCTACATTAAAATAAAAACTTCTTTATAATGAAGGCATATTTACAAAAACAAATGATTTTTCTTCAATGATAAAAATGACTAGAAGCAAATATGCCAAGATGTTAACAGTGGGTCATTCTGGGTGTGGTGATCATGGAGGCCATTTCTTTGTTCATTTCTATATTTTAAAGCAATTCTTAAAGTTGGAAAACTAAACAAGATTCGTAAAAACTGGACTGGCCATCCTTAGCTGAAAGGAGCTCATGGCAGGGTGCCCCCTCTCAGGGTGACCAACCGTCCTGGTGCTTTCTGTGCCTGGCCTCAAACTCCCTCAGCAGGCTTCCTGTCCCCATCTCCTCCTCTCTCCAGATCCAGCATCATCCAGAACCTTCCCCAAAGCCTCTGTGCCATTAGCTGCCTACTGCACACCACAGCCTGGAGGGCTGCCATCTCACCACGCTCAGCACAAAGAACAAGCAATGAGAGGAATTCCTGCCAAGAAAAGGTGAGAAGCTCAACTCAGACCCAAACTCACATCCAAGATTCCAGGAGCATCGATTCTTTTAAAGAAAGTTTAAGCCTGAGAGATACACAGGAAAAAAAAAAAAAAAAAGGAAAAAACCCCTTCTATTGCACAGAAATGAACACAGATCTCTCCAATTCTTCCCCATTCCTTGCTTAGGTTCCATCATACTCAGGTACCATCCACTGCAAATATTATCCTGGAAATTTCAGAAGTATCTATTACCCTATCCTATACATTTGTTTCCATATGAATGTAAGTCTGAGATGTTAATTCTCTCTCCTGGATATACATTTATGGACAAAAAGGAGGTATGCACAACTGCAGTGACCAAAAATAACCTCACAGGGTGATCTGATCATAGATTCCTAACTGGGCAGGTCTTGGTGGGTAGTCACACCCCAGGCCTATAACTTCTTTAGTAAAAGGTTTAAGCCAGCCCTGTTTATTGTTCTTGTACATCTAGGTTACCATACCTTTGACACACCAGAAGTAATCCTCTTTTCCAGACCCCTACAGGCGTAACAACACTACAGGGAGCAACCTGTGCCTTGCTTTCTCCAACCTCCACCTAACCTTCCTTACATTCCCTCCTTAATGCCCAAGGTATAAAAGAAACTGCAAAACTGTCATTCTCTGGAGCATTTGAGATCTTGCTTCCTGGCATGGTTGTCAGTTTGGCTCAAATAAACTCATACAAAAATTCTCTACAGGTTTGGACATTGCTCTCATGTCGACAAGTCAAAAGGGAATATGGTTCCTCAGACTAGCTATTTGGTTCCATTAGTTATTTCTAAAATCTCGTACATTACTTTTTGTCAACTGTTTTTCATTAATCGGTGAGCCAGACTCCCATTTTCGGTGGCTCTTTTCCCAGTGCTTCTCCAACTTGAATGCACATAAGAATGCCCTGGAATTTTGCAACAACACGGACTGTGATTGAGTGGGTCTAGGACAGAGCTCCCAGGTGATGCCCAGACTGCTGGTTCTCAGACCACAAACGAGCAGCGAAGAGAGCTGACCAGAGAACTTTGGTCCCTAATTCTATTTTTGCCTGTAACAAAATAAAAGCCAAATGAGGATTTACTCCTATCGCAGGGCTATACACGACGGTGCTATTTTTTTCCTGAGGTTTGCAGGAAATTTGCAGTGTACCCCCAGTTCTGGTGGGAGTGAGTCAGCAAGTTGTAAAACCAAATTCCTTTTCATTGTAAATTCCGATGTCTGCTGTTTACTGAACTACAATCAGAGTTAAATGCTAAGCAGAAGATCTAGAGGTTTTTTTAAAAGTACATGTGTAGGAAGGGAAGTGTTTGAAGAAGAAAATGATTTTAATTATAAAAATGAGTAGGGGTTTAATGTGAGAAAATGCAAGCTGGCTAGCTTTGGAAGGGCAGCTTTTATTAAATCAAATCAGAAAACTGCTGTCAGCTGCAGAGATGGATCTTTTAACTTGAAGGGGAGGGGAGATTTAAAAAGGCAGCTGTGATACTGTCTATGGTTTTGAATTCAATCTAGCAGAAAGTTTGGAGGGTGAATACCAAAGAGTAATTTTACATTTTGCTGTCCAGGATCAGAGTGAAAAATAGTGTTTCTGTGTCATCATTAGTGAAGTTCTCAAGCCCTGAGGCGAAGAAAAGCAAACCTCATTGAGAAAAAACTCAAACATGTTTCAAGGTTCACACATAGCATTATTTAAAAAATCATGGCATATTATACACAGCATAGAGAAAAAGAAGAGAGAAAGTACAGCAAAGGGCCAAGAGTCATTGTCTCTGGGTAGTGGGACTACGCTTACATTTGGTTATGCTATTTTGACATTTTCTACAATGAAAATCTATTACTTTTATAGTAAAAGTTAATTTTTTTAAAATGGTCAAGCTGAGATAGAAAGATAGATGGAAGGAAAGGAGGGAAGGACAGAGGGAGATAGAGAGAAAAAAGAGAATGAAAGGGAAAGAAAGAAAAAGAAAGAGAAAGGAAGGAAGGGAGGGTGAAAAGGAGGGAGGGAGGAAAAAAAGGAGTGCTAAGGAAAGGAACCAAACAGGGTGACCTGATCATAAATTCCTAACTGGACAGATGATGGTGGGTAGTCACACCTCAGGCATCTAACTTTTTAGGAAAAGGTTTCTCTTTGCCTTAAGCAAGCCCTGTAGTTGTTTCTGTGCTTCTAGGTTAGCATACCTTTAAAATAAGCCTTTACTACCCTTAAGAGAGCACATAATCTTGTTACGTATCCTGTAGTCCAATCCCCACCTTGCTTGCTCCCCCCTCCATATAATCTTCCTTATGTCCCCTCCTTAATTTCAAATGCATAAAAGAAGCTGCAACATTTAACTCTCCTGGGAGCATTTGGGATCTTGCTCCCCAACATACATCGTCAGCTTGGCTCAAATAAACTCTTATAAAAATTCTCTACGGGTTTGGCCGTTCTCATGTCGACAGAAGGAAGTAACAAAGATGGCTTCTCCCTTGAAGGAACACTTTTTTTCAAATGGCAATTCCTTTACCTACTTCTTTTGACTATGCCTCACACAATTGTTTCCTATGTTTTTCTGGGGTCATATTAATATGAAGGCTGTGATTATAAAGTGTTAAATGAAATGTGAGTAACTAGAGCCTTCCAATTCCCAATCATTCCTCTGTAATCAATATTTTCTATTTCACATATAGCAACTGGAATTTATGAACTTGACAATGCCTCAAGGATGCAACGCCAGGTCCGTTCCCTTCCTACCAGAATCCACAACGTGCCAACCATTCAAGTCCCCATGTTCGCCCTCTGAGCCGCACTGCCCTGCCTTGTGCCTGCACACTCTGAAGGACAGAGGGCACTGGATTTCTGTGAACCCCCCTAGAACCTCCAGGGGTCCATATGTACAAGGCAGGAAATGTTAACACTGACAGAAAGAAACATGCTGGAAAAGATGGCAAAATCACTAGCCCCAGAAACAACTCGCTAGGTACCTTTAAGATGGTAATATTCCAGGTAAAGCTCTCCACTGCTTTTTGTAGTTTTCGTTCCTTCAAACCTTCCTTGGTGCCTATGCTGTGCAAATGTTCATGGAATTCCATGGCTGAAAGAAATAAAAAGACAAAGTAGGTTACTTTCCCTTCCAACCTGTGGTGATGAAGCAGCAACATTTATTTTTCTAGGGACTGCTAAATGATTCCAACCTCCAATGGGGTTTCGTGAACATGCCTATTTGAGACTGTAATAATGGGGAGAAACAGTGAAAACCCATGGCATCAGCAAGGCAGAAGGCATCTTAGAGGTCAGCGGTCTTTCCTCATGGATTTGAAGGGCAAAGTAGGATCATTCTCATTCTTATTTTAGAGGTGAAGAGTCTGAGGCTCGGCAAGCTTCAGAGCCTGATGACTGTGGAGGGAGCAGGAGGACGAGCTGGGACTAGAACCCAGGTCTTGGGAATCTCAGAAGGCAGATTTCCGCTCTGCTGAGGACACAATGTTAGCAGCTGGAGAGAAAAAGAATGCAAAGTAATGTATTTCCTGTCACAGTAAGGGCCAATCTCAGGTCAGCCACCAAACCTATTGTAAAGGGGAGAAGATAGGGAGAAAGACCATGGATTCTAACTTGGCATTTCTATTATGACTCTTTACTATAATTTACATAATGAAATTATTATTCCCTACTGTCATTCAAAAGACTCGCTAAGAGGGTCCTCATGCCGTAACAATGCAGTAATGCTGGAGTGATATAACTGTCACATTACTGGTTTAGTATCATTATAATTCATGGATTCTTTCCGTACTCAACTGCAGTCAATTATCCCATCTCTGGCCAATGGGAATCCTTCAGGCAGGTTTCTGAGTCCTTCGGAAATGACCAATTAGCCTTTGATGTGTGCCCTGCTTTCTTGCACAAGATGTTCTAGACTACCAAGTACATTTCGCATCTCAGACCTAGAACCAGGCATCTCTCCAAGGACCTCTGGGTTCTGTTAGAGGGGGATGATATTTAAAGGTCACAATCTGTGTGCTAGGAATGCTCACTGTTACTGAATTTTTATTGTTTTCTAGGCCTTTTCATTAGACAGATCTCAGACACTTTTTTTTTAAAGGGAAGAATAAGATCTTGCTAATACTTCAAATTTAAGTGTATGGGATTTTTACATAATTTTTAAAAATTGTATGCTGATTTATTATTACACGGAAAATCTGAATTCCTAATCACATCAACATAGCTGTTAATAATAAGACTGCTAAAACCAATTTCTATTCCCTTTGATTTGTGGTGTGTGTCCTTGCAGCGTATTGATAATACAGGTATGGGTAAGCAGGAAAAAGGGGGCAGCCTTTTGGAGGGGGGAGGGTGGCTCCAACTTAAGTTTACACAACATCTTCAAAGGTTGCGATAACAAGTTTAACCACACCTTCCCCACCCCAACAGACAAAGCTGAACACAATAGAAGATTCCACCACAGGCTGAAGCAGTTTACATCCTGGTTGGAGAAGACAAAACCCAGCTAAACAGAAACTCAGTGCAGCTGTATATTCCAGACTCTGCCCCTGGCAACTCCTCTGCTGCTGTTTCTCTTCTTAATAAACTTTCTAACTTCTATTCCTTTGTGCCTCATGAATTCTTTCACAACCCGCAAGCCAGTAACCACAACATGTATCTCACTGAGAACGTACAGGAAAAATATTGCATTCTAAGGTCAGTCAGAATAATTATTTCCCTTTGTGGTTATGAAACTAACAAAGTACAGTTAGGTTCATTTGTTTCTTTTTTTTTTTTTTCATTTTGTGTGTGTATGGAGAGGGAGTGCTTTTTTGGATGTAATTGTGTTATAATTATCTCACAACTTTACATGATTACAAAGTCAGACTACATATCGAGGCGTATTCAGGTAATGCTTGCATCCTTCCTGGTCTCCTGTACCCTAGCTACTCCCTCGCCCTATGTATTTTTATTAGTTTATTTATCTTTCTATTGTATTGTTTCTCCTTGAACATATAAACAAAGGTGTACATATATTCACAATCCTCCCTTTCTTGCACAAAAAGTAGCACACTACCTCCACTGTTCCACGTAACTGCATAGTGGAGATCACTCCATGTCAGTGTATAGGGCGCTACCTCACTTTCTTTTTAACAGCTCCACCGGCTCTGTTGTGTGAATGGACCAGCTTTTACTTACTTACCCAGTCCCCTACTGATGGACATTGGGGTTGTTTCAAATCTTTTGCTATTACAAATAATGTGGAGTGGTCATAATTTTTACAACACATTTCCTGTGGTATTTTTGCACACTTTTTTCTGTTCAGTTGGGCATGCTAATTTCTAACTCCATTCCTATGCAACACCATCTCAAAGCAACTCTTCTAACAGTAATTGACAGCAACTTTATTCCTTAGTGGTTTTAAACAGTGAGCCTGCACTGATTCACATATGATAAATATGGTAAACTGCCAATTTAATCTTTTTTCTTTCCTCTTTTTAT
>NW_017732173.1:206514-208537 GCF_001890085.2 Hipposideros armiger | reverse complement strand
AAAACATGGGGTGCACATTATACCCGGCACAATACGCTATGTGGTCTTCAAGGTGCCTAGGACAAGAAATCAGAAAGGGAAACGGCAGTGATGTTAATATGGGACTACATACTACAATTGCTGGGGCAGAGGTAGGTTAATCATGACGCTGTTTTATTACAAATTTCAAAAAATGGCTCAAAGGTGTCCTATAACAATACTGGGGGATTTTTCAAATACCCAGATATGTGCTTGGAAGCCTGACTCCACCAAAGGCACACTGTTTATCTTGCCTTGCTGAACATTTTATCAACAGTAAGGTAGTGAGGCAGTGACAGGAACTGCTGCGCGGGGCTTCATTCCAACTCACAAGGAAGAACCTACAGATAATACAAGCATGGAATAGCAGAAGAAGGGAACACTCAGCTTAGACAAACAAGTAGCCCAGGTTTTAGGAAAGCAGCTTCCAGAAAGTTCAGACGAACCCAGGGCCAGAGGCAATAAAAAGATAGGCTGCTTTGATAAGAAGTGAGAACTGGAGGAAGAGACATAGCATGATAAAAAATTAAAATAAAGAAGAAACGGGGAGACAATTAATAAAAAAGTATAGCTATCCCAAAAGTTCACATTTTACATGTCTATTAAAACATGAGACTAGACTCCACCTTACCGTCCTGCTCTTAAAATATCTGTAGTCCAATAAAAGTCCATAGGGAAGTGCAAAATATATTAGTGAAGTTATTTAAAACGGGCACAAAAAGGTGTTAGGTTGAAATTGGAAAAGTTACGTTAAAAATATAAAATAAAAAAAAATTTTAAAGTGACCAAGTCCCATAAAGTGACAATCAGTCCCATTGTTATTTCATTATTTGGTTTGCTGCATAGCATGTGTTTCTTTAAAAAGGTTTTTATATTGTTAACTTATAGACTGATCATTGCCAACATTCTGCTAATCCACTGATGTGAAGCATATGTTGATTTTATTTTTGAAGGAAATAAAAGGGTTGTCACCTTGGCCTGTACAGCGCGACTGCACCTTTCACGGCTCCCCTGTAATATACAAAGTCCAGGGCAAGCACTTAGGGCACTCACTCAAGGGAAGCAGGAGGCAGCTCACAGGCACTTGACACGTTATACAGAAAATGTGGATGGGGTATAGAACGTTCCCAAGGAAACTGTCAAGAAGGATTTGAATACTGGTTTGCCTGAGCCCAATACCCCAAGGCTTTCCAACTACCATGCGTTACTTCTGAACAAGAGTCTCAGCCTTTAATACGAGCGCATGATATGGTTATGTGTATCAAATATTTATGCTGCGAGGTAGAACATTGAAGGTCTATTGGCTAGGCACTGACCAAGCAAAGGGGATGTAAGAGGGGGAGAGAATGGGATTATGCGTTTGAACTGGTCAGCCCCTACATAAGAAGGAAATCTAATTATATATCTAGGATGCAAATTGCATTATTCCCTTGATATTAAATTACCAGGAAATCTATTGTATCATGTCACAGGAGGTCTTTTCAGTTATACCAACAGTGAGTATAAAAAACTTGTCTGGGGTAGGAGCTGTTAAGTAACTTTCTCCCTATTTCCCAAAGTATTTTCAGCAAAAAAAGGTTAGCCCAATGAAAAAGTCCTTATCTTATTAAGAAACTTAAAAGCAGTATCTCTTCTCCTGTAAGCCATGACATTTTGTCTAAAGAGCAGCGTAAGTTTTAAAGTAGCTGGTGAAAATCAGGTTCTTTAATTACAGTTTGAGGTTGCAGGGTTAGGAGCTAGAGGAGTGTGAAGAGATCTGGAGCGCCAGTCTTGGGAGTGAGGTGGGCATTAGTCAGTGCTGGGAAGAGCCCTGGGTGGGCAAGGGGCTGCTGTGAATCTGTGACTGCAGATAAACAGGCTCCAGTGGTAGGTAGGGAGTTGGGAGGTTGTTACAGTAATCTAGAGAATGTTAAAGGCATGTGGCCTCGTGGCCTCCGCTGTCTGAGCGAGCGTGGAGGAATGGTAATGTGGCAAAGGATTTGGGGGAACTTGTAAGAGCATCATG
>NW_017732173.1:169741-204664 GCF_001890085.2 Hipposideros armiger | reverse complement strand
CATTACTTAAATATGCTAAACACTCCGTAAAAAGCTACAGGTTTCTAGAAGAATGGGGAACACACTGGGGTAAGGGAACTAGTACTTACATTATCAGCTCGTTGACACACCTGATAAAGAAATCTTTATAATTTTGTTTTGGAATACAACGGCTACGTTTAGAGGCATTAGTATAGCAAATGGGGCAATAGCATTAAAATGACAATGTGAGAACACATAACAGTTGGTGCTTTAAAAAAAAAAATCAAAGCCAAAATAAACTCTTTAGGCGCAATATCAAATCAGGGTTTTTGTACTTAGGAAAAAGACACTATGTATGGGAGATATAGCAGGCCTATGTGGACTATATATCATAATGTGAAAGGTTACACAATAAATTACAAACAACAGGTTTACATTATTTAATCTCACAAAATAGGAGCAATAAATCAGACAAGTTTAAATTTCCGAAAACCTGAGGAATTCCACCCTGTGTTTTCACTTAAATGACTAGAGAGAAAATGAGAAGATATAATTATAAATACTCCTAGGGCAGAGTTGATTGCCCTTGCACCTGTTATGAAAAGGGACGCAATTATGCTGGGGAAAGTTACATAACCAGGAAGACGGGGAGTTCTTGATCCCTTTCTGTGCTTGATCTTTTCTAGCCTTCGTGTCCTAAGTGAAATGATCAGAATACTGGGCTCTTATTAAACAAAGGCTGTCTGCTTAGCTCCTGTCCTCAGCAGACACCCATCTCCCAGACAGAGCCTGGAATGTAGGGCAAGCGAGCAGCCAGCACAGTTCAATTGTGACCTTAGGGTGCAGTCTGGACCTCAGGACGCTTGTGCCTCTCATTCCTTTGTTCAGAACCAAAACTTGGCCACTTGTGGTGGCTATTCCTCTGGTCAGCTTACAGAGGTTAGCTCTACCTCTAGCTCTGCCTTCTTATTAACTACGCTATTAACCCCACTGACATGCCATTACACAAAGTATCTGATTTGTTTTGCGTGCTCTTTGTTTACCAATTATCAATGTGTCTTTTACTGCCTGTCCATACTGCCAATATTTTAGAGTGAAGCCCCTCCGCTCTGAGAAGGGGACTGATCGTTTACACAGGTGCAGTGCCTACCAGCAGCCCTCACAAGCAGGCTTTTCACAACGCTTGTTAAGAGGAGCCTTTACAATTCTTAAAAGGGTAAGGAAGTCTGAAAGATTTACCCAAAGCAGCTTCTCTAAGTATGTACAGAGGACAGAACACTGCTGCTGTCATTCCCTCAGCCGATGCCACTGTGGGAAATGCAGACCCAGCTTGCCTTCTGTGGAACCTCCGTTTCTTCATCTGTGGCATTCGGGACTAAAATAGAGGGCTTTCCAGTGCCAAAACACAAGTACTTTTCATTGATGAAAAACAGGTAAAAACAAACAAACAAAAAACCCCTGCATATTCTGAAAATAATCAGTTTTCATGAAAATTTCTTGTGATGAACATCTGCAAAATAAACATTGAGAAGTTTTAAAATTACAGATTTAAGCCAAAAGGAGGTCTAGTATTCTCACAGAACACAGCTTCTTAGCCTCCATGGCAGAGCACCGCCTGGTAGACTACCCGGCGGGCACTGGCGACAAAGGAGGGGGAGGCAGGTTCTTGACTGTGCTGTCGCTGCTGCTTAGTGACAAGAATTCCCACTGTGAAAGCAATCTTCAGGTTCACAAATAGAAACCAGGCTAATAATAAGAAGGGACTAAGAAGTGGAATTGTTTTCTTCTTTCAGGAACAAATTCTATGTCCCTGTATGTTTCCAGTACCTTCCAAATACTATGTCAACACATTTTCATCGTAAATGTGTACATTTTAGAGCCACGTGTAGTTGTCCACGTTACCTTGACGTCAGTTGGTTAACAAAATAACTATATTTTTTCTATTAGTCAATGTTCCATCTACTAGTCTGATTTAGATTAAATGGCATTGTTAAGAGCCTCAAATAAAGCACGGCCTTACCAAATGTAACGTTTGGGGGCAGCTATGAAGGAGCTAGGGGCAGGAAGCAGGAGTCCTTGATTCCATCCCAGTAAGACATGAGATAACAGTTCATTCTGGCCAAAGAAAGTGAAATCTTCGTTCAGTTTTAGTAAACTTGGAACACCGACACTAACGAGGTGAACGGTTCTTGGAAAAGTGTGACACGTTATGCAATTACAATGTGCTATATTATTGAACAGTCAAAATATTCAGTGTCTAAAGACACTGAAGTGTGAAGGCTGTGAGCATGCTGCATGAATCCGATGACACGTACAGGAACATGGATCACAGCCTGGTAAATGACGTCAGGAAAGCAGAGAGCCATCATGTCTCATACATTAGACCTGGCTGGGCCTGCTGTGGATGCTCTTTTGCCAAAAGAACTGTCTTTGAGCCTTAGCTGCTCTGTGCCAAAAACCTACAGTTATGTTCCTCTGACTCCATGACCCCAAGTTTCTGTTCCTAGGGAAGAGCTGTGGGCTATTTTTTTTCTTCTGGAAGGTTAGCCAAGAAGGAAATCTGCTCAAATTACTTTGAGGTAATGAACTTGAGAACTAAGGAAATTGATAGCAGGTCACCACACAGCAGAGAAAGAAGACACGGAAAACCCATACTCAGGTGATTTCTACACGAGTTTAGTTCAGTTCCGGTCTACAGGGAATGGAAGACACAGGCCATGTGAACAGAGAACAAGAGTGGGCCATCGGTCCCTGATGGGGACTGCACAAATCATTTAACCTTTCCATTTATAGCTATAATGTTAAATTTTAAAAATTGGTATGGTCACCCAAAAGTATATTATTTGATTTTTATGTAAAGGACTGTATTTTGGAAAGTTATTGCTTCTTTCCATGACATCTTTTGAAAATCTAAACAGCTCATATTTTTTATACAGATAGGTGTTGGTTTCACATAATTTTCCAATTATTATTTCAAAATACTTTACGAGTTAAATATTTCAGATTTTTCTTTGACAGGCTTAAAGTTTAATGACAAAAAAATGAAACGTAAGGCTGATAAAGTATCATGTTTTATAAAAACTAATAAAAGTGTAAATTTTCCAAGATGACATAATTAAGAACCTTAGTGCAACTGCATATAATGGAAAGTAGTCAAATTTCCACTTCTAATCAAGTTTCCTGCCTCCCATCACAGATAAATTTAGATGAAAACCAAAAAGCCATAGAAATAAAATAAAAATTAAAAAGCACATGATATATATATAATACTAAGATATAAAAAAAGAGGTTTTGGCTTTGAAGGGAAGGGGGTTTCAGTCAGAAATATGGCATCATTTCCTCTTCGACTGAAATGAATTCCATTTATTCTTGCCAAACGTAAAGCAGATGACCTTTCAAACATTATGGTTGGGATTTTCTCTACCAATCTGAATGATATGAATCTAAAATATACCATGTAGCACATGGCTAAAAATTTTTAGAAGCAAGTATAATTTTAAAAGATACTCATAAAAGAGACACACTAATCTTAAACTGATAAAGATTAGTTTTTCAAATGAAAATTTACTTTGCTGTCCTAAAACACTTCCTTATCACAAACATATCCAGTGAAAAAATATTTTTTTTCTGTGTTGAAACTAGAAACCAAAAGCAAGGGGTGAAAATTTTCAAATGGGGACAAAAGAAATATATATTTATAATTTTAATTTATTTCAAATGTCCCAAATTAGGCGTGGTGAACTGTTTCCTGGAAGACAGAATATAACACATGTCTATTTGGGACCTCACTCGAGAGGTCGATTTATCAACAGTATTAAAAGTACCTCAATATAATATGGTCTGCACGTAAGTCTTGTGGCACAACATCAAAGTACCTTGAAAACAAAATATGGATATCTGATCATTTTTTCCAACCAATTTACATACGGTACTTGTTAAAATATACAGCCTTGGTAAACTATACATTCTGCCTCCAAACTCCAGGGGTCTGAAGTTTGATTGTGCCGCTGACACGTGGGCACCATAAGCCCCACGGAACATGGAAATGCCTAATTATTTTTCATGTAGTTCCTGTTGGTAGTCTCTTTTTTTCTTGGTCTTCTTCCCAAACAATCTTGGCATTCACAAAAGCCAAATTATTTTAAGACGAATTTTGAACTGTTAAATCCCATTTCACATGAGGTGGAATAAACCGGGTCTCTTAAATATATCCATGAAACCCAGATGGATGACAAGATCCCTGCGACGCCAGATCCACAGCAGTACAATTTGTGAATGAATTATATGAAGGTTCCTTTTCCTCTGCCAGCATGTTTCATCTGGGTAAATCTAGGTGAGATGAAGTAGCACAATTTGTAGTCCTTTGTGGAATCTAGTTACCCTGCCACCATTCTAAACACATGGCCACGTGGCCCCCCTGGGATCACAGAGGAAGAATGTATTTAGCAGGACCCTCTTCGTTTCATTTCACAGAAAGAGGCCTTCTTTACTCCAATGACACTCAAAGGTTATCGTTTTGTACTTAGGACAGCTTAGTTTCGATTGACATCAAATCAATTCTTTCTTTTCTGCCCAGTTTAGCATGACCAAGATCTTCATGGCCTCACTGCTCCACGTCTCCCTTTCTTTTTACTCCTCTTCTTTTTTTTTTTTTAAAGATTTTTTATTGGGGAATTGGGGGGATGGGAACAGTGCTGGGGAATTGGGGGAAGGGGAACAGACAAGTTGCTGTCGTTTTGTTCTTCAATCTAGTTGTGGAGGACGTTGCTTCACTGGCCCAAGTTGGCACCATCATTGCGCTCTTCCCGGGCGAGGCAGATCAGTCGCCGGCTTCTGGACGGCCGCTCACTGCGGCTGCTGGCCGCTCACGCTGGCTGCTGGCTACATACGGTAGCCCATGGCAACCCACTGCCACAGGGAGTGCAGCCTACGCCGTCGCCGTCGCCTACGCCTTCATGGCAGCCCAGCTCCAGGTTGAGCTGTCGTTCAGCATCTTAGCTGTAGAGGGCAGTGTCACTGGCCCTCATATGTGGGATCCGAACCGGGGCCCTCTGGCGTCCCAAGCAAGTTCTTAACCATCGCGCCACTCGGCCGGCCCTACTCCTCTTCTTATTTTAATTTTTAAACAGATAATATAGTCATAGGGCTCAATAATTTAAAAAGTATAAGCTGGCATACAGAGAACTAGCTTTCTCATCCCTCTCTCCAGTCTCCTTGTTCCCCTCCCATCAGGCAAGCGCTGTTATTCCCTCTTAGGTTCCTTCCAGGGCGAGGGAGGCACGGACAAGCACACAGGGCTCCATTCTCGCACCCCACTTCTTACAACAAATACTAGCAAAGCACACACTGTTTGCCTTGTCTTTTAAAACAAAACAAGTACACACACACACATACACACACACACACACATTGCATATTTTACACACATATATATATGATTTTCTTTATATATGTATATATGTTGTATGTGTGTGTGCAGACAAATATATGACACATACTGGGGGTGCAAAAAATGCATACAAGTGGACACTTTGGTCAACGTTGGTCAAGCAGTAGTTCGCCATAAATAGAGGTGTCTGGACGCTGATGGTAGCCACTTTGAGCACCTCTTGTAATTGTAGAAGTCAAACGTGACTTGTATTCATGTTTTGTTATTGGTATATATTGAGTATTATAATTTTCATACAGTTTTTTCCTTTCTTAAAATGTGTACACATTTTTTTTGGCACCCTCTGTATTTATTCTTTTTTATGGGAGCATACTGCTCCATTATATGGATCTATCATAATGTATTTAACAAGAGCCCTCCTAATGAACATTTAGATTGTAACATTTAGGTTGTTCTAAGTGTTACAAGGAAATCCTGTACATATGTCTTCCCCAAGAATGTGATCACATCTGCATAATAAACTTGGAAAAAACGGACTTGCTGGTTCAACGTGCATATCACTTGTAATTCTGAAATGTGCAGCCATATGGCCTTCCCTAGGTGTGGACCCAATTTACATCCCCCCAACAATGGGACAGTTTTCAGTTTCCCCTATATTGTCACCTATCTGTCATGACCTGTGTGTGATGGAACTTTGGGGCCTCACAAATGGTTGGCTCTGATGCATGAAAAATGGTATCTCCTTAAAATACCTCGTTTACTCTACATCACAGTGTCATCCTCCTATCTGTCTGGCTGCACCTGTCTGTGCTTGTTCTTCCATATCTCCCCAACACCTAAACTCCAGAGGGCTCAGTCTGCTCTATCCATAGTCACTTTTTAAGTAACCTTGGTCGCCAAGGTCAAAAGACTGGAAGCTTAAAAGAATTCCAAATTCATTATCTCCAGTCTGGGCCGCTTCTCTAAACTTTAGACTTGGGTGTCAACTAGGCATATCAAGTTAACGTTTCTGAAATCAAATCCCTGATCTTTCCTCCTAAATCCTCTCCTCCCTAGTCCTCCCCATCTCTCTAAATGGCAGCCTTACCTTTCTAGACAGAAATCTTGCCGTCGTACTGACTCCCCGCTTTCTCTCCTCTTACCATTTTTTAAATACCTCCTGATGGCAGGACCTTTAGAATATCCAGAATGGAACCATTTTGCATCACCTCCACCCAATCAGCCCGGATCATGCCACAATCACTGATTGGGCGAGACTGCTGCAAAAGCCTCCTGACAGGCCTTCCCGTATCTGCCCATCCCCCATCCCCATGCTATCTGACACCATTCCTAGGCTCAGACCCTCAGACTGGCCTCTCATGTTACTGAGAACAGAGCCAGCATCCTCTCTGCCACCTGGCCCGTTGTTCACTGTGGCTCCTGCCCACAGCACTGCAGCCACACTGGCTGGCTAGTTCCTCCTGGGACCATCCAGCGCTCTCACCTCAAGGCCATGCTCAGTGGTCCCTCTTCCTGGGATAATCCCTTTCCAGACATTGAAAGTTTGCTCTCCACCAACCAGCATCTCTCGGCACAAATGTCACCAGTTCACAGAGGTCTTCGCTGGGTCTCCACTCTTGGCACTCCCTATCCCCTTTTCTGCCTCACTGTTTCCAAAAACACGCATCACTGTCTGACACACTGTTCTATTTATTTGCTCTTTGTTTATTTTCTGTTTCCCACAACTAGATTCCAGCTTCACGAAGGCCAGGACTTAGGCTTTTTGTTCATAACTGTATTCCCTGTACCTGGAACAGGTTTGCAGCTCTTGTGAACGAGGCTACACATCTTTTCATTTTGTTTTAGTCTTTGGAATGTCCCTATTGTAAATTGAACATTGGGTTTGTTGGCCTTTTGCTTACTGATTTTAGGTGTTCCTTACATATTAGGGATATTTGTTCTTCCTGGTATGAACTGTTAACAACTGTTCTCTGTAGTGTTTGCTGCGACTGCGTCTGATAGTTTTTGCCACACAGGATTCTTTTCATGCAGGCTAATACACCAAGGTTTCTTGTTTCATGTTACGTTAAGGCTCCTGGGTTTGTGTTGTTTCCTTGCCTGCATCTCCAGACTCACTGCTGCTCCTGTCCTGTCCTGCCCTTGTCATGGCCGCTGCCAGCACGGGCCTTACTGCCCTGCATACGTTCTCCCCGCCTGGAATTCCTGTCCTCACCTGCCTTGCTCCCACACAACCACCTTTCTTGACTCAACTCCTGTTCTAAGATCTGGTTCAATGGTCAGCCCTGGCAGAGTTACTCACGGGGATATGTTGTCACAGCAGTGCCCTCTCACTATTGGATGGTGTACCCTGTGCAGTGAGGATGTCTTCACGTCCCAGTCCCCCACCCTCAACCTGGAGCCCCCATGAGGGCAGGGAAGTGAAGTCCCCAGCTTCTGTCAGGCTGAGAGTAAGGACCTAATAAATTCCTGGTGAATAAATGAATGAACAATTTCTACGTGCAATTTAATTCAACATATATTTACTGAGTGCTAGCTTTGTGTCAGCCACTATTCTTGGTGTTTGGGATACGTTATGAATAAACCAAGATCTCTGCCCTCGAGGAGTTTACATTCTAGATGGAAGAAGACACACAATAAGCAACAGACGTAAGTAAGCTAGATAGTAGGTTAGAAGGTAATGATTGCTATAGAAAAAAAGACAAAGTAGAGGCAGAGTGAGGGGATCAGATGTGCTGGGTCTGCTTTTAAGCTTTGCGGTGAACATCCAGTTCTGAATTATAGACTTATAATACCCCAACTCGTTCTTCCTTGGAGGACTCATCCACTCAAGTAACTCTTCCATTTGGATGACACCAATTCTATCTATAGGACCAACTCCATCCTAAGCTTCGTTACAGTTGCTTCAACAACCATTTACCATCTGCTTTGGTCTGAATGTTTGTGTCCCCGACCCCCAAAATTCATTGTTGCAATCCTATTGCCTAATTTGATGGTATTTGGAACTGGGGCTTCTGGAAGGTGCTTAGGTCATGAGGGTGGAACGCTCATGAATGAAATGAGTGTTCTTATAAAAGGGACCCCAAAGAGTTCCCTAGCCTCTTCTACCACGTGGGTACACAGGAAGGTGCCATGAACCAGGAAGTGGGCCCTCACCAGTCACCATATCAAATGTGCTGGTGCCATGACCTTGAACTTCCCAGCCTCCAGACCTGTGAGAAATAAATTTCTGTTGTTTATAAGCCATCCAATCGGTGGTATTTAGCTACAGTAGCCCAAATGGACTAGGACACCGTGCTACTGAAATGCTCATCACACCTGAAACCGTCCTTCCAAGTCAAGTTCTTCCTATTCTAACATATCAGGCACCCACATCCTATTGGTGGGAGTAGTCTTTGAACACGGAGGGATGGCAGGGAAAAGAGAGAGATGAGTCAATCAGTGAGTTCTCAAGCCTGTTCCAAACTATTTAGTGACCCCATTGCCTACAGCAGTGTCCTAAAGTGTTGAAGACATTGACAGAACTTGAAACAAGGGCTTTATAACCTAATAAATATGGAAAATGCTGAGTTAAACTAGAGGCTATTTAGCATGCTAATGTGTACTGAGATCTCCAAAGGGGGATAAGTTGTGTTATGAAAATTTGACAATGAACTCCTTTGCCCAAGGAGCATGACTAGTGGTCCTTGAATTAAGCTTTGGGAAATGTTGACCTAGAAATTCAATCCCAAATACTTTATCCTTGAATTAAAAGGCTCCCATCATTTGACCCAACCTGCACCGCCAACCCTGATTTCTGCTGCATCCTGAAGCAAACATCTCCCTTCACCAGGACAACACACTCGTATTTCACGTGCACAGAAAGCACACCTTGCTAATAAAGCCTTCAGTGCTTTGGCCCACCTGAAAAGCCCTGTTCCTTTTGCTCTGCTAACAGAACACTCCCTCAAGCCCCTAGTTCAAGTCCACCTCCTTCCCTAACAACAAAACCCTCTGGGCTCACTCCTTTCTTCAAATATCATTTGTACCTATTATTTATATACCTGCTTGGTAGTGCTTTATAACTTTCAATGATAGCAGAGAACTCATCGTTATTTTTTTCGTATCTCCAAGAAGTAATTAGTGCAACATCTTGTCATTGAACGCAGCCCACAAATAAACGACTGTGTTTTTCCTTTATTTTGTCAACATGTGTAGTGACGTGTTTTGACATGGCACTGACCTATAATGAAAGAGTTAAGTAAAGGTTAAAGTTGCTTTAAATTTCTCATTCATATAAAA
The DNA here is from genome assembly GCF_001890085.2 of Hipposideros armiger. Lineage (NCBI taxonomy): Eukaryota > Metazoa > Chordata > Mammalia > Chiroptera > Hipposideridae > Hipposideros > Hipposideros armiger. The sequence goes on along the minus strand of NW_017732173.1, from coordinate 195,036 downwards.
GATTTCTCTCCCTTTCTCTCTCTCTCTCTCTCTCTCTCTCTCTCTCTCTCTCTCTCTCTNTCTCTCTCTCTCTCTCTCTCTCTCTCTCTCTCTCTCTCTATATATATATATATATATATATATATATATATATATATAACTTCTGGTATTTGAGAAAATGATTTAATTTATTTGTGGACTTCACTTGAATTGTGGTTCTCAACTTTACTAATCAAATATAACAGAATAGTCACAAAAGGGAATTTATAGGAATGCCAGAGTTGAAAGCAGCTTGACCCCTTCCCAGCACAGCATCTGCTGAGATGACCCGAAAGTTGCTATTTAAATGAACAGTGATGCTTTCAGACACTCTGTCTTACAAAGGGAGGGGAGAGGACAAAGGGACCAGAAAGCACAGCTGTGGGATTTGCTCACAGGACAGGTATCCCAAGAAGATCAGGCATCCCTCTTTCACCCCACTTCCCTTCCCTTCTTTCTTGGCACTGGGGAAATTCTGCCAGTGAAAGAACTATGTTTGGAAGAAGGAATTTGCTCCTCAGGAAAGACAACTTGGCTGCCCGTCAATCACATAGCAAGTGCGCGTCTGAGTCTGAGCAGTTACTTGCTCCCTTTAAGGGGCAAAGAAGCCTCTAGATGAGCATGAACCCAGGAGGGGGCCTGCTCTGCTCCACCTTCTAAAGAGGGGTCCTCAAAGCCTGAATGTGCTCATTCAACTGCATATTCCTGAGCCCCACCCCCAAAGATTCCACATTGGGGGGATGATGCAAAGAAATTGCATTTAATAAGCATTCCCAAGAGATTCTATCCACACCTTGGAGAAATACTATTAGAATGACAGCTGATGTGGGAATCTTGAAGCAGGATGGGGCCATGGGTACAGGAGGTGGTAGGGGTGTGGGGAAACAGCACGTTTCTAGAGACCCGTTGCTTATTTTGAAATTTTGCCCTGAGATGGCTTAGTTGCCACCTTTCTGACCATTCCCTCTACCCTCCCTTATCAATGATGAAGTTCCTTTGGGGAGGAATTAAAGGGGGAGGACAGGCTGGCCAGCCACTGAAGACCTCCAAACTTCCTGGCTTCCCATGGCTTCACTGATTGTGAGCTCATTAAAGCAGCTAGGAGAGGATCTGGCGATTCAGCACCCGTTTTTTAAGAAGAGGAAAGATGCTGAGGGCTCCAAAGGAGCTAGGTTGCATGTCTAGTCTTCAGCGAGGCCACTCGTCACCTCCAAAGTCAGGCGTTAACATTCCTCCTTGAAACTCATGCTGATGGGCTATAATTTATGTATCCCATGCCATTGTATGGGATTGCTTCTTTAATTTATGGGATTGCTTCTTTAATCCTTTTAAGTAACCGTAATAAATCCATTCCAAAATTGGTGCTTAGCAATTGATCTTAGACCACTGCGTTTTAGAACCCATGGGGCCAGCAGGGAATCACATAATCCAATGTCACTTAGAAGGAAGAAAATCAGGCAGAAAGGAGGCAAGTGACTAACCTAGTATCACACAGCAAGACATGGTACAAAAGGCACAGAACATGGGTGTCTGGACCCCAGGGAAGGACCTGTTACTTCTGCAAAACAGCGCGGAGAAACACCAGTGACTTAAATGAAAACAAAAGTTACAGGTTCCCAGGTTTCCTTATCAGAACACTTGTGACGTGCTTTCAGAATAAATCTTTGAAGGTTTTATGTTTACTGTGTTGGGTGAGATAAGGATGTGAGCAAACCAAGTGATGACAGATGGTGACAGGTTACTTATCTGGTAACCTCAGCTCCTAAAAACACACCGAGATCCAAGAAGTTTGCAAAACAATAAAAGTCTCTGAGCCATCAAATTCAGGTCTCCTTGGCCTGGCCTAACATTGTGCTTATTCTCCCCATAAGGCAGTGCGTCGGGTTCTAGTCTGCTTTTAGATCAGACAAATCTATCAAGCTTGGTCACAGGGGACATGCCACCAGCTCAGCGGACTAGAAGCAGCAAATTAAAAGGAGAAAAAAAAAAACAAGTGGTGCACAAAGAGTCGGCAATTGAGTACAAATGAGCACTAGGAAGTGAATGAGGAGACGGAATTAAACTGTTGACCCTGAGGATGGAGTCTGTGCAAGCAGAGACAGGCCATTGAGTATGAAGGTTAAGGGTCCTCCAAAATGCGAGGGCCCCTGGGGAAACACGGCAGCACTAAACAGGACAGGAATAATAGATGCCTCCCAAGATGACCTTGAGTCATCAAAAGTTCAAATTAGTTTTGGCAAACCAAATTCAAGAAAGTAGGAGAGTCCATTATAGAAAAATTTCCATTAGACTGATTAAAATGAAGGGTAATTAAAGCTTTCATTATTTGTAAAGTTACCTTATATCCCACTTTACTCAGTAATGATGCAACCCTGCCACACATGCGACTCTCTTTGGAAAGAAGCCTCTATTTAAATAGGGGGCTGTGTTTTCTTTCATTTAGACCTTGATCTTCCCTCAGTCATTCTGACAGAGTTAGAACCCATTCCCGTTGCCAGGAGAGGAACCAGCCTCTCGCCCACCCGGACACCTGGACATCCTCTGGGCACTGGGCCTGCTCGTCACGCCAGGGATGCCGGCAGGGGTCCTGGGCAGTCACCTCACCTAACACCCAACACTGTCCCCAAGCCTAGTGGGTGTGGCCCACATGTTCCCTGGAAATATTCTCAGTCAGGGATTCCCTGTGGCAGCTTCTATTCCTTGATTCCTTCCTTTTTTTTTTTTTTTGAAATTCGTAATTTAAATTAAATTAAAATTTAGTGTAATTTAATTTTTATCAGAATTGTGCACGCACATAGTTTAAAGAGCCAAATAGTTGTCACTGAGTCCCCTTCTCCAGGAGCAGTTATGCTCATCCGCTTCAGCTGAGTTTTGTTTCCTTGTTTCATATTTACGAGTTTGTCCGTATTTCTAAGTAACATGCTTATATTGTTTAGATTTTTTTTCCCCAAGTGTTCCCTATCAAACCTCCCATGTGAAGGATGAGAATCTTGCTATTTTTAACCTCCCCACTGTCAGGGCACATGTAGTTTGTCAGCCACCTGGGAGCTTGCAGGGAGCTCTCTGTTAGCTGCCTCTTACCCTCACTTCCAGAGGCACCTGGCGCCACCACGCTGTGAGCTGGTGGCGGGTGGTCTGCGGTATAAATCCGACTGCCAGATACCCCAGTGCTGGCTGCAGTCAATCAGCATGGCTCCAGCTGTTTTTCAGTTTCCAAAATTGTGGTGCTCCCATTTCCTATGTCCTTATTGGTTTACACTTTAAAACAAAACCAAAACCCTTACTGTCATTTTGATGAGGCTCAGAAGGGAGTGGAGATTAAATGCCTGTGTTAATTCACCATCTTTGACAGAAAGTCTGTCATTGCTTTTTTTTTTTCTTTTCCAGAGAACAAATTATTTTCCATGGAAATTCGCTTGACAAAAACATCCAACTCACTGAAGCCAACAGCTTGAGTTTCCCTCTAGATCATCTTCCAATCAATGACTACAAAGGAAATTAAAAGTCAATGGTAGTCTGCCATTGAGGGAGAGGGGAGAGGGAAGGAGAGGAGGGGAGGGGAGGGGAGGGGAGGGGAGGGAAAGTGGAAAAGATTTTTCCCCTGAAAGAATCTGGCTTATAAACCAGATTCAACTCTTACAAACTTTTTAAAAAAGAACTTTTCTGAACTTTACGATGCTTTTCCCTCTGTGGATTCCTGTTCCGCTCCCTGCATGTGTTCCTTACCAATCACCTACTTTGCTATTCCTTGGAAGAACAAGCTTTTGGTCGATTTAGGAGAATGTGTGTGTCTGAGTGTACCCACCTGTGCTCTTTCATTTATACCCACTCATTCTTGATTGGCCATGCCATTTATTACTTACCTATCTTTCTCACTCGTGGTGGCCAGACCCACTCATCCCACATCACTTCTGCAGGAGCCAACATTGAATTGGTCCCGTTTACTGGCACTCTCAACCTCTGACTGAACAAATGCCCCCCCCCCGCCCCCCACTTTTGTCATGTCCTTAGCTCCCTCTTGCACATCCTCACTCCCAAAACTGTTCTCCTAGGCAGAGCTTCCTTGTCCACATTCTCAATGGAAAATCCTCCTCTCTTTCTCACACTGTCTCTAAATCCACAGCTTCTGTAGTATCTGCGAAGAAGAGGGGGTCCTTCCCTCTTTCTGAGATCAAGTGTTTCAGGGCTTGTATTTGATTCCTGCCCTCCTCACTTCCTCCATCCGTCATCCCTGTCTCATCTTTAACATCTTCCTCTTCACTGGATCGCTCATATTCCTAGGATGGTTTTCTTATTAAGATGCCCCTTTAACCCTCCAACCTTCTGTGCTGCCATATTCTCTTCTTAAAAGACAGAGCTACGCAGGCTGCCCCAACTGCCCATCACCTAGGGGTTCCCTCTGTCCTCCCCAGGGCCCTGTTTGAGTCATCTGCCCACTGAGGCCTGCTGGGTCCTAGCCTACCTTGGCTGGGGGAAGGGGGGTCTTCAATTCTCTGCATTCCTCTCCTGCCTCACACCCTCTTCCCCATAACAACATCAGCTTACACATTTCTATCTAAAAAAAAAAAAAAATCAACTACAAAGCCAGTAGCTGAACCTGCCCAAACTAGGTGCACTTTTTAATATGGGACTGGATGAAGGTGGGAGTGTAATTCCATATTTTTACTTAATTGTTTAAATGAAGGCTTATCTAATAAGGATGTAAATTTGTGTTTTAAGGTTTGAAATACTTCTAAAATAATCCTCTCTTGCAGCACTTTGGTGATTTATATCTTCATTTTGTCATGGCAAGAGTAAAGTTATGCAAGCAGAATAACAATTACTTATCAGAAGTAAAATCTTATGCAAATGTTTTTCAGCCCAATATAAAATTAGCAATTCTTCATATGACTAATGACTATATGACCTTATGATAACTGTAAACACGAAAAACAAAAGATCAAGGGACTCTAAAATAAGCACTTGGGATAACAGAAGGGTTGTGCAGGCGCTCAGCACGGTAAACGTGAAACCAAAAAATAATCATCGTATACTTCTAAAGATCTTTAAACTCAGAGCGACGCAAACCATTGCACAGTGGTTATTCTCTTCCCGCCCCGACCCAAGCAAAATCCTTAACAGACAAGACTTTTCAGCTTTTTAAAGCACAAGCAAATATATCCCTTACTGAAATCAAATAGAAGAACAATATAAAGCTGAATTATGCTAGAAATTATCAAACTCCGTAAATCAATGAAGTTGCAAAGAATTGACAATAACTCAAATTATTAAATTAATAAAGTTTTTTCTATTGATATAGTTTCAAATTCTAACAGTTCACAATTCTCATAGTAACATGTGCATTTAATAGAATTGAATGCTTAACAAACATCAAATCACATTTAGTCAGCTAATAGTTGAGCGACTGCTCTGTACAGAACGTTAGAACAGATGTCATGGTGAAACCCAGACAGCAACCCAATAACTATGTAAACCTGGTGCCACAGGAGGTCACTGTCATGTTTGGAAGATGGAATACATTAATCATACACACAATAACTGAAGATGCTCTATCAGCTGAACAAAGCTGTACATGTTTGAAGGGCTGAATAGAATGGTTAGGTAACATACATCCTGGAATATAAAAAGTCTCCGGGAAGACTGTTGAGGCAGAAACAGGAAAAGTACAGGTTGGCAGTGAGGAGGGAGAGAGAAGTCTTCCCAGAAGGATGGCCTGTGAAAATCTGACTAAGGAGAAACACACAGGGAATGGGGAGGGCAGCCCAAAGGCCAGGCTGGATGGACACCGTCACTTCCTTCCCTTCTCGCCGCTGTCAATAGCCTCCCAATTGCGTTCTACCCACAAAAAGTCTCTGCGCACAGCTATTATATCACCACCTTGAAGCTCAATCTCACTCTCATTCTGCTCAACAAGCGATGGCTTCCACCGCCTCCCAAACCGAGTTCAGGCTCCCGAGTAACACACAGTAAGTTCTCAACGCATTTGACTGTGTGTGATGCCTTTCATATCTCCTGTTCAATTTGACAGATCTAGAAGGCAAAAACCAATCTTGCTTATTTTTCGATATTTTGGTATGTAATAGCTCTTACAAGTAACTTATGCGTAGAAGTTCAAAACATATTTATTAAATGAATGAACAGATGATTGAATTAATAAATTTCATGCGATACTGGCAGAATGGGTGAGTCAGTTGGTAGATGACCTTGAATGGGAAATTAGAAGTTTAGATTTGGTTCAACAGACTCTAGCAAGCTACTAGATGAGTCTGTTGGGTAGTAACATGATAAAAATGGTGTTTGGCGTAACTTGTTTTAGTTGTGGTTATAGGGAATATTATCCCAGCAGTAGAAAAATCACTTTGCTAATAATATTTTGCTAACCAGGTGAGTAAAACAAGGTGAGAATATTTGTCCGTTGATTACTTACTAATGTGCACATTCCTTCAATAAATACCAAAAAAAGAAATTTGTCACATGGATCCTTTATTTTAAATGAGTTCAGTCTATGAGATGATTTATTCTTTTCAGGGTAGGTACTAGTTATGGTTTCTTGATTTTAAAGAACAGCAACCAAATACCTTAGAAATTAAGGACAGATATTCTTATTTATGAATTAGAAATATTCTCCATATTAGAATCTTCCAAATTGACACTCAAATAAAATTTAAAAACTGAAAAAAACTCCATTTTGTCTATTTCTATTCCAGTGAAGAATACTTGAGTTTTTTGTTTTATCACAGCTAAAATTAATTAGGTGGCTGTTAACATAAGTAGAACTTTATAATCTAGTAAAACATTTGGATGTTAAATTAATGAATTCATCAGCATTTGAAAATGTCAGTGCATTAAAATGTGTCAAGAGGTTGTAAACTGGTGCCCATTCTTTCCGAGAACTCGGTCTTTCTCTGCGCAAGCCTCACCCTTCCTACCATGTGCTAGAAAGTAATGGATGACAGGAGGCGGTGTAGCAGCACAGGTAATTCTGAGGAAGAGATTAATTAGTGTAGAGGTTCTCAATCTTGGCTGCTTATTAGGAACACCTGGAGCTTTGAACAGCTATGATTTCTTAAGCCACACCCCAGACCAATGTCAATATATTTACTCCCCCTCCTTCCGGTGATTTTGTTATCCAGGCTTGTGAACCAGAGAATTAGTATTTTCTTTAGCCATGGAAAAATAATTTCCATGTCTGATTTTCTTGATATAGAATCAAATAGATGAAATAGTCTAGGGGCAAATATATGATGCTACTAATTTTATTTTAAAGAAAAGAAACTTTTACTTTACCTGCCTTCTGAAAATATACAATCTTTTCATACACAGCATCAGCATTTTCAATCAAGGCCTTGAGGGACTGGATCATCTGCAAAGGAAACACCCAGACACGTGGTTACACGTGACAACGACACACGCACAAGGCTCCTCCCCTAAAATCAGCCTGAGGTGATGACGCACAATGCGCTTTTATCTGACTTCCCACCACTCAAGTTCAAATGTGCATGTGAAAAATGATACAATCATGCATCCCCAGGTAATGGTTTAAACAAGACTGTGAGTTTTATATTTCAGGTATAGTTAGGCTTGTACAACATTGAATTTGAACCTTGAGTCAGTTCTAAACCGAGTTCGTTTCAGTGTGAAAAGCTACAAATAAATACATGCACCCATCTGATCTATGTTTTATATCATATTTTCAGTCATTCACTATAATATAACCTTTAACTTCATCTTACAGAATGCTCCAACACCTACACAACCTTACCCATTTTAAACCATTAGTTTAAAACTTACAATCAGGATCAAAAAACATCTATTATTAGATGTATCACTAATGAGACCATTCAAACTAGTATTTTTAGTGTCCCTATCAATGATATTAAAATATTCAAGTTTGAGTTCTTATTCCAAATTGCAAGTGCTTACTTTAAAAGCCTAGCTTGAATAAGAAAAAGGATCAAGACACATTATTTTATTTATCAAAATGTTGGGAAAAGATCTGTCTCAAGTAATCTTTTTGGCTCTAAAATTACTATGAAAATAGGATAGACAGGTTCAGCTCTCATGGCTCAAATGGATACAATTATAGATGCTTACTTTTGTCCAAATATTGTGCATTATAGTATTACTCATCTATTTTACATGACCATTCTAAATGACAAACACCAATCCATCATTCTTCATCCCTTTAAATTCAGCCTTGCTTTTCTTTATAGTATTTTATCATTAGCTGCCATAGTAAGTATTTTTATAAAAACTAAATATATGTACGCTCAAAAGATTATTTGTATAACTCAAAGAACACCATATTTGGGGTAGTTACACTTATTTAAACTAAAGCATAGTCAACATGGCCCTTAAGAAGTGCACCAGATTCTTAAAGTGAGTCTCACAGCACTTGCTACCTTCCACTGTTCTAAGAAAATTACAGTCAACACCCAAAGGTTTGAAGGCCAAAGCAGGCATTCTTTTATATTTTCATTCATTACTCATGGAAGATCTACTCTAGGAAGCCCCTGAGGAGGATCTGGGGGCACAGTGACCCACAGGGTATTGCCCATCTTCGCGGAGCTCACAGCCCAGTGGTGGGGCTTACACCTTGGAATTCTGTGTTTTCACATTCATTCTTCATAATCTGAGTCCTTCCTATAAATGAAAACAGTCTATTTTACAGCTTGGCATATTGAACAGGCAGTGATAAAAATGAATAGTTAAGAAGATTATAATGGTATAAAGTCATTTGTACTGTTACATAATTCACATACTGAAAAGGTTCATATCGTCATCGGTAACCTTTTTCAGCTTTGATGTCAAGCCAAATGAGAGATATGAAGAAGCAAGGACTTCTTCAAGCAATGATGGTGGTTGTCATAGCTCAGTATCAAAGAACTGGCCAACCGTGCCCTCATCATTCGAATAGGAAAAAAGAAATACAAGCAATAAAATGAACCTGGTTGTGAAACAAATGGGTGGGACAGGAGCAATAACAGAAGGAATGGAGAACAAAGCTGCAGGATTGAGCACAGGCTCAGGCATGTAGACAAGCTGTGGGGGAAAGGTGGTCGAAATGGATTCATACTGGGGGTGGCACAGGGGCAGAAAGAGCACATCTTTCTCCAGGTTCAAATCGTGGCTCTGCTATTCATTAGCTTTGTCATCTAGGACAAGATATTAAACGTCATGGGGCCATAATTTCCTGCCTGTAAAATGAGATTAATAAAAGATACCACCCTCATAATGTTGTGAGAATTAAATGAAAGGATGCATGTGACTGGCTCAATGAAGACACCTGCGGTTGGTAGATGTCACAGCTGACTCCCCAGTTATCCAGGGGCCTAGCGGAGCGTGTTCAGGGAGCCCAAAATTAGCTGAATTGAGTATGCCTTCTTTTTATATGCTCAATGGCAATGTTTCAAACACCCATCACTGATATTAGTTTTACTTGAAAAGCCTGGTGTGACGAAGCTCAGAGAAAACAACAAATGGCATTATTACTCTTTGAAGCATCTTCCAGTATCACCAAAGGTTAATATCATCTTTCAGTTGTATAACACATACATACAAGGCTTAAGAAATGCACATCCATCTCGAGGGGCTGGAGAGGACAGCTCCCCTGCTTCCTGTGCTCTGCAATGCATGGGAGGATCAAGCCTTTATTCTTGGGATAATCTTTACTGAGGCCCTGTAAGTGGTCCCCTGAGCTACATGCTAAGAATGAATAAAACAGAGCTGCTGACCCTGAACGGTGAGCAAACAATTAATGACAATAATATGCTATTGGGTGTGACGAAGTTAAATACTCCTATGCCACGTAGGTTGGTAGGATATTTAACGGTGGGTCCTAGCAGTGTCCTGGTGTCCACGTTGATGCCCCATGTGTGGCACGGGCTTCAGTGTGAAAGTTCTCCCCATAATAGGATGAATATGCCCCCTCCCCCTTACTTATGAGCAGTGTATAGAATATGAAGGTGGCTAATACACCAGCATGGAAAATGCAAACACAGTGGAAAGCCATTCCTCTCAGGTTTGTAAGTGGAGAGCAGCAGGTATCTGCAGGCTGTGTTAGAGGGGAATTTCGGAGGTAGCCAGATGAGGAGAAGGTCGGCACCCAGTAAACAAGCAGCAGAGCAGACCAGGCAGGAAGAAAACACATGCAGGCCTTAGCAGAGATGATTCACCGCGCCACACCTGCTATTAAATGTTTTTACCACTTCCTTTGGGAGGAGGAACTGCCAGTTTATACCTTTTTATAGTTTTAGGGTATATATTTATAGTTAGGGTGTATATTTATCATTAAATTACTATATGGCAAACAGTTCATAGTTCTTGTCCATAGCAGGAGCTCATTAATCCTCAACTCGTGCAGTATTTGCATAAGTTCTTCTTGAGTGAAGGAGTCCCTCTAGGTATTCTTCAGGAAGCTCTCTGGAAAGTCCCTGCAAGCGCACTTGGTTAAGGGTCCAGAGGGCTGAGAGGGCTGGCCAGGCGATGGGCTTTCTCACCTGCCTGCCCAGCTGGCTGCTGTCTGGCTTTCATTCAGCGGACAACTGTGATTGATGGTAGAGCACATGGCATTGAGGACACAGCACGGACAAGATGGGAGTGCTGTTTGATCTCATGGGGACTACAATCTCTGTCTGGGTCGGCTACTTGATAACAGGTTGTGGTTATAAATAGTACAAGTGTTGGTTGCATGAATCAAAGCGAAAGCAATTCAGTGCCTCCTCTGCATCAAGTACATACATGGTGATTTCTATTTCATTTAATGCTCACAAAATCCATGGGAGGTGGGTATTTAGGGTGTTAGTTTTACAGATGCAAACACAGAAGAGCTGAGTTCAGCAACTTTCTCAAGGTCATCTGGTATTATGGGCAGAAGGACTGTAGCTAATGAACAATGGAACTGGTATTCTGTTTGACCTCAGAGCCTCTGCTTTTTCCACAGCACCATGATAGGTCTTGACATGAGGAGGAGGAGGAGGAGGAGGAGGAGGAGGAGAAAGACACTCCAACCAGAAAGATGTATAAATGGAAAAGAGAACTGAGTAACTCCTCATAGGTACTACACACAGTATGGCAGTATCATCTCAACTACGGACACGGACCCAGAATTGTTTGGTTTTTTTAAAAATAATATTTCTATAAAGTGCTTTGGAAAAACATTTAAAAAAATGACAACAATAAATAATTTACTTGGCTCTACTTAACAATTTATTATTATAGCAGAGAAATCATTTATATTTAATGTGAAACTACTAGAATAAGCATCTCAGACAAAAGCAGACATGTGGGGAGGGTCATCAAAAGATGAGTCAGAGGGAAAAACTGCTTTATCTTATTTTCTCTGCATATATTAAATTAATATGTGAATACAATGCAAGGCTCATTAGAGTGGTTGGTTTTATAAGTATTATTTGCATTAATGCAAATGCCTTAATTTCATCAATCCCCCTTAAATGTACAAGTCTTGGCACAGCAATCAGACATCCTGTTGCCTGCCCTAGTAACTTACCATGTGGACACTCATACTGTTTATAAATTACAAGATGCTTTTATATATTATAGCTGTTGCTAATGGATTTTATATTAATGTCTAGTTACCAGGATCTTTTCTAAATTTCTGGAACTAATGCATTAGGAAAAAAAATCTATGGATTTAATATAGCCCAGAAACCCATTTCATAAATTTGATCAACTTTCATATAAGAATTTAATACAGGACTCAAGCAGATGAAAAGCAGGAAGTTTCAACTAAAGGCAAAGTAGAAATTAAAATTCAGATTTTATTAAGCTGGAAAGAAACCAGAAATGCCTTTTATAAGAATGCTCTTTTTTGAAAATAACTCCCATGTTAGAATAAGGCAAACTTCTCTGTTTATAGATATGTTATGAGAAGGACTATTACTATATTAATATATTGAATATTACTGGATATCTGTAGACTGCTTCTTTATTTCCTGTTTTGAAATGTGCATATCATTTAGGAAAATTCTGTTTTCAGAAGAAGCAAATCTATGATTTTATATAAGACTCTTATGCCTGATTTTGGACAATACACCAAATCTCAAGAACACAGATTTTGATAATTATGAAAATAATTTTTCAATAAGTGATTTGTCAATAAGTCCTTGAGAGAAATTTAATAGCAACAGTAATAACATCTTCTGAATTCTATATGTTTCCCCCTTTATCTTGCTTTCATCCTCAGTTTCAGTTAGAAAAAGCCTCTCTTAAGACCTGCCTTTGCCTGTCCCCATCTTAACAAATGGAAGTTGCTGCTGCTTTGGTTGTAGCTGTTTCTAATGATGGTACAAAGTCTGAGAAGTGTGAAAGTTGTTATAAAACGTAGCAAAAACGGTTGGTCCTTTTACACAGCTTCACATAACAGGTAAATATATTCCCCAACTAAAATAATTGATCATCATTCTCAAACTTGCCAATGGACTTATGAAAATGATACGCCTGGCCCCCACTGAACACCCCCAGAGTTCCAAGTCTGTCTTGGAGATTCACGGTAGGCCTCGGTGGATGGTGAATGCCCAGGTGGCAGGTGTCGTTTCAGGTACCACCGGCTCAAGAAGGACCTGGGAGGGCTGGCCCAAAGCTGGACTTGCCTCTCAGAGATGAATAACAAAACGGCAAATGTGAATCAGGGATGGAGGTCTTTGAAAGATGAACTAATTCAATCCAGAGCAGTATTCTCCCTCTAATGACAAGTATCTTTACGACAGTCTCTAATTCTAAAGCTCAGTGTCACTGGAGGATTATCACCCTTTTGCTACACAGCCCTATAAAGTGAGTTGCTTCACTAACGCTGAGAATGGGACAGAAAATAAGAACACAATTTCCTCAGCAATCTGTAACCTTTAGTGGTTTTTTCCCATGATCTTGAGAGTAACATCTCTCTGAGTTAATAACACTATCTTTTTTTTTTTAACACTTCAAAATAATTATTACTATGTAGGTGAAAAAAATCTTTAGCATCAAATGCAGAAAAAGTGAAATTCAGGGGTAACATTTTCTTTCACTAAAGCTTCCTTCCAAGGACAGCAAAATGTCACAAAGTTGAACTATGGGAGATAAACCACTTATATAGTTATTGTTTATCCTTTCGGAGTTCATAAGTGCAGTGATTGGGTGTTCACACTTGTATGTGAGATGTGCCTCCCATAAACCTTGTTACATCTGCACATTACCCGTCTGACGTGAAAAAATAATAATAATAATAAATAAATAAATAAATAAATAAATAAATAAAGTTATTGTTGGAAAATACAACAAAGCATTTAACACTTGAAAATGAAATAAAAAATCACACATTTGAACTGGGGTGTGAAAGTTCCATCGCTGTGGGGGGGTCTTTGTCCAGCTGCACACTACAATGAAAGCCAGCCCCCTCTCCATCTCACACAGGTGAAGGGTTGTGGCCACGTGCTGCTGTGTGGCGGAGGGCAGAGGGCTGGGTACCATCCAGGGGCTGAGCCATGCCAGGTCATTAATAGCTGCAGTCATCATCCTTTCCAGCAAGGTCACTATGAAAACACTTTCTTAAATAATGAACCATTTCCAGAGTAACTTGTCCTAGTTTCTTCATGAAATCTCACTTCTGCGTCCATATTTTTCACTATGCAAATTATAGAAAATGGTAAGAAAAAAATCTATATGATAGAAAAATTATAGAAAGAACCCAAAGCTCTGCCGGATCGAAAAGCACAGCTGAACTGTAAACAAACACGTAGAGAGGAGCATATTTTATTTGGGTGCCGCGGCACACTAGATGCATTGCAGGCATGATGGCGAGGGGGCTGGATAGCAACCAGTGTGAAATGCTGTTAAGCTCTGTAGGCACTGCCATCCCGTTAGAGCACGGCAGGGAAATGTGGCTAGAAAAGGAGCGACAGGCCAGATAGGACGGGATACAGAATTACGAATTTAAGCAGGGGCTCTGGGTGATCAAAGTGGAATTTGAGAAGTATGAACAAAGGGTGATGGAGGAAATGGGGGTGGAGGGCCTGAAAGTGGGGGCAGAGGCAGGCTGGGAGCCACTGCTATAGGAGAGACACAGGAGGCCCAGAGGAGCTGATAACGGATGGGACTGAGTGATTGATTAGGTAGGGAAGGACAGAGCAGGACTCAGTGACCGGGGTGCTGTGGGCACAGAAGGATGAGCCAAAGACAGGGAGGGTAAACTGGATAGATAAGAAAAACCACAAAACACTCAACAGCTGTAAAACATTTCACAACTTACAAAGTGTCTTTAATATGCTAACTGATTCAGGATGTGGAGTTCCATCTTAGGTGAGCTGAGTTGGTGGTTGCAACAGGGCAGCCTTGAGAAAAATCTGCAGCAGCAACCAGCAACTGTGTGAAAGCTTGTTGCTGGCACTGGAAAATTGGGAATGTTGTGCATTGAGGTAGCAGCTGAGATGAAAGAAGGCCTACATCTCTGAGAGAGGAATGTTAAGAGAGCTGCGATGAAAACATCACAGTGGTGCCCTAGAATCACTCTGATTAATAAGCAGAGAGGACTAGCGGAAGAGACACAGAAGATGTGATGAGAGGGGAACGGATGGAAGAAGGATATTAAACAGTTACAGATCCATGAGCAGAGTTTCTAGAAGGAGACGAGTCTCCAGGATTAGGAGCTCTGGATTTGGTCATTTGGTAATTGTGGAGAAGGTAATCGCAGTACCGACAGCTCTGCTATCACGCGACAGACGTCATCCTACATATCAATGTCCTATACAAAAATGTGCAATACAAACCACAAGGTTTGTGGGGGAAATGAGGTTAGGGGCACAACTTTCAAAAATGTTGCAGAGACATTAAAAAAGGCAGGAACTGAATAAAAGTGGTAGCACAGTTCTGCATATGTTAAATAGTCAAGGAATGCAAAATTACTACAATGAATGTGGCACCTGGCCTTGAAAAAGACCTGATGTTTGCGTGTGGAAATTGGTGTCAGAAATGTTGCAGCTTGTGAGTTACTATGAAGTGGTAGGAGAGTGATCTGAAATCTGATGAAAAGATGTAACCCAAGATGCGGATGGGAGTAGCTCATAACACACTCGGTGAACTGAAGTAGCTGGTAGGTGTTTGAGGTGTGTTATGTGTCTACTCAGTTCACCAAGGTGCAGTTTTCTGTGTTCACCTGTGTTTCTTGTGGTCAAAACTGTGCACAGCAAACACAAAATCCACCTTCTGCTAAAATTGTTCACTAATGTATCCATCACATTCAAATAAATTTGCATTTTAAAGCAAATGTTTAGCAAAACTGAGGATAAAAGGAAAAGTATTTCAAAATCTTTCTGAGTTTTTTTTCAAAGTCTCCTATGCAATTGTATTGTGAAGTATAAACTCTCAGTTTCTGTCATAGTTAAGTATGGTTTTGGCATCATATATGCCTGCCTCAACACTGTACTCAACTATTTTAACAACCATTTCTTGCCAGAGAATAGATGCCAAGTACTATATAGATCTGGAGAGAATTATGAGTTATGAGTGACCCAGGGTCCACATTCAGGAAGCCAAGAATTCTCTAGCTTTTCAATATTGTCTAACTTTTCATAAAGTTCACGTAGGAGCGAGGGTGGTATGGACCTAAGTGAAGAATGGGGCTCTCCCACAGTTTTTACCTAAACACTGATGCCATCTGAATCTCCTATGCATGAAATTTCAGATCAAATCCTGTAAAGTAACATCACATCTCATCTGTAGGTCTCTAGTTGATTTTTCACATGATAAAAAGCCTCCTCTACCACACTCAACGTCTCCACCTATAACTCCTCACTCTAAATTAATATATAATCATATCCACACACTTAGAAAGGGCTGCATTTCACATATTAAACTTTAAGTTTAATTAGACTGCAATTTCTGGGGTGAATCACCATGTAAATATAAGATAAAGATGTTATGATTATTATACACAGAGTTATATAGGTTTCTCCTGGTCTCGCCTAAATAACCATTTGGATTCAGTATAAAATTCACAAAAATAAACAGTGTGCAATCAAAACACCAGATTGCCCTAGGTTCTTACTCTCTACCAGTTGCTTTGGCACCCAGTGCACACGGGATGGACCGAAATGTTTACATCTGTGGGTATTTCTGAGAGGCACTTCCAGCAGCAGCCACTAGAAGTCCTTAGTAATACACATTTGTTAGGCTGGAGGAGAGAGAATGGAGCAGAGATGAGAGAAAACGCCACAAAGAGGAAATCAGGGGTTGGGGGAGAGTACTATGTAGAGGAATAAAAGAAAAAAACAGAAGACAAAATCACAGAGGCAGAGTTTAGTAGAGGAATTAAAACAGTGAATGTACCATGTTGATTTATTTACCCAACGATAAATTTTTAAATCAGGTAAGAAATTTTTATTTTATACAGACAACTGAATAAACTATAAAGCCATGACCAAAACCTTAGTCACTCATATTTCTAGATTAAGTGGGATTTAGCATTAGAAGTCTCTATATGTTCCCAAACATATTTAAATAGAGCAGGGTCTGGAGAAGCTCCACTGTGCAACACAGCCTGGGGAAAACAGAAAAGGGCTCTGGAAAAACCAGGGGCTCCTATGTACCAGAGGATTAGTCATGAAGACAATGCACAGGTTTTAAATTGTTCTTTTTACTGTCAATTGTTGGCAAAGTTTAAAAACTTCCAAATAGTTTTAGTTTCACAAAGGACACGGGATTTCAAATGGTTGAGTAGAATTTTGGTTTTGATCTCGTTTCTGTTTCTGGCCCTGTATAATACAATACTCAGAGAAAACAAAAATTATTGAAAATTGAGCAGAAAAAACAGAACCTAAACTAGCCTAAATAGGGACTGCATTGGAATTGTAAAACTATCCAGAAAAACTACATAACAACTCCTATCAGTTCATGCAACAATGTATTATTCCGTGCTTTTCTGTGCAGAGAGCATGCACTTTAATTGTAATAATCTTGTTGCTTCTCCATTTGATGATCCGCCTCATATGATCAGAAGTCTCCATGGGGGTGCTACGTATCATTTCGACATGATCACGGCAGGAGGTTGTATGCAACATTCCCATAGTAACCAGGCTACTTGATAGTGCACACACAAACCCCATCCTGCCTGGGGCCTTTGTGGCTTTGTCAGCCTCGTAACACCCTAAAACTCTTTTCTGCTTTTCTAAACTATGATCATGATGTCCTTACATGACATTCTCATACCATCTCAGACGGCATGAGATTTAAGCGCACCTTGTGCTCCATTTCCCTCTATGGTTCCGAGAGCAGGAAGGAATATGAGTCACTGAGGGACTTGGCAACTTGGACAGGAACTTCCAACTGGGCCTGCAGGCCAAGCGCAGTCCAGTGGGGATGTCGTCTACAGCCAACCACTCACTCCTGCCTCCACTAAGTGCCTGGGATGAGGGAAAGGGTGGCCAAGGCACCAGCTGTCACACCCCGGGGCCTTGGAAGTTTTAAAGATAGTAGATTCAGAAGCTACATCGTGGATGGAAGGGAGTGTCTCCAAAGAACTGATGAGAATGGCTTAAAATCTGGCCTGAATCATCCCTGCAGGAAGGGGAACTTGAACTCCTTCAACCCAAATTATGCAGTGAGCAAGCTACTTCCGGAGAGCAGAGTAGGAACCTCTGGATGCTACATTAACTCCTTCAAGTCACCGAGGGCCGTTTAGAGTTCTGACAGGCTCATTTAAAACTACTCTTACTAAATTAATTAAATTTCAAAAGATATGATTAGAATTAAACACAGTACCACTTTTATTATTGTGTATTTCTATCAAGCCTTTTCTCCAAGGGGATCAAGGGGATTTAGAAAGTCCTAATTAACAGCAGGTAATTCTATCATACTCTTATTGTAAGACATCATTAGTTTCTCCTAGGTTTGTGATAACTAAGTATAGATGGTAGTTAAGAGAGAAAAGTAGTTGGAGACGTCTCTGTAATGAAAAGCAAGATTTTTGAGCACAGTGAGCATCCGCAGTATCCCAGGAATGGGAGCTAGAAGACAAGAAGGCACTGGACCAGCTACTACGGTATTTACCGTACAAACCCAGGCATTCTTCCTGAGGTTGACCACATAACTCACGTGTTTCTGGGTCTTCCCCTTTCGGAGTAGAGTGATAACTAGCCTAGCAAGTTGGTGGGAAATCTTACCTTCTGCTTTTCACTTTATAACTTTAAACCGGCCTTTATGAAAGCGAGTTGCCATGCTCTCTAAACTGCAAAGCTGCTGCTATGAAGATTGGAGTGATGTGAAAATACACACACGTAAAGGTCTTCAAGCCTCAAGAGCTGCCTATTTCTAGCCTTTGAACACTAATAATGAACACTAATAATAATAATGACTACCATTTATGGAGAATTTATCATGTTCTGGGCTACTTATATGTAACCTCATACTCTCTAAGGTGATGGTGCTGTGCCTGTTTTACAAATCAGGAAATGGACTTGCCCCCAGTCATAGAGGAAGCGCCAGAACAGTGACTTTCTCATCATCATATTCTTTCCTAGCACCACCTCCTGAAAAAAACCCACTCAGCTACTTCCTAGGGAAAAGGAAGGTTCCTCCTCTACCCCTCAATTTTTCGTCACAATGTCTGTAGAAGAACAATCTTGTGCACAGGTATTCACATTCCATGAACACCTGCCCAGAGGGTCTGGGTGAATTCACAGCTGTATTTATTGAGATGTGCCCTTGGCAAAGCACACCAGGGCAAATCTTCTGTTGGGTGCCAGTAGCCCTGGGAGTCAGCTCAGGATGGCAGGTGAGATGACAAAGACAAGGATTTCCCAAGGTGGGGTAGGAGCTGGTGGAGGCAAGATTTCTTCCCCCAGGAGTCCCCGACTGTGGTATGGCTCACCCCCAGGGCCAGGGAGTGTCAGAGATGAATCGGGTATGACAATTGCGAGAAGGTAGCTGTCTGGCACTCAGGGACTTTCCTGCTTGGCCCACCAGGGGCCCATGGCCACCGATTAGCTCACATGACAACTGATCTACTAGCACGCTTTGGAAAGTAATGAAATACTACACGTGTCTGAGGCGTGTTCCCCTGAGGGTGGCTGCATTGAATCTGGTTCCTCTCCTGGCCAGGTGAGCAACTAAGAGCCTGACCTCTTCCTCCTGCTCTCCCCTCCACTCTTCAACCTGCTATACTTGCTTCTTAGAACATATCAATCTTTAAATAGGAATTTCAGACAAGGCAAAGCACCCTCTGACCAAGGGTAGCGGAGACTTCGAGGGCTTACACAAGAGGTACATGATCTAGGGCGCTGGGACCCTCATGGCTTCCTTCCTCGCACCTGTTCCAGGCCCAGCCCCTTCTGCCTCTGACCTCACCCTCCCCACAAGCATCTGGAGCTGTCCAGGTACCTCAGGTGTCCTCTTCTTCCTGGAATGGCAAAGCCCCTACTCCCTGCCTTAGGACACGGGTGCTACCACCTGGTACAAAGACTGGAAGAGCAGCCAATCCGCCCTCCACCCCTTCACCAGCCCCCAAACCTGACCTTCCCAAGGAGGGCTTTTTGTGATCATATAAATCGGTCAAGTTCAGGGAAATACAGGCACTCTGGGCCAGAGACATAGGGCAGAAACGACCTCTGCATTGTGAAGATGGAGGTCCTTTTCAGTCATTCATTCATCAACATATTTGGAGTGCCTAATCTGTGGTGAGAACACAGTGGCGAACACTGTCCCTGCCGTCCTAGAGCTCAGATTTAGGGGCGGGGGAGAGAGGTACCTTCCAAAAAGGAATCAAGTCAATGAATGTATGATTACAAGTTGGAATAAGAAGGCGAGGAACAGCAGGAAGAGCAGGAGGGTGTGGAATCCAGCGCTTTCCTATCCCCCTGGTGTGAGAAGGCCTCCCAGATTTGGTCTCCACCCTCAGCACCCTTTCTAATCCCTCCCTTTATGAGACAGCTTTAAATAAAATGTGGTTAGCATGGCCTGGATTTTATAATCTGAGAGAAAGCTCTCCTCCCTCTTAGGGAGGGTGAAAGGAAACGGGGTTTTTAGAGACGATGAGGAGCCTGCTTGCTAACTCCACCCAATTCCCCTTTCTCTACCCAGCCTTTACCCTCCCCTAACAAGAACCGCTTGATCTGACTGAGAAAAGGAGCACCAACCACTTAACTGGATTCTTTGGCTGGTTCTTAATGCCCCCTTACCAAGCAGTGCGATCGTGACTATGCGTCTCACTAAATGTGTAAAGTTACAAATTTTAGTGGATTATGTAACACAAAACTTGGGTTGATTGTCACCATTTTCTATGGACACAGCATGCTTGCCTCGTAAGCACTGTAAGAAATCAGAGCAAACTTTAATTTTCATGGCTTTTTTCTCCCAGTGTTCCACCTCTAGTGTCTTTGGGTTCCTGACCAGCAAGTGCTAACAATTAGAGGACAGAGGCACTCAAGCGATTATAGCACTCTCCTCCTACTGGGTTAATAAGTAGACTGATGTTCTTAAGGATCAACATTCAAAATACATTGAGCACATTACTAAAAGAAAGAAAAGCCTTTAAGATCATAATGTAAGCTGACAAAAGTGAATTTGGAAACCAGTGCATCGAATAAAATAACCTAAGGACTTTTCTCCCCATCTTCCTTTCGAGGGGTTGACAAACTTTTTCTGTAAAGGAGCGGACAGTCCCTATGTTAGGCTTTGAAGCTACGGCTTAGTTTCCGTTGCAAATACTCAGCTCTGCAGTTTTAGTGAGAAAGCAGTTACAGAGAAAATGTAATGCATATGGCTGTGCTTTAATTAAACTTAGCTTATGGACACAGAGGTGTGAATTTCATATGAATTTCACATGTCATGAAATACTGTTATTTTTAATTTTTTTTCAATCATTTAACATGTAAAAACCATTCTTAGCGTGCAGACCATAAGCCCCCACTTCCCAAGGGCTGCTCTAACATGTTACTATATGATGCATCAACTCAAATAGCCATTTGTATTCACAAAGATAGGTTTTTACTTTTGGCACCAGATCACTGATTAAAAAGCTAAAATTATTTTGTGCCATATAATGACAGAAATGATGGTGTATCTCCATTTGATCACTCTCCAGTGTAGAAGGGTAATAATTATAAAGAAAATTAGAATAATCAACACTGAGTTCAAAGAAAGTACTTGAATTAAAGATTTCTATAAGTAGATACAGGATCTCCTATACAAAATCTCCATATAAAAATCTGTAATATTTAGCCCTACTGATTTGACTAATATTAAATATAGTAGGGAAATAAATATTTTAAACTACTTAACATGGTATTTTTAAGTCTGTAGAATTAAACTTAACTCTTAACACATCATATTGTCCACCCACTGAGTTTACTCTGAGAGTAATTTTCTTATGGTTCAGAATTTGAAATGCCCTAATTAAGTTAGAAAAGACTTTAAAACCATTATTAAGTGTTGTTTTTATTCCTGATGAATTCGTGTGGTGGTAAAATCAGATTTGTGGTAATCAAAGGTGGTTATTTTTGTGGGCTGAGTGGCATTAATTATTTCACGGCAGTCTGGGGGAATATAAGTGAACAGAATGAAAAACAGTCACTGTTAAAATAGAAAAACAACTGACAGTTCCTGCAGTCCCCACTGAGAGAACAGTTCATGTGCTCTGTTGATGGAGAGAAGTCACCATCCAGACAGGGACTGAGGGTAAGCCTTCCCACCTATGCGAAAACGAGAAACAATGAATCCATAGGCAGTGCTTAATTATTTCAGTCTAACGAAGTGAGGCTTCAAAGCTTATATAGTACCAAATGTTATTTATAGGAATACATCTATTTGCAGAGAAAAACCACTGCCTCATTATTCAATAGGCTGTGGAAAAATACGTTTAATTTTTTTTTTCCAGTTCATGACTAGCGATGTAACAGACAGGGGAAAAAAGTGAGAAATCAGTATATCCTACTGCCCAAGAAAAGATGCCAAAAGGTGGCTCAAGTAAGTGTCTACAATTACATATTTCTCAAAGACAATTCTGAAATATATGATTTTTCATATAATCTGGTTATTTCAATAGTTTCATTTTGTGAAGTTGATTCCATCCAAATTATCCCATTTCTTAGAGAGTTATCTTCCAAAATATGATTGCACATCCAAAGAATATGTGTCCATGAAAACAGAGGAGCTCAGCATTTCATTTACACACAAATCTATATACTACCACTAACAACTTTATACATGTATCTAATGTAATTTCAATCATTTCAATTCAACTCCAAATTGGACTTGTAATACTGCCGAATTTCTAAATGGCAAAGCATATGCCATTCTAAACTACACAAGAATGGGTGGCAATAAATCAAGTTAATCTTTGATGAATAAATCTTGCCTTTATAAAGTCAGGGAATGGTATTGAGAACATCATGATCTAAACAATAAAATTATATTATCACTGTGACTTACATGCTTTCTAAACTCTAACCTGAACAACAATAGGGCACAATGAAATGTTAAACGATTCATCCTTTTGATGAATGTTTAACAAAAGAATACTTCTGAAAATAAATTCACATGTGTGATTCGTACTGGTTAATTATAGCCAGCACTTTGAAGCCAGCACTGTTAAAATAATCACTTGGGCAAAATATCTCCACTTAACTAGCTGGAGAACATTCTGAACCCCACATGGAGCCAGACACCAGGGCAAAGCCCAATGAAGGTTCAGATGCCAAAGGCAGCCACCTTCCCAGGTGGGATGTAGGACCACCATAGGCTTCCCACCCGCAACTCCCCACCTGGTCAGAAATGGCCACCATTAGGAAAACTAATTAAGTTAAACAGTGAAGGTGAATTTCCTGGCTCCTCCAAAGGCTATAGCCCAGAGAGTGATTGGTCTTCCAAAACGGAGCCCCCTACTTGGGGAGCTCCATGGTTTTATCCCGCTGTCTGCAAGCTCACAGCGACGGAAACAAATACATTGATTTCCCTTTCCAAGTAGCCAGCACACACACGCGGGCACGGCGCCCTCTGCACCAACAGCACAGGCTGGAGGGTCAAGGAGAGACTGGGCTTTCTTTTCCCTGGGTTCAAGGTGAGAGGGAGACAGGCCCCCAAACACAAGAAGCAGGTCGAGTGCATTAGTGAGCTATGAAATGCATGTTCTAGTTCAGCGAGTCTTCATCTCTGTGAATCTGAAAGGATTTGGAACTCAAGCTGCATAACGGTATACAAATGATCACACAATGAAAGCCAATTAGGCCCTTTGTTGCTTTGATCACGGCTTTTCTGTTGGAAAAGGGTTTCCACAAAAGAGGACCATTGCATCCACAAAACTATAGATGTACAGATGATAACATTCTGCGGACACTACAAAAAGAATTACAAATTTGAAGACGTCAAAGGATTCTGAGTGTTGTAAAAACTTTTTATTTTTAAAGGTTTGTATGGTACTGATTGTGTTTGATACATGTTTCAAGAGCAAATCAAAAATTTTGATTCTAGAAAACTAGAATTACTCAAGGAAAATAGCAATTCGGCTCTATTCCTCTTGATGATCATAATATAATCCTTTTGGCTGATCTAGTTCTCAAAGGTGCCATATCCTACTTCCAACTCTACCTCCTGGCTCCTCTCTGAAACATCTAGGTCTTTCTGTAGGTAATATCTCAGGAAGTCTGCTTTACGGCAATCCAGAAGACGAACTGCAGTGGGGACGGTATGCTGTCGTCTGGGGGGGCTACAGCACACAGGTGTAATGGGGATACTGTAAAGCTATTTTTCCCCCCACACATGTTGCCATATTTTATAAATCATTTTGCCCTGGGGGCTTTCCACTTATTCAAACAGTGAGTTTCAGAGCCTGGGGGAAGAGCGGCTATCTTATTAAAACAAAGACACTTCTCAGATTTAAAGGTCAAACTAGATTTTTTTTTTCAGGTTCCTACCAAAACAACAGGCTTGAAAGTCAGGATTTGTCAAGAAGAAACTATTTTTGAAATTATTTTGACATATCAAGAAACAAGCCTGTTGCTTCATCCCCTAGGGTAGAGAAGGCTGCCCCTCCATCTACCAAGGCCTGACCGAGAGTGTGCAGCGCTAACATGGGAGCAGGAAAGAGACAGTGGAGGAAGGGCTGCAAGTTCACCCCTCACAGTCCTGAGTGAGTGGAGATGGAGCCGGGAAATCCCTCCACCGCAAGGACCAGCCTCAAGGTGAATGGGGAGGGAGAGGGCAGGGAGGGTGAGCTTTACTAAGGACACAGAAAGAAGACCTCTGCAACACGCCCCTCGGGCAACCAGTGGCCACTCCGTAGAGGAGCAGAGGTAAGGAGAGAAAGTCTGAGAGGCTGAGCATTTTACCTCCAGAAGCAAGCATTTACAGCACAAAATGGATAATGCGAATGCAATGGTGCAAGTTTACCAAACCTAACTGCAATTTAGTAGCTACATTCCCTTTGCCATCTGAGTGGAGTGTGAAGTCTGAACTCAAACTCTGCCACGTGGGCACGCGGTGATGAGGGGCTGAAGGCGGCCACCGAGAGGGACGGACAGCCAGCACCGCCTCCTCTGCTCAATTAAAGTTTGTTTATTCAAAGTCTAATGGAGACAAAAAGTTAGGAAATAAACTAGGACAAGGAAGCTAAATGCTTCCTCACAACTTTGAAAAGCCTCCAGTGCAAATTATGACTGACCAAAATAACTGTGCATATTATTTATAGAAAAAGTACAGAATTTTAAAGATGTATCGGTCTTTTTTTTTTTTTTTTAATTTCTTTGACAGAAAGAAGAACTTAGCAAATAACTCAAGGAGGTATCCTAGGCTACTGCTGAAACAAACAAAATACTTCAAGAAGGGACTAGATAGATAGATCAAGCAAACTTTGAAGGAATTATACAAGGACAAAATCCAGTGTTCAATGTGGAATTTGATGGGAACATAGGAAGTAATTCCTCTGCTCTTGAATAGGAAGAAAAAAAGACTACAGTGCTTCAGTGATCTTACTTTTATCAAAGATATAGTGGCATTCTTTCGCATAAAGCATAGGTTTAGAAAGAAGTTCCCTAACATTTCTGGAGCTTTAGGTTTCAGATATATTTTATACATATTTTCTACCAGATTCAGGGAAATAAAGTACATATCTGGGAGAAAAAAAGCAATCTTGCTCTGCCCCATTAGAAAGCAATCGAAAGGCTCTAAACAGAGAAGTAAAACAGTTAGAGATCCCACCAAACAAACGGCCCCAAAGCACTGCACCATCACAGTTCCCCTGGGGGCTTTGGTCCAAATGAAATCTATACAGAAACTAAAGTGATGCCAACAGTAGG
>NW_017732173.1:160184-166311 GCF_001890085.2 Hipposideros armiger | reverse complement strand
ATCTCTTCTACTAAATTATAACCTCCTTAAGGGAAAAAAGTCTTATTTGTCTGACAACAGTCATTACTACTCTACATACCAGTCTAGTCCCTATTTTGAACAGCCCTCCCCTCCGGCCCCCGCCAAGCTGCCTAGTCCAACAGCATGTCTATACTTCTCTTATACTCAACTCCTGAATGGTTTTGACACCTCTTTTCCTAAGCTAGGTCCCAGGCTCAAACCTCACCAGCTCCAGCACCCAAGAAGGTACCACAAATAGGGTAAAACCACAATTTGAACAGTTTTGAAGATCTGTTTGTTGGTGGTAATCACAGGAGCCATCAGGGCAATTGAGGGACCATGGGTAGAGTGACCACAACTAATTATCTAAATAGGGACATTTTTCAGAGTTACAGGGAGCCTTATTAATAATTATGCTGGGACAACAGGTGTATAAACAGGGTCCGTCCCAGGAAAATTGGGATGTGTGGCACCCTATGAAGAGGCATTCTTTTCTAATCTCCATATAGGCTTACACGTTCACATTTCCATCATTCATTCCTTCTCCACATTATCTTTTCTCACAACGATGCTGGCAAATTTCCAATACACCAAGTTATTAATAGGAACTCAGACACTGGAAAGTCATCACAGTCTTGGCAGCACAAGTGCGTATCTGTCCACTCTTAGGAGACACCCAGTCCTGTCCAAAGAGGAGGGGAAACTTCAGCATGCAGCCTGGCAGTGACACGGAATTCTGCAGGGGATTTCCTAAACTACCCTTACTTCTCATTTGAAGTCTTCAAATTAAAAATGGGAAGTCAAGAAAATGATGTAAGGTCTTATTTCTAAGGTTCCTTTTGGATTAAATTCAACATAACATTAAAAAAGTGAAGAGCTATTTTTAAAGTCACAGGCTGTGCATTTCCCATCGCTAGCTTTAATAAATTGTCACAAGGTGAGAAACCATTAAGTCACTATAAAAAGGACTAAAGTAAAAAAAATCACAAGAGGTACAATATTGCTACAACAAAATTGTAATTCTTAAAATTCAAATTGCAATAATTTGAATTCATGTTAAATATTTTATAGCTTAATCAGATGGATTTAAAAACAGAACAAATCAATAAAGCTAGGGGTATAATACAGTACAGCTATTTCGATTAAACATTATGTAAGAGTAATTTGACAATTTAAAAAATTTAAACAAGCTAATATATTCTCTCATTTCTACAACACACATTGCTAAAGTTATATGCAAATAAGAGTTATATATAAAGCTACATGCAAATACGAGTTAGATGCTAAGTGTTATCATCTACCTGTTCAGGAAGAGGAAGAAACGAGGAACCAAGGAACATTGAGTGATTCCTGTGCCAAACACTGTGATGGTGGGAGCTGTGAAGTTTGTTGGTGTCTATGTGGCTCTTTAACGTGGACCTTTAGACCTAGCCATGATCACACTCCTGCTTTGGTACGGCGCTTGGCCCCTGAACCAGGTCCGGGGTACTAACCCTTCTCCAGTCTATCCTGTTATCACCTACATAGGGCACCACCACCCCACTTGCAGAAAGTTCTTGTTAAAAAGGTTACCATGAAGAAATGTCACTGTGTGAGTGCCACCGCGATCAGCGAAACACCTAAGGGGGTAAGCTATGTTAGATTTTGGTCAGGGAAATAGGTCTGCAAAATGTCTAACGATTTTATTTGTGGCTTAAGCTTAAAAAGCATTTACAAATACCAATGAGTTGTTTTGGTTTCTTCTCATAAAACTGCTAAGAGTTGGGAACTAACTAGGCAGCCTGGGTCACAACATGAAAAAGCTCTTCAAACTGCTTCACTTATATCTCCTCTCATTTCTCGCCATCCCAACAGGAATATCCGCAGAAGCTTCCTATGTTGATTTCATTCCCTAGCTGCCTCCATTACCTTCTAGTCGACTGAATGTTCCCTGAGGACAGGGGCCCAGCACGGTGCTTCCCCCAACCAGATACATCTGCTCTTGGCCTTCCTTCTTTCTGTAGGTGGATCGCCACTCTCTGTAGCTCGCCTGCAGTGTCGGATGTTCAGCCCTTTACATCTCTTACACTATCATGGACTCTAAGCTGAAAACCGTGAATAACCATCTGCTACAATGGGTGGCTACTGCACAGGAACCTATGAAAAAGATCAAATACCACTTTTTTTAAGGTAATGAACTGCTAAGCTATTTAAAATATTACATTCTTCTGACTTGTACTTGTAAGCAGTGAAGAAAATCAAGAACAAAAGTTCTTCAGAAAGTTTGTTTTGGGAAATAGCACCCCATGGTCAAGTCAATTTGTGAAACAGGGCATACTATATCTGTCATTCTCTAGGGAACTCGTTTGGTCAGCAAATAAAAGGCCCTGTGAAGCCCTGCAATAAAGACATCTGATTAAGTTACTGTTCAAACCAGTATTTCCCCAAATTATTTCTCCATGGAACGCTCTCCCATGTGACATTTACTAACATCCCAAGCAACCAAGGTTCCTCAGAACACACTGTGGGAAATGCTGACCTAAAGTATTTTTCTTTCCCTTGAATTGTACAAATGCCTCTAAATTGCAGCTTTGAGATCAATTGAAAAAACAGTCAAAAATAATATTTTTGTTACACTATATAATGCCAATCTTGTTCTGTTTTTGGCCATGGCAGGCTACATCAGAAGCAGCCTAGTGTTCTGTGGTCTTAGCTCATGTTTTTAGTGTGGAGGAGGTGGTAGGTGAGGCCTCTTAACCCTGAGCATCCTGAATATTAAAAGCTGACAGCCCAGCCCATCTGGGAGGGGAGGGTCCAACACCACCCGTAACCCTGACAGCTTCAGCTACTTTGTGAGCTTGAAATGGGTGTTGCTCACCCGCTAAATTCTCCCTCAGAGTTCTGGTAAGTCCAAAANTCCCAAGCCAGTTCTTAACCAACGTGCCACTCGGCCGGCCCTCGACATTTTAAATCAGACTGTTACTACGTCAGATGATATACAGAGGCTTGCTTAAAACCATTTATCATTTCTTGTTTGAAGACGCCCTCTGATATGTTAATTCCCATTAAGGTCTTCACTTCTGTCCTCTCAGAGAGCTTGGGGCTGGGTGCCAAATTGAATTGATAAAAACTGCTATATGATGAAGTCTCTTTCAAGGGGATCGCCAGTCCCTAAAATGCTCTTCTTTCCCCAAACTGTTCATAGCTTAAGTATCTGTGGGGGTGGAGGTGGAGGTGGTGTGTGTGTGTGTGTGTGTGTGTGTGTGTGTGTGTGTGTGTAGGAATACTAAATATGTGTTCTTCAATGGTTTCTCTGGAGACACGTCAATCTAGAAAACTAGATCAGAAATAAAGTCTTATCACCACCACCATGGCACACCCTGAAGGACTATCTTCCAAAAGTTTCCAAACGTCCCTGCCTTTGATTCCTGAGTGCCAGCCTGCTATATCTGATCTCATTATGCATGTGATGCCATCATCACAGTCCATCTTCTAAACATTTCTTTTCCCCGTCCACTGGCTTGGCAGCCATTCTCGAGTGGCTCTGCTGTATGGTTTTGATGACGCCAGAGAAACTGCTTTTGGAATTGTCATTGGCTGGACCTCTCCTGTCATTGAATTAAACTACAGCCTTTGGATTTCTGCTCTTCCCTCCTTTCCCTTTATCCATCCATCCATCTATCCATCCATCCATCCATCCATCCATCCATCCATCCACCCATCTCAGCTCAGTTTTACTACAAAAGTTGAGAAAGTTGACACCTCCAATTAAAAGAAGATTTTATTGTCACGTTCTGAGGCAGAAGAGTGATAAAAGGAGCCACAAAGAAGATGGGGAATCAATAGTAACCTTATTACAGATCATCTCTGGCTTGGTCCAGACAGGCAGACTCCATTAATTATGAAGTGTGATTTATCTCTTCACTGCATTAAGCATTAGCAAGACAAAACACACAAAACCATACCAACAACAGAAAACAGGGTGCTCCTGATGTTTCATGCGATTACCAACATGTCTGTGTAAGAAAAAAGCCTTCAGTTCACATATTTTATTTCAAGAACCTTGTTTTATTCAAGAGATATTTAAAGTAATAAGTTAGAAGGGACTATTCAGTAACCTATATAAAAAACATTCACAGAAATCAAATAACATCCTCCTAGGCAAGACAAAGCATCTTGTTCCTTTTAACACCAAAAAAAATACTGTTCTTTATTGGATAAGTGGGTTCCCCAGAGCATGCTTTCCTAATTAAACGTGAAGGCAATTAAAATCAAGATTTTCGTGAAGTCATAATATATCGCAAGATGTCAATTTCAAATAGAAAGCAGAGACAAAGGAACTATCAGGATAAGAATGAATTCCTGTATCACCTCTGAACAAATGGGGGCTGGCAGGGAGTCCACCGCTATGGAGATGGACAACCAGACTGTAACATTTTCTTTACTTTTTCCTCATCTCTCTCTTTCATTCCCTATGACTGCGTCTTCGATTTCATTACAATGACTGGAGCATATTCAATAGTACAGAAAAACTGTAAAATCAAAGAAAAAACTATTTTTTTCTTTTTCAAAAAAATCTTGTTGACAGGAACACTTAACATGAGCTCTACCCTCTTAACAGATTTTAACTGCACAATACACTGCTGTTGACCGTAGCTACGATGTTGTACAGACACCTATTCCTCTTACTTTATGCCCACTGATTAACAGCTCACTATTCCCCCTCTCCCAGCCCCGGTCACTACCATTCCAGTCTTTGATTTTATGAATTTAACTATGTTAGATGCCTTATCTAAGTGGAATCATGCAGTACTTGCCTTTCTGTGTCTGAATTATTTCACTTAAAACACTGTCCTCAAAGTCCAGTGAAAAGAACTTTTAAAGAGAACTTTCTTTTTATGTCACACTTCACAAAATATTTACATGTCCAATGTGTTCTCTCTATAGAGGAAGAATGCTGACTCCTTGGTCTCTATATGTTAGTATAGATCCCATAACATTTTTTAAATTTAACACTAAAATAGACGGTAAACCTGAAACTCATGAAGATAGCTAGAGCTGAAATATTGCTTTCATTAACATTAAAAGAATGGTAAAAACCATTTAATCTTAAAAGATGACGAATTCAACACATATTGATAGGAGATGGGGAAATATAGTGCTGAAATGCCAGAGGAGACCCATTCTTAGGAGCATCGGGTATTATAAAGAATCCCCACCATTCACTAGAACCTCTTTAGCTCGGGTTGCATAATCCTTATTTCCTCCCACCAGCCTTTAATTACACGCGAGAACAAGCTCGATCGTGATATTTGATTAACAGTGGATGCATTCAAGTTCATTTACATACATTTTTAGTACAATATTTAAATGTTCTGTTTTCTGAAGCAATAATATAAAAGATGTGCTCAGATACTTATAATCAGCTGTCTTTGAGTGGAATTTGATCTATTAATTACGGTCTTCCTTATTTTAAGCTCACTGACTCTGCCTTTTAATACACAACAAAGTATGCAAAATAAATTGTTTTCCACCTTCACAGGGGGCAAGAATCAGAAACAAGATGTCTATTACTTCAAGAGCTCCACGCAAACAGCTTTATTACTATTACTGAAGATATCTGGGCTTTATCAGTATATTAATCATTTGTCGACATAGCACATATGACTAATTTTCCTGATCTGGACTGCAGAAAAAAAAAAAATGGGCAGAGAGACTACTCCAGCCGCAACCCTGGTTCTGCCATTAATTTGATGGACCACAAAGTTTCCATTTCTTTCATCTGCAAAATAAAGGTGCTGAGCAGTCCGTCTCTGAGTTGTCTTTCACTCCAGCCTTCCCATAGTGCACAAGTCTGAGCATGACCTTTTACTGCTCAAAAATGTGTAAGGACGCCTGCGGTCCAAACTTGGATTTTCCAAAATATGTGCTTCCCATTTCTGAGTATGTTTCACCCTGTGAAGTCCACTTACAACAGACTCCATCTTATCTTTACCTTTGAAATCTAACTCATTCTTAAAGGTCTAGCTCAGGGGTCAGCAAACTTTTGAGACAGAAGAGACAATCCTATCCCTCACAACAATTTAAAAATTATTCGAGAGCCATAAAACAAATGAAATCACCACTATGTGAATAATATCCTTTAAAA